>NC_056730.1:517843516-518184350 GCF_019279795.1 Protopterus annectens | reverse complement strand
TAGTCATCCCCTTTGGCAAAAACAAAGTGCCCACAAATTACCACATAGGTGGTGATCCATTAAGTACAGAAGAAGTAATTAGGGACCTGGGGACCCAAGTGGATAGCAATCTCTCATTTGACAACCATGTGGCCAAAGTGGTTAGAAAAACATTTTATATAGCCCATCTAATCATGAAGGGATTCGCATCTAGATCAGGGGAGGTCATCGTGCCTCTTTACTCATCCCTCATCAGGCCCATAAGTTGAGTACAATGCCCCTTTTGGGATGTACCTTACCAGACACCTGCAGCAACTGGAAAGACCCCAAAAGTACCTCACCAAGAGGATCAAAGGGCTCAAACAAATGCCATATGCTGCCCGATTAAAGAAACTCCAGCCCTACTCAGTGGCATACCGCCTGCTCAGAGGTGATCTGTGCCTGACGTATAAAGCCATGTCCAACCCGGAATTAATGGACATGCTGCACCGCAGAAAATCCAAATCCCATCGAGCTACGCGCTCGAGGGATTTGAACCTCAGCACTGAAATAAATAGAACATGCTGGGGGGGCAGATTCATAACCCAGAGGCTCCCTTCACTCCGAAATAAAATCTCAGTCCAGGTTAGGCAGAGTCCCTCATTGACTCTACTCAAGAGGAATCTTGATGAGTGGATGGGAGATCGTAGGTTTACCCTGGGTATCACTTCTGTGTCACTGTTAGACAGAGGCA
Source organism: Protopterus annectens (assembly GCF_019279795.1). Lineage (NCBI taxonomy): Eukaryota > Metazoa > Chordata > Ceratodontiformes > Protopteridae > Protopterus > Protopterus annectens. Next base: position 518,183,638 of record NC_056730.1, on the reverse strand, counting down.
CAGTATACTAACCTTGAAAAAGGGCATAGCAAAATTAATTTAAAATGGGTGGCGAAAGCCAAACACACTCTGGCTAGGCTTATAAATGCCCTAGGGCAGAGAGCCTAGTATGAACCTATATATATATGTGTGTGTGTGTGTGATTGATATATATATATATATATATATATATATATATATATATATATATATATATATTACATCTCTGGCCTGTTTGGAATAGAAAAGAGTTGCAACAAAGCATAGGAAAAGGAGGTTGGAAAGCTTGCCAATGTTGTGTCTGAACATGTGGAGTTCATGTTTTTTTTTGTACATGGAGAACTTGTATCCTTCTGAATGAAGCCTCACCTCCATGAGTATAAGGTTTTAGTTTGTCAGCCTCATGCAGAGGCCTTCCCTGACATAGTATGGTTTACCAAAGTATCTTTAATTTGATCCATGCAATGATTGAAGATTTCTACTAAAAGCAGTGAAATACGTTTTAGATTTGTTTATTTAAATTAATTTATGATTTTCCCATAAAGAGATTTTGCTTTAGGTAAACTTTTTTACCCTTCAGGTTTGTTTTTCCTTTCATTGTAGAACACAACTAAAGCTTAACTCCTAGAATTGTGGTGATTTTAGCTATGTATAACTGTTTTATAGAAGTGAGAAGTGAATTTTGTTTCACAATGCATATTCCATCGCTCATTGTATGTGTAAATCATTCCCAAATGCTTAATCTTACACGTTCTTTTTTTATTGTAACTCCTGAACCATAATTTGTGAATTCCTGATGACAAAACACTGCCCTTATTAATCTGTGTATTAGTGGTATTAATTAGCTTGAGGTCTGATTTGAATCGCTGATGAAGTCTAAAGTTTGAATGCTACATTTACATTTTGAGAAGTATATTTTAGGAGGTTAGATGGTAGAAAGGGCAGATGATGTACTCAGTAGTCTCCTCAAATTTAGTAATACTGATTATTGACGTGATCCAACAATCATTATAAATTGTGTGTGTGTGTATATATGTATATATATATATATGTATATACATATAATCATTATGTCGTATTATTTCTTCCCAAATGTAGTCATCTTGTAGGTAATGCTGACCATTTAGATAAACCAACATTCCTTTTATAAATTCTGTATTTTGCATTTAGTCTGCAGTTTCAAAAAAATTGTTGGGTTATCTTTTTGTTTAGTTTGAATGCAGTCTGCAGGTTTAGGATTTTTGTCAGCTACTGAATATTAAAATTTTGTGAACTATGTCTGTAATCTGTAAGCTGCACAGTAAACTTTTAGAGCTTAATTTCAGCTGGCCATCTGCTTTGTCTGATATACGTAGTACCTATATGAAGGCTTTCTTTGGCAGGAGGGAAAGCCTAAATACTCTCAAAGTAAAAAAAAAATATATGGCTGTGGATCTTAAGTGCTGGTATTAGTCTTGTGGTCAAAAGTGGACTTCAAGGATCCCTCATCTGATTTTTCACTGAACAAGCCTCCCTCCCCTCCCAAAGGAGTGGCTCCTTGCCAATGTAGGAGTCGTAGTTGTATTGGTGTCTCTGAATTGCTGTAGCTGCTGCTGAAACCAGTTTGCTTTTCAATGCTGCATGATGTTTATTAATTTTGTTTTTTGAGAACCTAAATAAAACTTAGACATAGTAGAAGTAGTACATGTTTTTAGTACATGGAATTATTTATAAGTTAGATGTTCATGATAGTTTTAAATGTGCTTAAAATGAGCTTTGGCTGCTTTTTAGTTGGTTGAATTTCAGTTTTCTTTCATAAAAAAGATCTTTAGACACTTGACTGAGTCTAGTCTTGTTTTGTAGTTTATTTGTACTTTCGTTGAAATACAAGAATATTGATTTTGCAACAGGTGGGTTTTGACTTAAACTGGGCCACATTTTTGGCAGCGGTCTTATTTTGGTTCTAGAATCTCTGTCCGAAGCACACGCTGTTTGCTTTTCACTGAGTGAGGCCCATTACTATTCGTTTACATGCATTGATTGATATGTCTGAAAGCATAAAGGGAACGTTTTCAGGAATCTTGATAATAAATGTGTCTGTCTTGTTTAAAATATGCCTTGTACACGACTCATGCTGAATCACATGCCCTTCCTACCTGATGAGTTTGCACCTCTGTATGTTACTGGTCAGTAGTTTCCATGCTGGTTAGTTTATCACTCGCTTGTATATCAGGAGAGCTCCCTTCATGAGCTCATTGTTTAGCACGTTTTGTTCGCAAAAAATGTGTTGTATATAAATGTGTGTGTGCAGCAACACTTCTTTTTTTTCTTTGAGAGCAGCGTTGGGCAGTGAGGGTGATCTGACTGCTTTCCTTTTCCCCCAACATACTTAACTTTAGTTCCACTTTGCTAAGCAACTTGAAAAGTGAAATGCATTAGTTTCACTGCTACTTTATTTCTTCTAGCTGTTATCTGCGAAAATCATGCTTCCTAGATCTGCTAAGACTAAAGCAGCATATTTTTACTGTTCTGAAAGTGTTCTGTTTCTTAGCTTTGTGCTTTGACTCTGTAGACTGCACCTACTATACTCTACATTCTTTAATATCCAATCCCTTAATATACTGCACTGTTTGAGAGTTTGTTGAAGTTACTGCTTTCTTTGTATGAAGATGTGAGCCATTGTCATTTATGTAGCTGCGACCCACCATTTTTGAGGATCTTTACCTGGCCATCTCAGTCTCAGATGGACATTGGTATATCTTTGTATTTTAATGAGGCTCACTACCAATGTTCAGTATAACCTGAAAGTCTGTATCACCTGTTTTATCTTTGTATCTAATGTAAGTTACATTATGTAACTAAATATGCATATTGTCATTTTAAATGAGGGATCCATGAGGTCATTATCCCATTTCATTTCTTTCTCTTGCTTTGCCCCCCCCACTTTGATATTTACCACCTGTTGGTCATAGGTTTATAGGTAAGTACTAGGCAAGCTGCCTTTGCGGGCCATTTTAAGCCTAGCCAGTTTTCCCTTTTGGTGTTTAAAATAACCTATCCCATTTAGTTATAGACTAGCCTTACCCATCCCATTGTCAACAATTATATAATACTCCTAATAAGAATAACTGGGATCTTACAGTTTGAGGGGACCTGTGCATGGGATAAAGCATGTAGAAGCTGCCTCTGTCCATTAGTAATATAGGGACTATCCTGGGGTACATTTTCTAAGTGCCGCTTGTAAATGGACAGGGATGAACTTTCTTTTATGTGGATGGGGAGTCTGTTCCACAGCAGTGGAATCCTCTGTGAAATATATCTGTCCCTCCAAACCATTCTGTTGATGTTGCAGAAGAAGTTTAGAACTCTTGACTAGTATTTCTGATGCCGTTTGACTTGCTGAGGTGTACTCAGTCCATCGGTAATAGGTCTGAGGATGCCCTTCTGTCAGACAAAGGTCACCACTTAGTTTGTAGGATACAAAGTTTAGTGACAGGGCTTTGAGTTGGTCTGTGTAGAATATGTTGTTTAGGCCTTGTATCCTTTGCATGAGGTATCTCTCTTGGTGTTCTAGTTGTTGCATGTATCTTGACAGATACAGGCCAAAGGGGCATTATATTCAATGACTGGCCTAATGAGGACTGAGTAAAGGGGGACAATGACATCCCTGTATCTAGACACAATTCCTTTGTTTATAAGTTGTGTAATATAGAAATACTTTTTCTTACACCAATAGACTTATGTTGGTCAAAAGTTAGGCTGCTGTCCAAATCCTGAACAATTGAGTCTGCTCTTGGGTAGTTCCCTGGGGTATATAACTTCCCAAAGGATATAGTAATGCTTTTTGACATTTATTTTCATACTCTGATTTTGACACCAGTTATTTATTGGAGACAAACCTTCCTGCAGGATGGCTAAGTCATTTGGAAGTTCAGTGATCCTAGCTTACCTTTGATATTGGCTTTTTTAATTGGTATTGGCTGTCCTTATACCTTTTCATTTACTAACTTGAGTTTGCACAAGTACCTCTCTCTTTTCTGGAATAGACTGGGAGCAGGATGCCTGGTTTGGACTTGTTTATAGTTGCACAGTTTGCATGTTAATTTGAAGGAATCAAATCCTGGACTACAGGATGAAGTTCATTAGCAGCTCATAGTCTTAATCTTTTGAGGTATACTGCCAGACAACTACATCAGAGGAGTGACATCTTCCTCTTAATAATAACCCCAGCACAATTGTATGCTTATTTGTTGTACTTTGATGTTATTATTTCTTGGAATAACAAGTTCCTTTTGAGCAGAATGTATTTCCAATAAGGAATTGCTGTTAAACATCATACACATATTTCAGGTCACTTTAATGAGTATCTGTCTGATGTAACCAATTCCGCAGTTCACACAGTCTAGTGTGAAAACAATGTAAGCAGTTTTTTTGGAAATCTCTTGTGGGAATTGTTTAACTGCCTTAGCTGTCAGATTTTCTAAGTGAAGGAATAAATACATTTTTAAAGGCATTTCCTCTGGTTTAATGACAACTGCATAATATATGGTTCTGTTCTTGGGACAAGTGTGTGTGTGTATGTGTGTGTGTGTGTGTGTGCCTGTCCCTTTTTTCTTATTTTCTTTATTTGATTTACCACTGACCATTTTCGCTTAGGATGTTCCTTTGCCACTAAATTTTAGCTGTCATTGTTTTTGATCCTTGTATATAAAGGGCTGTGTGTTCCAAATAGTATGCTGTGTATTTGCAGTTTTGAAAGCTGTTTTATATGTTATATAGAAGAGAACTCTTAGCTACATTTTTATTGTGGAAACACTGCAGTTTGTCAATTTTTAATGGCCTTTTTGACATATAATTGAACATCCTGACCTATAATTGAACGTATTTTATAAATGTTATGCCTATATTTTTGCATTCAGATGTCAAGTATTTAAGGGCAGCACTTGTAAAGTGAAGGAGATAAAACTATCTTGAACATATGGACATTAATTGACACCAGTAAAACATTTTTTCCTGTAATATTTAAAATAAGAGAAATATCACTTTCTACCTGAAAAAAATGTGTATTACTTTAGTTCTTGTCACAACAGCACATAAAGATGTAATTCTGATATTTCCTGTGTTTTTTAAAAGCCAAATCATATAATGGACCTAATTCCAAAATACTTGCTCTCAGTATAAGTGACCACTTACACTGAAAGTAGGCTGAGAACAGGTGTTTTGGAATCTGGTCCCCGTAGTAAGCCTGTTTATAGACAGGCCTTACTCTGAAGTAAGTCACTTACACTGAGAGCAACTCTTTTGGAATCTGGCCCAGTGTGTATGTTGTGAACTGAAAAACAAAACAAAAAAATTGCTTAATAGCTACTAGGCCTGCCAGTGTACCATTCAGTACAGAGTTGCTTGATGGCTACTTAGGCCTGCTGGTGTACCTTTCAGTATATATTGTATGATTGAAATTAAGTATTCTAAGGCAGGTATGTCATATGAGACTACACTATCGGACTGAGTGTGATTGGTTATTTGAAGCATAAAGACAAGCATGCAGTCTTATCTTCATGTAATATGTGATTGTATATGGATCTATGTTTGGAGCAGAGAAGGTAAGCTGGCATAATTATATTGACAGAAATGATAACATTTTTGAAAAAGTTGTGTGTGGTTTTTTTTTAAACTTCTGACTCAGTGCTGACTCAACATATTTATATTCTGGACATGCATTTCCCACCTTGAATGGAAGTCATATACTCCTTTTTATAGAAAACGAACATAATACAACTTAACTGTCATTGTGAAATATGTATAAATGCATGTATTCAGTACTAATGGAGAGAAAAAAGTATCCCAATGACTTGGCAGAACTTTCAAAGAATTATACTTGGACACAGATGTATGCTGCAACCGAGACTGACCTTTCAAGATTAAACAATTAAATGCAGCTAGGTGCTGAATTTGGCTTACCAGTGTTGGCATGGTCAGTACAATACAGTTACGACTGCTGAATCCTACACAAATGCACTCTATAAGCACTTACACGAGTGCATGGATCGTGCTATTCCCAAACAGAACCAAGACACTATCCTCCAAAAAAAGGAAGCCAATCTGATGGTCCCCTGCCATAAACAAACTCTACAACAGAAGGAGGAAACTGTTGCAAAAGAGAGTAAAATCCCATGAGTGGAGGAGAAGAGGTCCCTGGTCAGCTCTGTAAGAAGCTGAGATCCCTTATAAGATCCTCCAAAGCTACCTACGAAAACAAGATCGCCACTTATTCTAAGGACAACCTCAAAGCATTCTATAACTATGTCAAGAATCTCAATAGCAACACCCAGATCTACTCTGAGTTGCAGCACAATGGCACAAAAATTACAGAACCAACTGATATTGCCAGCATCCTGGCAGATAGGTTCAGTACTAACTTTACCCCCCCCCCCCAAAGGGCCCATATCTATACAGGAAGAATGCATAGTCCCTGTAATCACAACTACACAGGTAAAATCAGCACTCTCTAAAGCCAAAAACACAGCATCCATGGGACCGGACAACATCCCAGGCTGCGTTTTACACGAACTTCAGAATGAACTGGCTTCCCACCTAAGCACCATGTTCAATCATAACCTCATGTCAGGCTTTATGTCCACTGTGTGGCGCACAGCAACAATTATCCCACTCCACAAAGGGGGAGCCACCACTGATCCTGGGAACCATTGCCCTATTAGCCTGATGAGCCTGGTCTGCAAGGCCATGGAACTTATCATCGTTGAATTCATAAACAAAGACATTGATAACCTTCTAACTCTGGACCCTTGTGAAAGGCAGATCATGCCTCCTGAACCTGGTCGACTTCTTTAAGGCAGTCACCAAAGCCTTAGATGAGGATAAGATGGTTCACACAGCCCATCTTGACCTCGGCAAGGCTTTCGACATGATCCCCCATTCTGAAATTATAGCTAAACTCACTAAACTAGGTATAAATCCCTATGTCACAAGATGGGTTGCCAACTGGCTCATTGACAGAACCCACACTGTAAACGTTGCAGACTCCAAATCTGACTTCAAACCAGTGACAAGTGGAGTACCACATGGTTCAGTCCTGGGACCTCTCCTGTTTGGTATCTACATCTCTGAAGTACAGGCTAACACAGAAGGCCTCTGGCTAATGAAGTTCACAGATGACTGCAAACTAGGAGCTACAGTCGAGTCCCCAAATGATGTGGACATCCTACAGAAGGGCCTCCCTGAGACACATGCCTGGTGTCAGAGCCATGGCCTCAAGCTCAATGCCAAAAATTGCACTGTTATCCCCTTTGGTAAAAACTCTGTACCCATGAACTACCACATAGGCGGCAGTCTTCTTAATGCTGAATGTGTGATAAGAGACCTTGGGACCCAGGTGGACAGTAGTCTGTCCTTTGATAATTACATTGCCACAGTAGTCAGGAAATCCATCTACGTGGCACACCTCATCACAAAAGGGTTCTCATCCAGGAAAAAAGAGGTCATTGTTCCCCTCTACTCGACACTCATTAGACCCACTCAAATGTACCTCACAAGACATCTGCAGCAGCTGGAAAGGCCACAGAAGTACCTCACAAAGAGGATTACTGGCCTCAAACAGATGCCCTACACTGACCGTCTCAAAAAACTCCAGCTTTACTCTGTAGCATATCGCCTACTCCAAGGTGATCTCTGCCTAACATATAAAGCTATGCCAAACCCAGAGTTGTTGGACATGCTACACCTAAAGAAATCCCAATCCCTCCAAGCTACATGCTCTATTGTGGTGACAAGGTTTAGGTCCCTAAACAGGGCATACTGGAAAGATAGATTCCTGTCCCAGAGACTTCCCATACTCTGGAACAAGCTACCCATCTATGTCAAGCAAAGTTCCTCATTAACACTCTTCAAGAAAAATCTTGATGAGTGGATGGGAAATAGGAAATACACCCCGGGGATCACTTCTGTGGCTCTGCTCAACAGGGGCACAGGAAATTAACTTTCTTGGGTTGGCGTAAGCCAGGGAACTTTGTTGGCTAGGCTTATTTAGGCCCTTGGGCCGATTAGCTTAGTACCTACCTATGAACAAGTAGTTGCTATAGTGATACAGTGGCAGTTTTTTGGGTAATAAAAGGTGATATTTACATTAATATATACATTCTTGGTTTGTATTTACTTGCAGATTTATTAATGTTTTTAAACCAAATTTTATTTTGCTTCACTGCGGTAGAGTGATTTTATAGACATGCAGGTAGGTGCGAGGGTGTGTGGGTGTGCCTTCTTTGAAGGTTGTGTGCTGGGCTGGCAACTCTACACCGTACAAATTCACTGCCATTCATTAGTGGACCGGAGTTCTGCTGCTGCGACCCCTAAACGGGAAAAGCCGAAAGACAGAATATTTTGCTTCTTAAAAGTGATGATACATTAAATTTCTGTAGAATATAGATGTATTGAAGCTTACCAGACTGTGTTATTCATATGAATTGACATATGCTGTATACATTTTACAGTGGCTTGCCTCAGGAAATGTTTGGCTTTTATATTTAAAAATTGCTGTGCAGCATATTTGAGCAATGTAGTGCATACTGTATCCAGATTGCAATTTCTGGTATAACATTTGTTTATATAACTTCATCTTGAATTTGCTGTTGTCAGTACTGAGTATTTTGAATGGCATAATATCTTGAATACAAGTGTTACATGTATAGCTGAGTCAGTATGCATTTTATTTCTGATTCAGCTGTAAGTTAATATTGCTAAGTTTATACATAAATATACACTGCCATATGCAAGCATACAGTGGGCGAGGAGAACTTCGGCATCTCAGCTTTCCTATGCTTTTTCCATGTAGAGCTACCTAAAGCATATTGTAACACATACTAAACTGCAGTCTGGGCAGTGGTAGGAAGTTTCAGAGCTACCCCATGTATACACCTGTTCCTTCTGAGACAGTGCTGAAATATACCTATAAGGTCCTGGCAGATTAAATCCAACATGGTTTGCTGGTTTCATTCATAGTGTAGCTATAAAATGTCTATTTTGGAGGGTTTAATCAGTATTTGCAATGGGTAATTCTTGGGAGCTGGAATTGTGATCTGTTGAGTCAGCCCTCTTCAGTTGCTGTGGCCAAATTTACAGGAGCTTGAGAGCCTGTCTCAAGAAGAATAATGGCTAAAATGCAAAGGGAAACAGAAATTGCCAACCATAGATGCCTGAAGGCATCAAAGCTCATTTCAGATGTATTACTTTGAAGGAACTGTTGACCTTTGGGAATCTATTTGCATATAGCCTTGCATGACCAATGTGCGTCAAGGCACAATACAAAGGTAGCTCTCTGTTAAGTGGTCTACATACAATGAGACTTTGTCTTGATATCATTTAGCCACTATTTCCCTCTGATCCTAGATGTCACTGTATATGCGATCTGCTGTTAAGCTAAGGTGCAGTTAGCTTGCCATAACATATGTTTGTAGTGTGTGTTGTAGACTGCCTGAGAGACCACTATAATGCACTGTCTATCGTACGCTTTGCATGAGTATTCATTTGTGGTGCTGCTGCTGTGTCTCACCTTGCTGTTGGCTCATTTTTTAGAGCAAATCTACCCCATCATTACTTGTGCTCCTATTCTCTCTTGTACCATGTAGAAATGTAGAAATAGTTAAAACTGGGGATTCATGTGGAGTAACCAAAACTAATGCGTCACTTGTTTTTGTCTTCAGAATTGGCACAGTCTGGTCCTCTGTTGTGTCACATCTTCTGTTTTGCCACTGAATGAAAACATAAAGTAAATTATAGACTGAGGGTAGCCTTGCAATCTGTCCTAAAAACAAGTATAGATTACCTTTCTTTGTTTTAAATGTGTGGTCTCATTCAGTTAGTGCTTTTGCATTGTTGGTTTGTTGTCTGTATTCTAATTCTAGCCATTTCCAGCAAGTTTATGTAAGTTAACTTTTGGTCCTACTGTGCAATGACTTTTTTTTCTTTCTGTTGGTGGTGGTATATTGTTGCTTTGCTGCCCATGTTTGTGCTTATCCCCTAACAGTATTTGTGTCCACTAAGGCCACCAACTGTATCTGAAAGGCAGTATAATAATCTCCATAGCTTCTGTTATTGGTACCTGGGTGTGCATTACAACGTTTCACTATTCATCATGTGTGATAGATAGTTAAAAAAAAAAAAAAAAAAAGCCGAACAGTGTGTCATCATTGGTGGCTTATTTACTAGTCTGGTTGTATGATGAAGCATTCTTTGAAATGTGAAAGCGCTTACTGGTTTGAAATGTTTCTTTGTTTTTACAAGTGTATTTTATTCTCTTTCTGAGAAATAAAAGGTCAGCTTCTTATTGCCATGGTGTGCCTCAGTGAGTTTCATCAATTGGACTTTGTGCTTATGCTCTTGAGAGGCACCTTGCCCTTGCTGGTTGATTTGATACAGGAATTACCGGTACTATTAACAAGACAATGACTTCAGTTAGCGCTTTCGTCTCCCTTCATTCTGAGACTTCTTCAGACTAAAATTCATTGTAAGTTAGGAAGCCTAGTCACATGATAAAATAGGCTAAATTAAAGAAAAAGCCTAGTCACATGACAAAATAGACTAAATTAAAGAGAAAATAAACTTCTACAAAAATTCTAAAAAAGTCAGCGTTTTAACCCTTTTCTTTTTAAGTACATAACAAATTCCCCTCTATTATTGAGACCAGGGAAAAACATGCATTTAGTTTAACTTGCCAACAGTACTCTAGCCATCTCAGTTCTTCCTCTATGTTAATAATATTTTTGGTGTTACTCAATGCTTCTAATACTAAACATTTAAAGTTAACTTTGCATTTACTTTCTTTATAGTGTTTACACATAGCATTCTTTTCTTCTCCACTGGCAATAGCATACATATGCTCATAAATTCGTCTGTTGAGCTCCCTGGTAGTTCTTCCCCCATAAAAAGCATGACAATCCATGCACATTAATAAACTATATTTTTACTCTTACATGAGCTCAACAGAAGAATTTATGATCATAAGTATGCTATTGCCAATGGAGATGAAAAGAATGCTATGTGTAAACACTATAAAGAAAGTAAATGCAAAGTTAACTTTAAAATGTTTAGTATTAGAAGCATTGAGTAACGCCAAAATATTATTAACATAGAGGAAGAACTGGGATGGCTAGACTACTGTTGGCAAGTTAAACTAAATGCATGTTTTTTCCCTGGTCTCAATAATAGAGAGGAATTTGTTATATACTTAAAAAGAAAAGGGTTAAAACATTGACTTTTTTTAGAATTTTTTAGAAGTTTTATTTCTCTTTAATTTAGTCTATTTTATCTTGTGACTAGGCTTCTTTACTTAGATTGGATGTTGTTGGATGATGTATCCCAAGAATGGGTATTTAATGTATGTAATGAACAATGAATTTTAGTCTGAAGAAGTCTCTGAGAGTGAAGGGAGACGAAAGCGCTAACTGAAGTCATTGTCTTGTTAATAAAGTACTGGTAATCCTACAGATACTGCAATTTATTTTTTATTCTGTTTTTCCTGACAGTTATTTGCTTTTGCTGTGCTGCTTTTTGCTAATTTTTTAGAAGTTTCAGTTTGTATCTGTATTGAGAACCAATCCCTCCCAGGAACTAGCTTCATGGCTCTACCAGCCGGGTGTATGCTGAATGACACACCCACTGGGTCTTTTATAGTTAATCCTGAAGGTACTAGCAGTGTTTTAGCCGGGAGTCAAAGGAGGGTGAGCCTGAATGGAAATTCAAGTGAAGAGATTTTGAACGGATGTCTTGCTGCACCTTTTAATCCGTTCAATACCAACAACAATAGTGCAGCAGTGCCTGTGAATATAGTGGTTAACCATGATGAACTGTTTAAGAATCTGGAAAATGATCTAGTGTCACTCCACTTGCAATGGGACAACTTATTTTTTGAAAACTGCTTACTGATTCAACAGGTTCCAAAGGGACTTAAGAGTAATTAAATTGCCTGCTGGCAATGATCTATCTAAAATCTGGTAGATAAATGGCTCGAGATAAATCAAAGAGCTGGTCTGCAATACATGGAAGTATTACATGAGTTCAATAGTGCTAAACTTGAGTCCATTACTGAAAACATGAAAAAGAACTATACGAGACTTAAAGAAGTGACTTCTAATGATAATTTTGTCAGCAAAATGTATTTAATTCAAGATAATTTAATCAAACTCAGTGATACTTTAAGCCAAAGAAAAGTCATAAAATTCTTGAGAGACATGAATGACTGTAGGGGGGCGTGGCCTCAGCATATGGGTTGAAACTGCACAGTGTGAATAGAGCTAGCGTGATGACGCAAGACGCTACTCTAAGAAGTGAGGAGGAAGCAAATTCACTAAGAAGGTCGGAGAGACTACATAGGAAGCCTGGAAATCAGGGTGCTACGAGCTCAAATGAGACAGCCAAAGTGAATGAGAAACAACATGTTTCTGCAACAAAAAATGCTGAAGAAGTAGTCAGACCTATAGTTAAGGGGGCGAATGCCTGCACCAACTCAGCTCACACTAAGGAAATAGTTACCCATCACAACAACGAATGCCAACAAGTGGTCGAAGTATATCAGAGGGTTAATAACCAGAGGAGACAACATGGGCTCAATTAACAGCAAACGGCAGAAACAGAAGGTTCAAAAATTACAACAAGCAATCAAAAAACGGATATGCACAAGTGAACCACAACAAGAGACATTAGAAAAAAACAAATTAACCAAGGATGACATAGGTACTGTAAACTTTAAAACAGTTAACCTCTCTATCTAGAGAGGAATGTTGAGTACTAAGCAAAGGCTGGAATTTTGCTCCGGCTCAGAGAGCAGACAAATTAGTTGCTGTAAATGAACTAAGAGACTGTTGGTCTTAATTTTGACATAATGTTTAACATAATGTTTAACAAATGCAATGAAGTAGAAAGTGAAGTCCAGTTGCTTTAACCCACCATTAGAAATGTTTTTAAACAAATGTGAAGCACAAATAGTTGAAACATTGGACAATAGAGACGGATAATAAGTATTACAACTTGACTAAAAATGAGAGAGAATGTTTTGATAAATGGTTTGATAAATTATATAAAAATGAAGAAGTACTGATATTTAAGGCTGATAAAGGGGCATATTTGGTAGTACTAGATAGGGGAGAATATGAATATAAAATGAGAGAGTTGTTAAAAGACAAACAATTCTATAAAAAAGTGACATTTTCAGATGTAAAAAAGGGATATGCCCTTATAGATTCTCGTATCGAAGAATGGTTCTGCACTGGCAGAACAGATGAAAAAAACAAGAAAGAATCTAGCTAATACCAACCCAAAGTAAGTAGGATCTTTGGTATAACAAAGATCTACAAAAACTTAGAAGACCCCCTGCTAAGGCCTATTGTTGCAAGTGCTAAAAGTAAGACTGAAGGGATATCTGTTTTTGTGGACAAAATGTTACAAAAATTGGTACCTAAAAACATTACATATATAAGGGATAGCTGACTTTCTGAGTAAAATTGACACTGTAGTTGTGAATGAAACTGATGTGTTAGTTACACTGGATATTAATTCCCTCTATACTATGATTCCTAATATAGATGGAATGGAAACAGTCAATTGAACTTTTAAGATCTAGGATGTTCTCTTCTGATACAGTAGGATTGCTTATGGAAATGATCGATCTGGTATTAAGTTACAATTGTTCATATTACTCCAAATAGTTGTATGTTCAAATCAATGGAGTGGCTATGGGAGCAGCTTTAGCTCCCAGTTATGCCAATGTATTCATGCAAGGTTGGGAGACAGCTAACATCATCAATAGTGAATATAATTAATATATATTAAAGATGGTTCACTTTATTGATGATGTCTTTTTAATTTGGAGAGGACCTATTGATATCTTGAATGATTTCCTGAAATATATTAATAATGTATGTTCATATCTTAAATTTAGACATAAGTATGACTTGCACAGAATTAACTGTTTATTCTTACTGTTTATAAGAAAGACAATAGGTTGATATCTAAGATTTATAAGAAAGATTTTCAGAACAATATGTACATACACTTTCTAGTCTCCATCCCAAGAAAACAAAATCTAATATTGTTAAGGGTCAGTTAAAAAGGATAAACACTCTTACTAAAGATAATGTTTTCGTACAATAAGCTAAAATTTCTGTAAAAGAATGGAATGTAGAGGGTATCCTAACAAGGATATGAATGTTGTTAGAGAAAGAAATAAATGAAAGAAAAATATCTAGATGTGATAGTGCAAAAAGAAGAGAATATACGTATAAGACAGCACTAGCAGTGCAAAATAGTGTTGATTCTAAAGCTATAAAAAGTATTATTAGTAGAAATGGGGATGTTTTCAAAGTTAATAATGAAGTTATTGAAAATACAGGTACAGGGCCCAGGTGTGCACAAAAGAGAGCTAAAAAGTAAACTGAATAGAAAAGTATAAGGTGAAGGTAAAAAAGGAATAAGTGTTTCAACTGTAACATGTGCAATTATTTGCATACTGACTAGTCAAATTGAAGTGGGAAACTATGTAGTCAGAATACCAGGAACCTTTTCATGGAAGAGTAAAAATATAGTTTATTTATTAATGTGCATGATTGTCATGCTTTTTATGTGGGAACAACTACCAGGGAGCTCAACAGAAGAAGTTATGAGCATAAGTATGCTATTGCCAATGGAGATGAAAATAATGCTATGTGTAAACACTATAAAGAAAGTTAATGCAAAGTTAACTTTTAAATGTTTAGTATTAGAAGCATTGAGTAACACCAAAAATATTATTAACATAGAGGAAGAACTGGGATGGCTAGAGTACTGTTGGAAAGTTAAACTAATTGCATGTTTTCCCCTGGTCTCAATAATAGAGAGGAATTTGTTATGTACTTAAAAAGAAAAGGGTTAAAACACTGACTTTTTAGAATTTTTGTAGAAGTTGTATTTCTCTGTAATTTAGCCTAGTGACTAGGCTTCTTAACTTAGATTGGATGTTGTTGGGTGATGTATCCCAAGAATGGGTATTTAATGTATGTAATGAACAATGAATTTTAGTCTGAAGAAGTCTCTGAGAGTGAAGGCAGATGAAAGTGCTAACTGAAGTCATTGTCTTGTTAATAAAATACCGGTAATCCTACAGATACTGCAGTTTATTTTTTATTCTAGCTTTCAAGCTATGATTAAAGAGAACGCCAAGTGGGTCCGCTTAGTTTTGTTTGATTCAAAATCTAGTAGGGTAACCAAACTGGAAGCTTGACAATTATACCTGGAGTTCTTTGCAGATAGGAAACTTAGTTACTACTACTTACTACTTCATCTTTTGAGTACATTAATAGGTTCTGAGAATCTGACCACTCTTATCTACAGCAGTTGTTTTATATGTATAGATTTTTAATAGGGAATTGGAATGTCACAGTCTTTAGCTAAATTTGCATCTTATAACTGTGGTGACAAGCCTGTTCTTGCTAGGTTTAAATTCTACAGAACTGTCTTTCCAGGTCCTGTCAATAGTGGACATACTTTGATTGGAGTGGAACCTTGCTCCAGGCACAACATATCACTTCCCAGCAAGAGAAGCCAACAATTTTATTACAGTGTTCTTTAGTTAGCTCTGCCGTGGGCTTCTCATGTTATACCTTATTCTTCACCACTGGCTGAGGGCAGAGAGGGAACAAGAATGTGTGTTAGGCTGTGCCCATGACACTAAACATTCCTGGACAGATAACATTTCACAAATATTTTCCAGTGGAGCTATTGGGTACTTGTAGGTCTTTTGAGCTAATTAAACACCTTTTTAATGGCATATGTTTTTGAGACTGTGCCTTTCTTTGCTCAGGAGAAGTGTCTCATCTGTAGCAGTATTTCTTCTTGGAATGTATACCATTGGGAAAAATGATTTTCGAATAAATGTTTTGGACTGCAATTAAAAGTTGCATGGCTCCACTTTGTGGTATCGCCACCTACAATGCACTTGACAGGTAGGAACTGTATGGGTTGTAATGGACTACACCCTGGTGATGGAGTTTGACTTTAGGTATGTAGGCAATCATCTCACTGCTGGGGAAAACAAAAACTACTGATCAATTTAGTTGTCCTTACCTGTAGCACAACATTGATTCTGGAACCAAACCTTTTATTTTGGAGGTGGTCTATCTTCTGCTCTGGAGTTATCCATCTTTTTGAGATCTAGGTTAGTTGTGGGGATACTCATAAACTCCCATGTGGTTGATATTGGAATTTGTGCTACTAGATGAGAAAGTCACCCAATGTATCTGTAGTTAAGAGCTATTCAGATTGTTTAACCATATTGGAGATTTTATTTTGGAGGTGGTCTATCTTCTGCTCTGGAGTTATCCATCTTTTTGAGATCTAGGTTAGTTGTGGGGATACTCATAAACTCCCAGGTGGTTGATATTGGAATTTGTGCTACTAGATGAGAAAGTCACCCAATGTATCTGTAGTTAAGAGCTATTCAGATTGTTTAACCATATTGGAGACCATGGCGGCAGTGTTTCACAGAGTATCACCTGCCAGTTCTGCAGTTCTTCTGGGATGCCTTTATACTTATGAGGAAAAAAAGTGAGATATGTAGAGGGGCACGATTGGGATGAATGGATTGCCTAATTTGAACCTAAATCATTTTCTTCTTCTTCTTCTTTCGGCTGTTCCCATTAGGGGTCGCCACAGTGGATCATCTGTTTCCATTTCTTTCTGTCCTCTGCATCTTGCTCTGTCACACCAATCACCTGCATGTCCTCTCTCACCACATCCATAAACCTTACCTTAGGCCTTCCTCTTTTCCTCTTACCTGGCAACTTCATCCTTAGCATCCTTTTCCCAATATACCTAGCATCCCTCCTCAGCACATGTCCAAACCAACACAATCTCGCCTCTCTGGCATTGTCTCCAAACTGTACAACCTGAGCTGACCCTCTAATATACTTATTCCTAATCCTGTCTACCCTCGTCACACCCAGTGCAAATCTTAACATCTTTAACTCTGCCGCATCCAGCTCTGACTCCTGCCTTTTTGTCAATGCCACTATCTCCAACCCATATAACACAGCTGGTCTCACCACCACCTTGTAGACCAGTGAATTGTTATTGGACTTCTGTGGTACTCGTGTATCATCCAAAACAATCGCCAAGTTCAAAGATAAGGTTATTTGTATTTTGTCCATGGTACCAGGGACCTTGAGCCAAAATATTACTGGTTTTGTAGTCATGTTATCAGACCTGCAGCTGTATGTTCTTGAACCAAAAGATGCTGAGATTATCTTGTGATCACTGCATGACTGTTAGTGTGGTCGGATGGGTGGAATAGTTGTTAGTACATACCTGAGAAATCCAGATGATGGGAATGTCCTGGTAGCTTCTTGCAGAAAGCAGATAAACTCTGTGCTCTGAGTTCACATCTTAACTCCAGAAGATCTTCTCACATATACTGGGTAAGTTAAGAATGGGGAGTCAAACTAGACCACCTTTGAGTAGTTAATGCAGCAACAAGGAACTCTGACCATAAGGTGGATGGTACTTGCCAGAGGAATAACTCTGAACATGATGGAAACCATAAGCTGGAAATGTCATCAACTTAAAGGAGTCCTTCATTGCAATGCTGATGGTGGTGGTGAGAGGAGATCACCAAATTTAACTAATTGCTATCCACAGGCTGGGAGTTGAGCATCATCTTTGGGAGTTGCTGAGTAAAATGCATAGTGCGTGGGAGTAGTTTAGTGAGGCCATGGAGAATGGCTTTCAGATAGAGTTAAAAGAGGTTTGTCAAAGGTTTGTCAAACCATCAGATAGCTTGAGGAGGGAGGACCATGCCCAGCCTGTTCTTAGGAAGATGAAGAAATGCCGACATTGTCTGGGGCATTGCTGAGAGCTAAATGGATCACTTTGAGGAACTAACTCCTAAACCTGGTACACATGCCCTTCTTAATAAGCATTTGCATTTTCTCTGCTGGGCCCACTTCTGCAGGCATACCTCTCAAGTGTCCAGATTTTCGCAGAATGTCCAGATTTTTCTTAAAAATCTGTCTGTTCCTCATTAAATTTTTTTCTGGCAAATCACTTTAAATTAGTAAATAATGTCATACATGTGAGTTTCAGACATCCTTTAGAAAATGCATTTTAATACATAGTCTGTTAGTCTAGCAACTTTCAAGTTTATGAGAACAATATTTATAATCTGTTCCTGTTTGTGGGCCTTTGTACCCCCATTATGTCAGGGTTTGTCCAGATTTCTTGGGATAAGAGTAGTCTGTAGGTGAGGTTATTGCAGCATGTAAATTGTATCTTGATGATAAAGCTGAGGAAGTAGATGAGATATATCTGGAAATGCTGAAGGCACTGGATATTGACTGGTATTGTGGATAATAAACCTTCCAGTGTATAAAAGATGAGGAAAGTGTTTCTGGTTTGGCACATGGTGGGGGGCAGTAGTCCCCATCTTTCAGAAATTGGAAAGTAGGTGTGTTGCAGGCATAGAAGGATAATACTCCTCAACCTCTCAGGTAAAGTATGTAGAAGTGCTAGAAACATAATACTCCTCAACCTCTCAGGTAAAGTATGTAGAAGTGCTAGAAACAAGACTGTTTGCTCCTTCTGAATGAAAGGCTCAGCTATCCTAGCTGTAGAATACTGGATAAAATCATTTTTATACAAGAATATTGATGTCCTGGGAGTTTACTATTGTACTCTACATGCCTTTTGTGGATGTGCAAAAGGCATCTGGTCACATATTCTGTAGGAGGGTCTGCTTTTATTTAGAGATTGAGGGTTTTATGTAATTTGAGCATCAAGTACATCAAGGGTGGTCATGGGACTCTGCTAAAGGTGTGTTTTGTCCTTCTTCCTGTTGTTGATTTTCTTGGACAGGACAACAAGGAGTAATTGTGTTTAGAGTGTCTGGTTTGGAGTTGTGAGGACTATAGACTGTTTTCATGAACTCGTGACTGATCTCTGGCATAAATTGCAGTTGTTTATTGCTGACTCTGAAGCAGCATGATGAAAATTGAAATCTCCAAATCAGAAGTTCATGATCCTTTTTAGAAATGGATGCATTGTTCTCTGCAAGTGAAGGGAAGCAGCTGTACCAAGTGAAAGAATTTAGAATTTGTGTCTTGAGTTCCTTTTAAGCATGATGTTGGAAAGGATGAGGTGTTTGACCATTGGATGGTAATGGCTAAAAGGATGTGATCTCCAATTAAAAATAGTGGAAATGATGTTCCTGTCAAAGTGTCTGGGCTTGCTTCCCATGCTTGAGTAGGGATCTTGGCAGTTTGGATTTAGGAGCTAGTGAGGATGTCTGTGGGTGTCACCCATCGGAAGTGGATCTAGGAGCTTTTTCTTGGAAAGCAAACTGTAGGTCTGCCTTGCTGAACTTGATGTTGCCACTTCGCTGAGGCAAGTGGTTTAGGAAAATTGGTGGATGGATGAAATGTAGGACTAGACTTTAGATGACTAGGAAGCTCATTGTTATTACAAAAGAGGAATTTCAGTAATTTCAGGAAGCAATCTTCTTGTGGTAGTTAAAGATGGGTATTTATGAGTGGATTTGTGAGCCAGTAGTTTTGAAATTGTGGTGGTATATTGGCTATTCTAGTTATGAAGAGTGTTCAGGAACTCCTATATATTCACAAACGAGATAGCATTTCCCAAGGTGTACAGTGCAAGTTTTCTGTGTACAAGTATCTGTGATTGCACATGTGCCTGATCGTCTAAGCACGAATTACTGAACTGGTACCTCACAGCTGCATCTTGTGCAGCACTGTTATCAAACGATGCAGTCAGTATTGTCAGAGTCACTATCTGCAAGGTTCTCCAGTACAGTTATGTGGTAAATTTAGTTTAGCCTTTTTATTGGTTCCTGTAACATAATATGCTTGGGTGTGTGTCTCTGTGTATAAAATATTAATAATAGAATAACTGGGCTGAGGATGTTAAAATAGGTGTTCCTCAACTAAACAAATCTTAGTTGAATTTTGTGCATGCTTTATTTACTGATTTATCAGACATTTCCCAGTACTGTGCGGTATCTAATTCAGAATGGAAACACTGTTGCTTTTTCTCCAAATAAGCATGAAAATAATCTGACTTGGATCAATCTGCACTCTGATGCTGATATCCCAAAGACTAACTGTAAGCAGTTCCTTGTATCATGTGATATTTGATGGTGTGATGAGGATTCTGCTGTCCCACTGTGTAAATCCACATACAGTAAATAATCTGTACAGCCCTCTCAACCTCTTAGAGCAAAAAGTCTGGACAAAGCCATAAATAATGTGGGGACAAAGGTCCAAAAATAGGGACACTTTTTAAATATTGCTCCTACAAACTTAGAAAGTTGATAGAATAATAGGTTTTGCATTAGCATGAAATTTCTCAAGGGTATGGAGTCTGAAACTCAAATGTTTGTCATTACTTTCTCACTTCAACCCTCAATGATTTGCCAGTAAACCATAATTTTATGAGAAACAGAAGAAGAATATGAGGCGAAAATCTGGACATTCTGTGAAAATCTGTGCAGTTGAGAGGTATAGTACAGCCTCAAAAGGAACATTTTGGTATGATGATTACCAGACTGTTTTCTAGTTGTCACACAGCTTATAAAATTGTATAGTATTTATTTGATACAGTAATGATAGAGCTGGTCTCACACTATATCAGTAAGTATGTAACAAATTATATTTAATGCCCCACTGGCAGAAATTGCAAACATGGCATTTTACACAATGTTTGTTAACATGAATCTTTTATCCAACTCCCATTTCCACTCTTGAGTAACATTCTGCCCTTATGTTCTCAAAACTTGTCCCAATATTGTTAGAATTTTTGTTCTTTGAAGAATTTTGTCCTACATAAACCCTTTGTCCTACTTATAAAGCAGTAAATATGTTACCCTACCTAACCAAAGCAATGCTTTGTCTGTTACTGGCTGCCTTTTATTTTAGTAATGCAGAATATTCTGTGTCATTGGGAATCCTTTATTGCTTATTTATGCACACACACACACACACACACACACACACACACACACACACACACACACACACACACACACACACACACACACACACTATGTATGTGTAAAGTGTGCATGTATGAAATCCCTGTAAAATGATATGGCTCTATGCTTCATGAGTAACCCCCCAATCACACAAATCTTCAACATTTTGTTTGCTTTTAGCCCACTGCTGCTGTTTCCCTCACCTGCTACTCATTTTCTCAAGTCGTATGTATGTATGTATTTATTTAATTATTATTATTATTATTATTTTAACAAAACAAAGAGTAAAATTGACGGATTATTGTTATGGACAGTATATACTACTAACTGTGGCTAAAGAATGGGGTATCTGTCTCCCATAGTTATATGATACAACAATAATTATACTGAAAATATCTGTAGTGAAAAAGAACGTTTGCTCCAGTATTTGACATAATAGTGTTAACTTCAGTTGTGTCCAAGCAGTTCATCAGTATTTATGTCCAATAATAGGCCATAGATGTTGTAGATGTTCTTTCACCACCAGTTTTCATTTGAGGTCAAATTATGTTAATTATTTTAGAGTAATTATTTCATTAGTACAGTAACTGTATTAAGAAAAATTTTAATCCTAAAATAATTAGATGATGGTGTGATGCCCATGCCCTGGCCCAGCAATCAAGGAGCCTCAGTCCTCACCACTAACACCAGTGAGGGCGTCTCATATATGAAGGAAAGGATAACAAATACACACAGTAAAGTGCAATTTCCCTTAAGAGCACACAGAGATTACAGTTAGTCCAGGGCTGGTTGCTTCCTTGCTCTCCAGGTCCCCACTAAGACTCCCCTTTGGCACAGCTATAGGGTCCAGATCTCTGGCTAGCTGGGAAAGCTAAAACCTCCAGCACCCTCTCTGTCCAACCAATGCTTCATTTCCCTGCCTGAGTAGCTGACACACACACACACACACACACACACACACACACACACACACACACACACACACACACACACTTTGAGATAAGAGTTTATACAACCACGCAGACACTCCTGGGAAAGGCTGGCACAGGTTCTCCAGCTGTGCCCCTATTACCCAGGTAGTATCGCCTGCCACTACCCAGCTAATATTTATCAGCTACTCAAAGGCCCTTAAAAGGGTGTCCAATTATTACTGTGCAATATTATTCAATTGGTAGAATAACTAAACAGTCAAGGCTTGTTAGAGTGACTTGGTACAGTACTCACTTTAAGTATGCAATGTACTCTAGAGCTTAAAATATCTCTACACAAAACAGCCACAGTTAAAATGTTTTAAAATATCTAATAATAAAATAATAAAAACACAAGACAATACTTACTACACGGTGCTAGTCAAGAGTTCAGAGATCATAGAGAAATACTTAAAATAATTCAGTAGTATAGTTCTGACATCACAGAAAAACACTTAGTCTAATCTTTTTAGTTTCTAGCTATGTTTCTAGCTATTTATAAGAGAAAACACAAGTCTAAGATAACTTACATAAGAAAATAGGCAGAGTGCTGATGAGTTGGATGGTCAAGACTAAAATGCGTAATCCTCTCTTGTTCTCTCTGTTTAAATTGAAATTGCAGTTCTGATTCACATTATATCATTCTTCACACTTTCCTGGGGTTCCCAGGTTACACATTACATAATTTTTTACACTTCCATGGGTTCCCAGGATAACAGAGACTGCATTTACATTCTTAACATCTCCTTTTATTATCTTGCAACTGGTCAGGAAGCAGAGCAATAAAAATACATTTGCATGTTTAAATTTAGCAATTTAACTCTTGGTTAAAACCATAGAAAGAATTTCTTCATCTAGACTCTTCGGCACCACGGTCTACATCAAAGGGTCACAGCATGCTTTACTTTGGTGAGTAGAGAGCACTGTTTCATTTTTTTTCAGTTCTACGTCTTAACAGCAGTTTTTTTTCCATTTAAGACAAGTCTGCGTCTTACTTTGATATTTACAAATGATAGAATTATATATAAAATTCTCTCTGGCTAGGCCCCCCCCCCCCGGCAAATTCAAGCTAGTTTTGTAAGGGACCCTTGAGAAACGCTGCTTGAGATGGTTAGGTCTGTCTGAGTGTACCTTACCCCATTCCCTGTCTTGAGAGCCCATTGGCATTGCTAACCCCACTGCGGTGCTGTACTGACATCTGATATGCTTGCAACCCTAGGCTCCATCTTAGCAACTTGACATTTTGTTGGCTGGCTCTGTTTAACCATGTTAGGGGGTTGTGATCTGTCATAACAGTGAATTTATTTCCATACAGATAAGGCTGAAGTTTCTGCAGTACCCACACTATGGGTAGACATTCCTTTTCTACAGCTGCATAGCATTCCTCCCTGGGTTGGAGCCTACGACTGAGATAAACCACTGGGTGCTCTTCTTCCTCTGAAGAACAGCCCCCACCCCATAGTTCGAAGCATCCACCTGCACAACAAATGCTTTGCTGTAATCTGGACTGGCTAACACAGGGGCTCCTCCTAAGCTTCTTTAAGCTATCTGGCCTGTTCTTCCCTGTCAGGTCTGTGAGGGAAGCAACTATGGTGCTATAACAGTGGAAAAACTTTCTGTAGTACCTTGCTGTTCCTAAAACTGCCCTCACCTGCTTTTTGGTAACAGGTGCAGTCCATGGCTTAATGGCTTCACTTTGGCAGGTTCTGGCCTTATCTTACCACTCCACACTCTATGTCCTAGGTAGGAGACCTCTGCCAAACCCACCTGACATTTGCTCGGCTTAATGGTCAACCCTATCCTCTGTAGTCTGCCCAGCACCTCTCTGACATGCTGAAGGTGCTCTGGCCAGGAATGGCTGTAGATGGCAATATCTTCTAGGTAAGCAAGGGCAAACTCTTCTGCTCCTGCTAGGATGTGATCTACTAGCCTCTGGAAAGTCGCTGGGGCATTCTTCATCTCTAACAGCATCTTTGTGAACTCATACAAGCAAAAAGGAGTCACAAAGGCTGACTTCTCTGTAGCACTGAGAGTCAAGGGCACCTGCCAGTAACCCTTGGTAAGTTCAGTGGTTGTAAGATACTTAGCTCCACCCAGCTGCTCTAGGGTGTCATTTGTCCTAGGCATGGGGTAAGCATCTGACTTTGTATGACTATTTATTTAATTTCTTGTAGTCCACACAGAACCTGGTGCTGCCATCCTGCTTCGTCACCAGCACCACTGGGGAGGCCCCAGGGACTGTTGGACTCTTGAATCACCCCTCATTCCAACATCTCCTGTACCTCCTCCCTCAGAGTCTGTTTGACTGTCTCTGGCACTCTGTAAGGCCTTTGGGGCCCTGTATCCACCTGGTGCTGTCCCAGGTGGGTGCACCCTGGTTTTCCAGTGAACATGTCCCCATATTCCTGCAACACTGCTTGGATTTCTCAAACCTGGGTAGGAGATAGCTGCTGGGACATTGCTACCCCTTCCGCTGAGGGAACATTACTACCCCTACCCCTTCCACTGAGGTGTCAGCCCGAACCTCACTAAGGAGATCAGTCCCCAGATCTCCCTCAGACTCCACCTGCAATCCACTGCAAATGCTCAGCACAAGAGCCTCCCTATCAGACTCCACCTGCAATCCACTGCAAATGCTCAGCACAAGAGCCTCCCTATCATGGTAAGGTTTCATCATGTTAACATGGTAAAATTTGTGCCCCTGCCTTCTGCCTAGCAGTTCCACCATGTAATTTAACATCACTTACTTTCTTACCAGCTTGTAGGGTCCCTCCCAAGCTTCTTGCAGCTTGTTGTGTCTGAAAGGAATGGGAACCATTACCTGCTATCTCACAGCATACTGCCTAGCTCGAGCATTCCTGCCATACCACACCTTTTGGGCTTCTGCCAGGTTCTCCTGGGCTAAGCCCATGAGTTCCCTGAGCCTTGTCCTGAGGTTTAGGACGTATGCCACAACAGACTCCTTGTGAGACTCGCACTCACCTTCCCACTCATCTCAAATTAAATCTAGAGGTCCCCTCACCCTAAGCCCATACAGCAACTCAAAGGGTGAAAAACCTGTGGATTCCTGGGGAACCTGTCTGTAAGCAAACAACAGATGGGGCAAATATGTGTCCCACTCCCTCTTAAACTGATCTGCAAATGCCAGTAGCAAGGACCTGATTGTAGAGTTTAACTTCTCAACAAAAACATTAGTCTGGGGATGGTAGGGGGTGGTCTTCATGTGCTTCACCCCACAGGACTTCCACTGACAAGCCAGCAGGTCTGACATGAAATTGGCACCTCTGTCCGTCAGTATTTCTTTTGGGAAACCCACCCTGCTGAAAATCTCTAACAAAGCATTTGCCACCTTCTCTACCTCAGTGGAGGACAAAGCCACCACCTCAGGGTATCGTGTAGCATAATCCACTACCACTAGGATATACTTTTTCCCTGTGTAACGTGGGGTACTAAGAGGACCCACAATATCCATAGCTACCCTCTGAAATGGCTCCTCAATCAGAGGCAAAGGCATCAAAGGAGCTCTCACCTTGTCTACTGCCTTGCCTACCTTTTGACAATGCTCACAGGTCCTGCAGTACTATGTTACATCTCTGGAAATTCCAGGCCAATAGAAGTTCTGCATAATATGCCTCTTTGTATGTTTTATGCCCATATGACTTGTAAAGGGAATATCATGGGCTATGGCTAGAAGTGCCAGACAGTAGACTCTAGGCACTACCAACTGCAGTACTGTCTCACCTTCTAGCCCTCCCTCAGGGGTCCACTCTCTGTATAGTAACCCTTTGTCCCAGTATACAGATTCCCCCTTTCCTTGAGAATCAGGTGCCTCCCTAGCTACCTGCCTCAGGCCTTGCAATGTAGGGTCTGAGAGCTGAGCCTGTCTCAACTCTCTCCTTGCAACCCTATCCAGCTCCCCTTCCACAGGAAGTCCGGTATCCTCTGACAATGGTGCCCCACTGTCAGCCTGGGTACTACTACTCACCTCTACCTTTGCAGTCACTCTGTCCAAGGGACTATCAGTACCACCAAGCAGCTGTGGCTCACCTTCAGTCTCACTGCTACAGGGTAGCTCCCTCCCTGAAGTAACCACCTCACCAGTCCTGGTTGCAAGTATGCAGTCTGCCTGGGTCTCCCTTGGGCTACCAAACCCACATGCTTGTCTACTAGCCTGACTGCGTGTAACTGCATAAGCACATGGTACTGCCTCATCCAAATCCTTCCCTCTCAGGACATCTGCAGGATAGTAGTTTAGTACCCCTGTTGTCTCAAGAGAGCCTACTATTGGCATTTTGTCTTTCCCACTTACTGGCTCCCTCACCTTTTGTTCCCCACCTTGCCTCCATGGACACCTATATGCCACATGGCCCCACTGGTTGCATTCAAAACATTTAACCCTAGCTACTGGATGTGTACCTGGAATAGTGGCTTCCCCTGCTGCTGGCAGATTCTGTTGGGGCAGCCTGTGCTGCCCACCATGAATTCCTTTAGACCTATGAGCAGTACAGGGGGTCTCTTTCCTGTGCAGGGCTGCCCTGCTGGCCAGGTATAGATCTCCCTTCTTCCCCAACTCATCTGAAGTAGCACATTGTCTATCAGCTAACCAGATCATCATGTCCTCAGGCAAAGTGCTAAGGGCTTGTTCCCTCACCAAAATGTCTGCCAGCCCTTCAGAAGTGGTGACCTGACATCCACTCACCCACCTATGGAAATAAGTGCTCAGTTCAGCAACATATTCATGTACACTTTATCTGCCTTGCATCTATGCTCATGAAACTTGTTCCTATACGTTTCAGATGTTAGCTTAAAAAACTCTAATAGACAATTTTTTACAGCAGTATAATCAAGACCTGCAACGTCAGACATTTTAGACAATACAGTTACAGCTTTACCATGGAGTAAGGGGGTTAGGAACAGTACCCAGAGCCTTTGGTCAACACCATACTGTTTGCATACCCTCTCAAACATATGAATGAAACTATCAACATTATCCCCCTCTTTAAACTGCAGAAGAAATGTACTGACCTTTTGAGCTTCTGGGGTCCATTTACTCCCTTCCCCATCACCTCCAAGACTCTGGCGAAGAGTCAGCATTTATCTCTCATGCTTCCTCTGCCTCTTTTTTTCCTCGGCTTCTGTCTCCAAATGCCTGGCCTCCAACTCAAGTCTCTTTAGCTACAGATGGATTTTTAAGTCCTCTGCAGAAAGGTTGAGCTGTCCATTCTTTGAGGGTATTATATCTCTACTGCCAGTCTTATTGTCCTCCTGGTTGCTGTTTTCTGATGCAGCTGTAACCAATGCTGCAATCAGGTAGCCTGGCACATCTCCGCCAGCTGGCTCCTTGTCAGCTTTCCATACTCCTCTGCTGACATGCTGCCTGCTCACCCTGACTGACTAAGCTAACATAAGAAATGAAACAATTGTGATCTGAACTGAGTATTCACTGCATGGCTGATTGAGTACAAAACACCTTCAAAGCTCACTGTACACAAGCTACTGGACTTCACTCTACCCACACCACTACAAGCCAATTAGTATTTGCCAACCAATTAATATGTGATGTGGATATCCCACCTCTGCCAAACAATTAATATGTGATGCCCGTGCTCTGGACCAGCAGTCAAGGAGCCACGATCCTCATCACTAACACCAGAGAGGGCATCTCATATATGAAGGAAAGGATAACAAATACACACAATAAAGTGCCATTTCCCTTAAGATTACACAGAGATCACAGTCAGTCCAGGGCTGGTCACTCCCTTGCTCTCCAGATCCCCAATAAGACTCCCCACTGGCACAGCTATAGGGTCCAGATCTCAGCCTAGCTGGGCAAGCTAAAACCTCCAGCACCCTCTCTGTCCAGCCAGTGCTTTGTGTCCCTGCCCAAGTAGCTGACACACACACACTTTGAGATAAGAGTTTACACAACCACACAGACAGTCCTGGGAAAGGCTGGCTCCCGTTCTCTAGCTGTGCCCCTGTTACCCAGACTATACAGTAGTACCAGCTGCCACCACTCAGCTAATATTTATCAGCTAATCAAAGGCCTTTGAAGGGGTGTCCAATTATTACTGTGCAGTATTATTATAAAATTGGTAGTATAACTAAACAGTCGAGACTTATTAGAGTGACTTGGTACAGTAATCACTATAAGTATGCAATGTACTCTAGAGCTTAAATTATCTTTACACAAAACAGCCACAATTGAAAGGTTTTAAAATATTTAAAAATAAATAATAAAATCACAAGACAATACTTCTTACTACACAGTGCTAGTCAAGATTTCGGAGATCACAGCGAAATACTTAAAATAATTCAGTAGTACATTTCTGACATCACAGAAAAACAGTCTAATCTTTCTAGTTTCTAGCTATTTCTATGTAAGATAACTTACATAAGAAAACAGGCAGAGTGCTGATGAGTTGGATGGTCGAGACTAAAATGCTTAATCCTCTCTTGTTCTCTCTGTTTAAATTGAAATTGCAGTTCTGATTCAATTGCATCATTCTTCACACTGTCCTGGGGTTCCCAGGCTTCACATTACATCATTCTTCACACTTCCCTGTGTTCCCAGGCTAACAGGGACTGCATTTAGATTATTAACATCTCCTTTTGTTATCTTGCAGCTGGTCAGGAAGCAGAGCAATAAAAATACATTTGCATGTTTAAATCTAGCAATTTAACTCTTGGTTAAAACAATAGAAACAATTTCTTCATCTAGACTCTTTGGCACCACTGTCTACAGCAAAGGGTCATAACATGCTTTACTTTGGTGAGTAGAGAGCACTGTTGTTTCATTTTTTTCAGTTCCATATCTAACAGCAGTTTTTTCCATTTAAGACAATAAGCCTGTGTCTTACATTGATATTTACAGATATGGCAACACTTTTGTATTTAAAATTGTAATTTGTATGACTTTTAAAGTTTGAAACGTGTCAAAACCAAGATAACCCGGTACAAAATTTAAAAGGGTTAATAGTTATTATCAACATTTTTACTATTTTTGAACATTTTTTTTCTCTGTCAGGAAGCTGTGTCACAGTTTTATCAGTCTTTTGAGCAATATCTCCTAAAGTATTGTGTCTTGTGAGGTTCTGTATAGTAGCTAGAGATGGGTGTAATTGTACAACTGTTCTAGGAGGGTGTCTGAATCCCTGAGCTGCTGAGTCCTAGGATTCTTACAATTGATAGTACTTTGATGTTTCAGATGATGCCCTTCACAAGTGCCTGATGCATGAAATCCAAATATTGTAGACATAGAAGGATATCAGTTCCCCTGGTATGATCTTATTCAGATACGCATTGGGCAATACTGCTCCCCTCTCATGTTTTGACATTAGAAGGAAATGTGCTGCAAGCACTTCCATCAGTATTTTTTTTTTTGCCACCTTATCTAACACTCCTTTAAGAGTTTATTTCCTATGTCTTGAGAGGTTGGAAGTACTAAGTAGAAAGCTATACTGTCTGTGTGTTGAACAGTTTTATTACTACTGAGTCTCCCTTTAAATTGTGTTCTAATGATGTCCCAAGAGAAGATCACCAACAATTTTAGTACTGAGCATCAAACGAAAAGGCAGTTAAAATTTCTCCAGTATCTAGTTGCACACAGGATAACTAGTTTGCAGTGACAAGCACTGTCTACATAGTTGCAAACTAGATATTCCTGACAGTGATTGATATTCTCATTCCAAATGTCTAATCAATAAAAAAGGGTCTGTTGCCATGGATATGAACTTTCCTACTGTCTCCGTTACTGGCTTGGTGGATATGGGCATCATGAAGCAATGTAGAAATTGCCTTATGTTTACTGGCAACCAGTTAATTCTCAAACAAACTGAGACAGTATGTGAGAGATGTATTTACACAACATCACTGGAGGCAAAGCTCTCAAATAAAAGTAATCCTAATGTCAGTAAGGTTGTCAGTAATACACATGCTGCACCTATCGCGCACAATTCAGACCTATAGACCCCCATATACTGAGGCACTTACATGCAACCTTCCTAAACCACAAATACCTCCTAGACAAAGTACACATGAGAAATGCCCTCAGCAGGCCCAAACGCATTCTTTCAAAACAACACCCACATCAACACATAGAGCTACATCTCACGGAGCCTCTACCTCTGAGCCCATAAGGCAATTCGCACAAAAATCCAACATTCTAGTCATTGGAGACTCCATTGTGAGACACACTGATGTCCCTCTCACCAGGCTGAGTAAGGAGAATGTTACAGTCAGTTGCTTATCAGGGGCTAGGATCTATCACATTACGCATGCACTCAGGTCATTGGATCAGAATTACCAGTATGACTCAGCCATAGTCCATGTGGGAATAAGACCTGAGACGTACCTCCCTAGACTATTTGAAGAGAGACATCATAAAGCTCTTGGAATATGTGTCTCGGGCTGGTATGAGCCTAGCATTGAGCAGCATTTTACCTTCTCCAAGGATGATGCCACAATATGAACAAAAGATGATTGACTTTAATGATTGGCTTAGTTTCTGGTTTTATTTTACGGCGGTGCAATATTTGTCAGCATGGAAGGAGATGGTCAACAGACGATGTTGCTTTGGCAGGGATGATCTGCACCTCTCCCCTCTAGGCTTTCGAATATTCTCTAAAACATTGTCTTCGTCCATAGTGCCTTTTTTAGGCAATGCCAAACTGAAAGTACTTACGACATAAATCAAAACCCAAGAAAATCTAAAGGTATTACTGCTCAATGCTAGGAACATAAACAAAACAATCCACTTCCTGGAAGCTCTCTTTACCCTAGAGAATGCTGATGTCTGTGCAATCTCTGAGGTGTGATTTAAAGCCATGGACAGCACACCAACAGTGCAGGGTTATAATGCCTTTCATACATTTAGACCAGCTACTTCACAGGCAGGGACTAAAGGCGGAGGTGTCTCTATTTACTTCAAAAATAAATGTACTTCAAGGCTGGTCAAACAGGGCAATGCACTTGAGCTGCACCATGTTCAAATCACCATAGACAAAATCCAATCCCACTTCTTGCAAGCTATAGGTCCCCTTCTATGACCCAGGAAACCCATGCCATGTATTTTTAAACTTATTAGAAACACTAACCATCCAACCCAATACCATATTAATGGGTGACTTTAATTAACCTGCTATTAACTGGGAATCCTATACGACATCAAACATACATGCACAGAGATTCCTGGATTTTGTAAAAACAAACTCCCTGAACCAAATAGTCAATAAACCAACAAGGGATGCAACCATACTGGATCTGGTCCTCACTAATATGGAAGAGTGCTGCACACCCCCTACTGTAATGCCTTCCCTGATAAGGTCTTACAACAAAATAGTCTCTTCTGAAGTAAAAATGAAACCTGGACACCCAGCTAAACTGCGAATATTCAGGAACTATTTTAAGGCTCATCTCCTGCTATTAAGTGAGAAGATGGCAAAATTTCATGCCCCTGTAAACCCTGAGAACACTTCTGCCTATGCAGAACTGTTCACAGAAACCCTGTACAAGCATGTTAATAGCTGCATAGAGGCAGCTGTACCCTCCAGGAAGAAGTACAGAACTAACTCAAAAAACAAGCCACCCTGGTGGAATCACAAAATCAGTCAGATATATAACAGGAGGAAGAAAATCATGGGAAAAATTAGGAGGTGCAGCACCCAGCAGGATAAAAGCACTCTCATTAAACTTAACAAACAACTCAGAGGACAAAGTCTACCAAAGCCAAATTTGAATTAAGTTTGGCCTCCCAGGCCAAGGATCACCACAAAGCATTATTTAGCTATGTCTGTAACCTCAAAGGCAATACACAATTGTGTGCAGAGCTCCATGTAAATGGAGCCACCTATACTGAGCCAGAAGATATAGAAAACCTCCTGGCTGATAAATTCAGCTCCAGCTTTACTCCTCTCTCCCCCTCAACCTTCTCTCGGGAAATATCATCAAATATAACTCTGCCCACTATCACTAAGGAAGAGGTCCTTAATGCTCTAAGACCAAGAAAACTGCATCAGTGGGCCCAGACAGTATCCCTGGGTGCCTTCTAAATAGCATGAAACATGACCTATCTGGGCCTCTGGAATTACTATTTAATTGTAGCCTCCAAACAAGCTTTGTGCCTCATGAATGGAGAAAGGCAACGGTCATCCCTCTGCACAAAGATGGGCCATCTAACAGACCCTGGAAACTACAGACCCATAAGTCTCACTATTCTTGTATGGAAAGCCATGGAAAGAATTGTCATGGAGATGATCAATAGTAAACCTCCAGATACTGGACCCAACCCAGTTTGGTTTCGTCAAGGGCATATCATGCCTACTCAATCTGCTGGACTTCTTTTGAGAAGGTCACCAAAACAGTGGATGAGGGCAAAATCGTTCATACTGCCTACCTTGACCTGGCCAAGCCATTTGACACACTATCTCACTCAGGCATTGTTAACAAACTCAAGGTGAAGTACAAACACGTATGTTGCCCGGTGTATAGCCAACTGGCTCACAGACAGGACCCAGGAAGCTAGAATTGGGGAATCCACCACTACAAAGAGGCCAGTCACAAGTGGAGTCCCTCAGGGATCAGTCCTTGGACCACTTCTTTTTTGGCATTTACATCTCAGAAGTCAAGGCCAATATCAGTGGTCTCTGGCTGACTAAATTTGCAGATGATTGCAGATTAGGAGCTGTCATTGAATCTCACACTGACACAAATGTTCTCCAGGAGGGGCTGTCACAGACACACAACTGTTGTCAGAGGCATGGACTAAAACTAAATGTCAAGAAATGCATAATAGTATCCTTTGGGAAGTCATCCATCCTTGGTAACTATCATATTGACAACGCACCTCTTAGAGTTGACCCAGTAGTCAGGGACTTAGGGACACACACAAGATAGTAATCTAGCCTTTGATCATCCTGTGTCTACAGTGGTGAGGAAATCATTCTATGTTGCGCAACTTATAAACAAAGGCATGGCATCTAAGTCCAAGGAAGTCATTATTCCACTGGCATCCAAGTCCAAGGAAGTCATTGTTCCACTGTGTTTGGCATTCATCAGACCTATCAGTGAGCACAATGCCTCCTTTGGTATGTACCTAACCAGGCATATCCAACAACTGGAATGTCCACAGAGGTTCCCCTCACTAAAAGAATACAGGGTGTAAGAATGGGTCCTATGTAGACTGCCTCAAGGCCCTATCCCTGTATTCTGTCTCCTATAGGCTTTTGAGGAGAGATCTATGCCTGACATACAGGGCATTGTCAGACCCAGCTCTGGACCTCCTGCATATCCATAAAACAAGCAGTACCAGAATTGCCCATTCTAAAGACTTAAACCTTGCCTGTGATATAAATAGGACCTGCTGGAGAGATAGGTATGTATCCTAGAGACTACCCCATCTATGGAACAAGCTCCCCATCCATGTGAAGCAGAGTTCCTCCCTAATCCAATTCAAGTGCAACTTGGACAATTGAATGGGAAACCAGAAATTTATCCCTGGTTTGGCACCTATGTCTCTGATGCAAACAGGTAACCTGTAAATGGTTCATGTCCCAGGCCCATGCTTACACTTATCAAGGATATCAGAACTTGTCCGAGATTTGGGATGCATGGCTAGGCTTAAAAGGGCCCTTGTGGTCATTAGCTTAGTAAACGCCTATGAACCTAAGATGATACAAGTTTGATAGGGCCAGGATTGGTTTTGCAAGTTGCTTGGCTACAAGCTTGATACAGATATGATGAGCTCAGAATACTCAACACTAGTGAAAGTCACTCAAAGTCTGGTGTGAGAATTGTGCAACTGTAAATCATTAAGCTCCTTGGATGGACCTAAAGGAGCCTCCTATCTAATGGTGTCCACCTATTCTTCCTTAGTCGGTAGCTTAAAAAGGCCTTTAAAAGGAGAGTTTGACCAAATGGATTTCACCGTCTCCTTATGTCACTTAGGAAAGAGCAGTTGGCTGTTTTTTTTTTTTGCCCTGTTAGACCTCATTTTTTACCAGCCCAGCCCCCAGTATCCAATGTCCACACTGGGTCTAACAGCTACTGTCCAACATCCTCCCCCTTACTTGTTCCATTTTTGTTGGGGCCAGTTGTGGATCTTGAGGATAGCCTGGGGGGGGGGGGTGTTGATTCATCTGGGCTTCCTTCCTGGAGAGATTTTTATGTATGACCTACCATCTTCCTTTCCATACTTCCCATGGTGATCGATTACATCTGAGGGAAACTCCCTTCTTTGAATCATGCCTCCCCTTAGGGAGCGTATCAACGATCACCATCCCACCTTGGATGGACACTCTCATCCTTTCCTCGCCACTCTGTCAGTTACCAGAGCCAATAATTACGTCCAGGTCTGAGAAAGTAGCTCCCTGAACAAAGAATATTGCCCTCTTACAGGATAACTTTGACAGGTACATTGAATATTGAAGGTCCTGCACTAGGTAATTATTTAGAGAGTAAATATCTTTTTATTGATGATCAATCTTTGTTTTCCTTCCTCAAAATTGGAGTTCAAGATTGAGCCTTGGCTTACTTGAGCCCACAGAGGTAAAATGCACAATGAATTAGGTGAAGTGATCAACCATGATTTGGTAATAGTTATAAATCAGTACTAATGAGATAAGATCATTTATAATGTCTTGATGGAGCTGCTTGAGATTGGGACATAGGTTTTCATTAGTTATACCTCCTGACCTTGAGTACAGGAATTTAAGTAATGTCATGCAGCTACAAGTTGAAGTAGCCTTTATAGAGGTCTGACCATGATACTGATTAGATTCTCAAATCTGAGATAACTGTACCCAAGTCCACATAATGGCTTTTTGTTATGGTTTTTGGAGGAAATAACCTGAACAAATGTGATTCGCTTTATAACTGGAAGGAATTCTTTTAGTAAGAACTGTTGGCTCACTATCAACACAGACATTTAAAATCACAGACTAAACTAATTAGTTGGTCATATAACTCGGAGTTACTTTAGCCATGAGGCTTGGAGGGATGGGCTTCTGACTCTTTCCTAGAAGACCTAGACTTGTTTAGCAGGCCAAGGGATGGGAATGGGTAGATGAAGTTGACTTGCCCATTCCAGGGGAAGTTTAAGTCCTGCTACTGGAGTGTCAGCTTGGTGAAGTTTGAGTACTGCACTCTAATATGTAGGGGCTTGGTGTTAGCATGTACTTGCAACAGCTCTGTATAGCGAGGCACTTCAACATGCCTTCTGGCTGACATGGAAAGTGCTGTTATGAACACTGGAAAATATTTTAGGAACATTGGATATATTAACTTATCACAGGGGGTGATAGCACCTGACCTTGCAAATCCTTTATGGTGTTTTCAGGTGCTAGGAGATAAGAGGAAAAAATGGCCAATTGGAAATGTAGGTTGGTGATCATGTGGTTGTCAGAATGTAGGCCATTAAGAAAGAGAGAAAGTATTCAGTAAGGAATTTGGTGAATTCCAGTAGAAATTCCTTCATATTGTATAAAAGGAAAACTTTCATGAAAATTTTTTTTCTAGTAATGCACATTCTACTTAGAATTTTTAAACTTTAAATAATGGTGTGCACATGTGCCATATTATACTAGTATAGAAATTACTAATTAATATTGTGATTAGGTATGTGTTTATTTAGTGTTATTGATTGGGTACTGTGCAATAAAAATAATAATTTGACTCCTGCTTTCTTTGCCTAGTCTTTCTGTAGCCTGTTTCTGACTGTTATGTTTTAATTGTTATGTTTTAATTCTTATGAGTTTTTCATTGGACTGTTTACCAGTACACTTGTGCATTGTATGCAAGCCTGTTTTCATAATTTCTTCGTATAGATTTTCTGTCCAGAACTCCTTAATTTTTTTTCCATTCATCAAATGTAAATAAGCAAGTAACCTACAGCTTAGTCCCACACCAGTGACACATTTGAAAGTGTTTAGCAACTCCACTGGGATCCTGCACCATTTTGTAACCTCATTTAAGACAAGCAACTGTTTTGTAACCACAGTCTTGTTGCCTAGGAACTGTTTACCAGGGATTACGTGTGGTGCAGGCTCCAGAATTAAGGGCCAAGTTTGCCTCCATTATAAATGCAAAATCATACTTCTGCAAATCAGAAATAAGTCTGATTTCATTATAAATCGACCTGACATTTACATGTACTGTTTGTGGAAATAAGTGGCTGCACCCCGTTAAAGGCTTGTGATGTCATGTAGTCACTGTGGATACCTTGCTAAGGTAAGATGTTCTAAAGTCCTTTGGTGATTCCACCCTGCAAAGCTGATTTGCTACTTTAAGCATAAACAAGCTAACCTACTTAGAGCTCACTTTAGAAGTTTGCATGTCCTTGAGCCACCTCCCCACATCCTGTGTATCCTGAGGATCCCAGGATGATGATATTTATATGTAAAAAATAGCTGGTCGCCGAATCTTAGAGGAAACAGTAGGGTAATGTGACATCAGGAGTCCCCCTATTGTAGAAGCATGTATTAACCATGATAGTCTCAAAAAACAATGTTTTCTCGTGTTCACTTTTAATATTAATAACATCATGAAAGTTGTCAAAAAGATGCCCATTTTGATAAAAATAAATGGCCAGATCAGGATGATCAGACCAATTATGGAATGCAATATGCCACTGGACAAGCTGCCTAAAACTACTTGAAAAGGTGCAATGATTCTTTACTAGAAAAATATCTTGGGGCTGAAGAACTTGGTTATTCAGAAGTATGGCAAAAACTGTCATTATATTCTGTTTGTAATAGTTTAATTAGATGGGTCCTGTGCCTGGTCTGTAAGTCAATGTCTGATCCAGGTCTGTTTGAATTGTGGGGAGCAAACCTCATATTGGGGAACCTAACACTAAACCAATTTATCAAAAGTACAAAATATAACAGCTGCATTACACAGCTTTTTCCAAATTTTTTCCTTAAACTCCCTAAATCATTCAGTAACTTCCTCCAAAATTAATGTAAATATGTATGTTTGAGGGCATGGAGTAGAAAAGATCTTAGTCAACCAAATTCTCCCCATCTCCTCACCAGTCCTAGATTATATCCTTAGCATGGGGATCTTCTTCAGATGCTAAAAAAATACAGGGTCCCTTGTTCTCATTTCAGAGAAAGCAAGCACCTCCCTTTCAAAGGAATACTAGTCATTCATCTTGTTTTTTTCTGTCTTTGTAACATTCTTGAAGCCAGGGACTGACAATACAACAATGATGTGACAAATAAACGGGGGTATCTTCAATGGTATCCCCTTTTCAGAGTAATGGTGATAATTTGGGAATGGGCATTCCATCTGAATATGGATGTACAAGTTGTTTACATACCTAGCAGATAAAATACTCCAAGCTGATCTACTACATGGAGAAATCAGTCTGTCATGAGTATAGCTCTCAACCTTCCATCTCCAAAATGAGGAACACCCGCCTTCATAATGTGGAACAAATGGGCAAAATGTGGAACACATACTAATGGCTTACTAACAACTTCAACTAGGAGAGTCACAGGATGGTTAAAATATGTTGGTTTTACTTATAAAGAAGATCCTTTAATGGACTAATATGATTAATTTCTATTTACCATGGATTTCACTTAAAAAAATTCCTAACACTGAATGTGTGACAGACTCTTTCAATGTGGAACTTTGAGGAACTTCGAGGAACTTGAACTTTTTAAGACCCCAAATGAGGTACGTTCCTCGTTATGAGGTACACTTGAGAGGTATGTGTTAAGAATATTTTTCTTTTCACCTCTTATTGGAATCATTAGCTCCCATTGTTCTGCAGGCTACTGAACTGAAAAGCAATGGTGACCAGTGCTTTTTTTGATCGTTCTGAGTCACTGATAAGGCATACACTGTGATCCTAACTTTTTTGGAGCAATTTGTCAAGGCAGCAAAAAGTGCTGCATCTGAAGCTCAGATCTCTTAACTTGACTGCTTGGTGGATCTTGGGTCAACATTCCACAGCCATCTTTCCTCTACAGAAGTGTTTTCTGACCTGAATGAAACTAAAAAGCTTGTCACTAGGAAATCCTACCTTTATAAATGTTCAGATTTCCAAAT
The DNA here is from genome assembly GCF_019279795.1 of Protopterus annectens. Classification (NCBI taxonomy): domain Eukaryota; kingdom Metazoa; phylum Chordata; order Ceratodontiformes; family Protopteridae; genus Protopterus; species Protopterus annectens. The sequence goes on along the minus strand of NC_056730.1, from coordinate 518,145,640 downwards.
GGACTTTTATAGGAGTCCTGTAGGTCTACTTCCTGTTCAGAGTCATAGGTATTACCGTATCTTAACTCCTTAACACTTGCTAGGCATGTTTATCTGCAGTTGTGCCTGTGAGACACACCTGTAGTATAACATGTAGTTATGAAACAATTCCTGAAGGGGCCTCTACATGTGATGCCTTCGAAACGTCCTGTGGCCTGTGCTAGTGATTTTTATATTTTGCTTTGTGAAAAAAATTAACTCATCCTCCTAACCCCACAAGTGCAATGTTGAGGAATTGTGTTTTTTTTCCTTGTGGTTACCTGAGTTGTAATGACCTCTAAATTGCAGATGTTGGGTATCGAAAACAAATCCATCCTTTATGCCTAAAGACTTGTTGCTAAAACTTCTTGCAGTTCATTCTGCCATGAGTGAAAAAAAAAACAGAACAAAACGTTATTTGTATTTATATGTTTCAGATAATACACATAAACATTTAAAACACTGGGACAGTCTGATTTCCTGTTTGCACGTTGTTATGGGGGTAATCAAGGTTATGATCTTTCTAAGTGGTCATCTAATCACATTACCTTTTCTGTGATACATACAACAAGAGTTTGGGTGGGAAGGTTAGAACTCACTCCACCTGCTCAGCAGCTGCCTTTGTAGCTTTGTTCAAAAATGCATTTTCTACATGCATGTGTGGGATTGCAGTTTGGACATCCATTAACATATTCTTCACAAATTTAAAACCTGGATGCTCAGTTGAGTATTAGAGCAAAATTTACTTTGACTGCCCTACAGGGAGAATTAAGAACCCAGAGATGCTCCCCTAGGGCTTTCAAATCCCCTGTGCCTGCCTGTTATGGAAGGCCCAGAACTGTGAGGTCTGTATTAAGAATTTCCACTTGGTGAGTCAGTGATCACTACTCACAACCTTTACCTTCATTCCAGGAGTGGCTTAGGAATTCTTCCAATTCCTGCAGAATAACCTCGAGAAAGAAAACAGCCTGCTATGAGGGACTTGCTCCTCAGATTCACAGGAAAGGGAGGAAGATCTGGATTAGAAGTCACAACTAGCCTCCCTCTTCCTGTGACACTAATAGTGAGGATACTTTGGACTATAACTCAGTTACGTAGGGACCTGTCCTTTGGATATACCCTTTTCATAATGAGAGATCATTTACAGTAGCAAACACAAAAGACCTCCACTTCCTAGAAAAGAGACATGGACTTTGAGACTTGACCCACCCAAACCAGTAGGTATTCCTCCAGTCTGGGAAGCTGTCCTGTATGTTTTTAGATACTATGTCCGTGGACTCAGATTGCCCTCTCCATACTAAAAGGAGAGTACCATTGTGTAAAATCTTACCATAATGGTAGATGTCCTTGCCTTCACTGCTGCAGTATTCTTAACTATATGGGATTCCCTGCCACAGAAGCTTGACACCCAGTCAGTCTTCCAATGACTTCTGAATTTAAAAGGTATGCCGACCGTCACTGTATGCACCCTGTGTAACGTAGGGCATAAAGGTGATGTTCAGGCTTACCAAAAAACAGAACGGATTGCCCCAGGAGGAACATCAGTCCAAGGAATCCAAGAGGTAACATGTAAACTAGGGGGATGGAGGGTGGGAGTAAATACTGCAGCAGAAACTTGGGAGGAGGAAAGGGTAGACGAGTCTCCTAAAAAAACATGAAGAACTGAACTAGCAAAACCAGCCCTAGCTCTAGAGATAACATCCAACTTGCAGTGCTTGGTAAAGGTATGCACAGAAGTCCAGGTAGCTGCTTCAAGAATAGAATTAGTATTTAAGTCTTTGAAAAAAGTACCAGAAGAAGCCACAGCTGTAATAGAATAGCCTTAATTGAAAAAGGAAGGCTTTTGCCATGAAAAGTGTAACAAAAGGAAATAGCTTTAGAAGTCCAAGAATAAATAGTTTGCTTGGAGATGGCAAGACCCAAAGATCAAGGATGAAAAGAAACAAATAACTGATAAGAATTTCTAATAGCCTTGGTCGTATCCAAATAAACTCTAAGTTGCCTATGCATGTCCAAAGTATGCAGCACCCTCTCACTGTCAGTTTGTGGAGACGGGAAAAAATTAAGCAGATTAATAGACTGATTAAATGATAGCTCATTAACCACCTTTGGCATGAAAGAAAGGTTAGTGTGCAAGGACACTCTGTACTAATGAAAAATCAAAAAAGGAGAGCAAGCCATAAGGGCCTGCAACTCAGACACCCATCAGGCGAAATAAGTGCTAACAAAAAGAACAGTCTTCCTGGAACGATGTTGCAAGGAAGCTGAAGCAGCAGGCTCAAAAGGAGCCTTAGTCAACTTCTCCAAAACAAAATTAAGAGCCCAGGGAGGAGGAACAGGCTTCCTGGGAGGTCTAATATTAAGGACGCCTTTAAGAAATTGTTTCACCTCAAGTTTAGCAGCTAAAGGAGGATAAAGTCAGACAAGCAGAGACAGCTTATATGTGGGCCTTGATAGAAGAATAGGCCGAACCAGCATTGAGCAACTCACACACGAGAGAGAACCAAAGGTGCATCTAGAGTAAGTGGGTCTAGGTTATGAGAGAGACGCCAAAAAGAAAACCTCTTCCATTTGGGTAAATAGGAATTCCTAGTCATATGTTTCCTGGCCTCCTGCAGGACTTGCAGCACATCCTCTGGAAAAAAAGGTGTCTGTGAGGAATCAAAATCCCATCACCCACAGTGTCAAGTGTGGACATGTGGGGATGGATAAGAGATCCCTTGTCTTGTGTGATTAGATCCACCCTGTGAGGTAACTAGTGATAATTGCCCCTGGCTAGATGTGGAAGAAGAGGGAACCAGTGCTGTTGTGGCCAAAAGGGAGTCCAGCATTTTGGAAGCATCCTGTTGAATTTTAAGCAGGACTTTCTGAATGAGAGGAAGGGGAGGGAATACATAAAGAAACATCCCCTTCCAAGAGAATGAGAGGGCATCCACCTTCCACACCAACGGGCCTGGGACTCTGGCACAAAACAGAGGAATTTGTGTGTTCAGAGAGTATCGCTCTTCTAGTCAGGATACAATAGAAGAGTCTTTGTGGGTTTTGTTCAAGCACTTTATTGTATACAAACACATCACAATAGAAGTTTACCGACTTTAACTTCATTAGCACTCTTGAAGAAAAATCAAAATGAGTGGATGGGAAATAGGAAATACACCCCGGGAATCACTTCTGTGTCTCTGCTGGACAGTGGCACAGGAAAATAACTTTCTTGGGTGGCGTAAGCTATGTAACCTTGCTGGCTAGGCTTACGTAGGCCCTTGGGCCGATAGCCTAGTACCTACCTATGAACCTATGAACGTGTATACAAAGTAGCTATTGCAATCATAAATGCTCCCTCTCTGTCTGCACTCTCAAAATGACACTGGGTATAGCATGTGCTTGCTATTTATATATGCACATTCAGTCCTTGATATGCTTCTTAAAGATGCAGCACATACACTCTGTTCTGTATCCTCCCTCTTTGAGAAGTAGATCATGCAATGCTATGAATCCCATTTGGCATGTAGATAATACAAATAGTTCTTTGTCATGTAGTTATACAGAACTAGGTAGATACACAGCGACATGGATATAACTGTATATATTTCACACTGGGGCTGGAAATATGACCAAAACGTGTAACATAAAACTGAGAATTAAATTTAGAAACTGGAACTGTCTCTGCAGAATGTTCAACCTTGGGAATATCTGGAACAACCACAGGAATGGAAGTAGAGGTTAACGCACGTTCTGGGATGGAAACAATGTCTGACTTGCTGTGAGATCTCGTCTGTATTATAGGTTCATAGGTTCATAGGTTCATACTAGGCTATCTGCCCGAGGGCATTTGCAAGCCTAGCCCATCGTTTTGTGGCTTACGCCACCCCTTAAGTATGGGGAACTATACCCGTTATTTTGCTGTGCCTCTGTCGAGCAGTGACACTGAGGTAATCCCTGGGGTATATCTGCGATCTCCCATCCATTGGTCAAGATTTCTCTTGAACAAGGCCAGCGAGGTGCTCTGCCTCACATGTACCGGGATTTTGTTCCACAGCATAGGGAGTCTTTGGGTGATGAATCTATCCCTCCAGCACGTCCTATTAATAGCCGTGTCGAGGTTTAAGTCTCCGCCCTTGTGGCTCTGATGGATCTAGATTTTTGAGGTGAAGCATATTCATCAAATCTGGGTTTGACATGGCCTTGTATGTTAGGCAAAGGTCACCTCTGAGCAAGCGTGCGAATGAATAGAGCTGGAGTTCTTTCAGTCGGGCAGCATAGGACAGATTTTTGAGACCCTTTATCCTTTTGGTGAGGAACTTTGTGGCCTCTCCAGCTGCTGCAAGTGTCGGGTCAGATACATTCGAATGGGGCATTGTACTCAATCATTGGTCTGATGAGTGATGAGTATAGGGAGACTATGACCTCCCTTGATCTAGATGAGAATCCCTTCATGATAAGGTGGGCAATGTAGAAGGTCTTCCTAACTACTTTAGCTACATGGGTGTCGAATGACAGACTACTATCAACCTGGGTCCCCAGGTCCCTGATAACTTCTTCTATGCTCAGTGGATTGCCACCTATTTGGTAGCTAGGGGTAACCTTGTTTTTCCCGAAGGGTATGACTATGCATTTTTGGCATTTAACTTTAGGCCGTGGCTCTGGCACCAGTTATCTGTTTCTGTGAGACCCTTCTGAAGGATATCTGTGTCAGATGTGTTTTCTACTATGGCCCAGTTTGCAGTCATCTGCAAACTTTGTCAGCCATAACCCTTCTGTGTTTGCTTGTACTTGGAAAAGTAGATGCCAAACAAGAGTGGGCCCAGGACTGAGCCCTGTGGGACACCACTTGTGACAGGCTTTGAGTCTGACATGGCGCCAGCAACTCTGACTCTGTGGGTTCTGTCACTCAGCCAGTTTGCAACCCATCTTGTGATGTATGGGTTAACATTTAAGCTGATGAGTTTTTCAATGATACCTGAGTGGGGTATTGTATCGAAGGCCTTAGCCAGATCGAGGTAGGCTGTATGGACTGCCTTTCCCTCATCAATGGCTTTGGTGACTGTCTCGAAGAAGTCAACCAAGTTTAAAAGGCATGATCTTCCTTTGACAAAGCCAAACTGGGTTGGATCCAAAGTCTGCAAATTCCCAATGTCTTTATTTATGAGGTCCATTATGATCCTCTCAATGGCTTTGCAGATAAGGCTTGTCAAGCTAATGGGCCGGTAATTTCCAGGGTCGGTGGAGGCACCGCCTTTGTGAAGTGGGACCACAGTTGCAGTGCCACTCCTGGAGTGCGTATCCAGAGGTAAGACTTTGATTAAACAGCTGTCCTAGCTGTGGGTTTAATTCCTCATTGAGTTCGTGGAGCACACAGCCGGGGACACCATCAGGTCCCATGGATGCTGTGTTTTTGCTTTGGAGAGAGCAGTTCTCACTTGGGCTGGAGATGTTTGGGGGCTGCAATCGCTTTGGTATAGATATCTCTCCTTTGGGGAGGGGAGAAGTTTGCACTGAACCTGTCAGCCAGTATGTTGGCAATGTCTGTAGGATCAGTAATCTTCACATCATTTTGAACTAGTTCTGAGCATATCTGGGAGTTTCCTCCCAGGTTTCTAACATAGCTAAAGAAGGCCTTATGATTGTCTTTTGAGTCTTTAGCTATTTTTCTCTCGAAATTTGCTTTGGATGATTTTATGAGGGCTCTTAGTTTTTACTTATAGTGATCAAGGGTGTCTTACCTTTTAAGGATTTTGCTCTATCTTGTAGTAGCTTCCTCCTTTTGTTGTAGAGTTTGTTTATGGCTGGGGTCCACCAGACTGGACGCTTGCCTTTGGTACAAAGAGTCTTTGTTTTGCTTGGGATTGCCTTATCCATGCAGTCCTGCAGGTGCTGGTAGAAGGCATTTGTAAGTGATTCAGCTGCTTGAGTACTGTTTTCCGCCAGCTCGGGGCCTTAAAGGAGACCACACTAGTCTTTAGAAGTGTGAAGTCGGCTTTTGAGAAGTTCTTTACTGTGGTCTTTTTATTTCAGGTGGGGTGGGATGAGGACCTCCAGCGAGATTAGTTTGTGATCTGATCTCACCAGTGAGGGGTGTACTTCTGGTGTTGAACATTGTGCTCCCATGTTCATGATGATGAGATCAAGTATGTTATCTCCTCTTGTGGGGATGGTGACTAGTTGTTCCATGGCATTTGAGTTTATGAATTCCAGGAACTTTTGGGCTAGGGTGTTTGGGCTTGAGTAGTGTTCCCAGTCTATATTAGGGTAATTGAAGTCACCTAGTATGATGGTGTTTGGTGATACATTTATCCCCTCTAGTGTTTTCAGGAAGGCCATGTGAGGTTCCTGAGTTTGTGAGGGTGGCCTGTAACATGCTACAATTTGCAGAGCAGTCTTGCCTATGGTTAATTGCACCTGGTGGTCTCCGATGCATCGTGCGTTGCCACCAGTCTTGAGGTGTGGGTGTCCTTGATGAATATGGATACCCCCCCTCCTTTCTTGGTATTGTCCGGATTTTGGGGCGGAACGCATGATATGAGGTAAAACCTGACAGCTGGGGTGCTCTCAGGAGCCTTGAACCAGGTTTCTGTCACAGCACAGACATCGATGTTCTCCATACTGAGAAGGGCCTCGAGTGCGTGCATTTTGAGATTTAGACTTCTGGCATTGAGCAGCATTACCCTTAGTTTTTTTCCTTTTTTGTGTTCTAGGGTGGTAGGTTTAGAATTTGAGCCTTGCCTAAAAAAGGCACTATGGGTTGGCAAGAGCCTTTGCCAATATCTGGAATCCCAGGGGTGACAGGTGCAAGCCGTCCCTTGCGAAGCAGCGTGGCTTGTCCAGCATGTCATCCCAGGCAGACAGACACTAGATCCCCTTTGAATGACACCAGTGTTTAAGCCAATTGTTAAAGCTGATCATCTTATCTCTGTATTGTGGCATCATTCTTGGTGAAGGTAGGATACTGCTCAAGGTCAGGGTCATACCTGCCTGGTCTACATAATCAGAGAGCTCCTCAATGTCTCTTTTCATGTAGTCCAAGGAGGTACGTCTCAGGTCGTTTACACCAGCGTGGACAATGACTGAGTCATATTTGTACCTGCTGTTGAGAGACCTGAGTGCTTGCGTTATGTGGCGGATTCTAGCGCCCGACAGGCAGCTTACAGTGACCTTCTCCTTACTCAGTCTGGTGGCGGGACGTCAGTGTGTCTGACTATGGAGTCACCAATGACTAGTGTGTCTGGCATTGTGTTTGGCCTTAAGGGCTGTGACTGTTTGACACTCTGACTGTGAGGTCTATATGTTGCAGGTGTTGTGTTCTGAGGTGGTGGTTGTTTGGGTGTCTGCTTTGGTGGCCTCTGTTGTTTTGGTAGATTTTTGATCAGAGCCTCCGAGTATGTCTTTGTGTGTTTATGTGTATGATTTGAGGTTGTAATGGTACTATGTGAGACTGGGTCTATAGTGTGTGTGGTAACCTTCTCCTCCTGACTGGTCTTGCCAGTCCTATGTTGAGAGAGCTCAGCCTCCAGTTTGGCCGTATAGTTGCATCTCTCGCATGTATTTGTGTTTTGTGGGAGGAGGAGAGGGTTGTCTGTGTACATGAGGCAATAGTAGCATTGCCTCAATATTCCCAGGTTCACCAGCTGAGCAGGAGAGGACGCTAGCAACTGATCCCTCGACATGCAAGAAGGATAGACAAAAAAACTTTAAAATGAATCCGGGGGACGTGGGTGACCGAGAAATGGGGGGTTGCCTTTTTGGGGAACTATCTATGACAAGAGTGCCGTATCAAGGTAATAAGTACTGTAGGAGCAAGTGCTAGGTTTAACAGATAGAGAATGGTCTACTTGGAGTCAAGTAGAGATGATCTTTTTAGTTATAGGATGCGCTGATTTGATCAGTAGTATAGTTCGAGGAAGATAGTTTAAAGGAAAATTTGAAGAGTGGACTTTAGGTAGCCTGAATAGTTTAAACCTGCTTAACCGGCGCTGCCCTAGTGTGCAACAGTGGCAGCTCTGCGCTAAATCAGCTAATGCGCTAAAAGCGTCTTTATAGCAGGGGCTGGAAAAGACAGGAAATGACCCAAAATGGCCAATAAACTACAAGTTACTGCTTTAAACCACTCCTCTGAGGACAAACAGGCAGCTCAGTACTCCCTACTCCCACTAGTGAGTAAAGAAACTACCCCTTGACCAAACAAGGAAAATGGAGAAAACAGGAACCAAGACAAAGCCCAGGGATCAGCAAAATCTGATCACTGGAACAAACTATTAGAAAAGTATGGAAAACAAGAGTATTTTTTTTTTTTTTCAAGTTTTTCAGAAAGGCAGAAAATACAATAAATGCTGTGTTTTTCGACTAAATGCTATCAAAAGCTAGTACACTTGAGTGTATTAGCCTGTTGTTTAACTTTTAAGCAAAACTTAAACAAGCAAGTGCAATAAACAATTCAAGCTATTAAAAACAGTAAAAATAGGTAATAGCAGAATAAAGCAGGCAGAAATAGCAATCGAAAGGCTTAAAAAGTCAAAAATGCAGAAAAAATACTTAAAATCTGGAAAGTTTGTCTTTTCTGGTCTCTGCTGCACTAGGAACTCTGCTGGACACCACGAGGAGCTGTGCTGAGTTCTCTATAGCCAGAAAAGCCAGCCAAAGCATGCTTTATAGCAGGGGCTGGAAAAGACAGGAAATGACCCAAAATGGCCAATAAACTACAAGTTACTGCTTTAAACCACTCCTCTGAGGACAAACAGGCAGCTCAGTACTCCCTACTCCCACTAGTGAGTAAAGAAACTACCCCTTGACCAAACAAGGAAAATGGAGAAAACAGGAACCAAGACAAAGCCCAGGGATCAGCAAAATCTGATCACTGGAACAAACTATTAGAAAAGTATGGAAAACAAGAGTATTTTTTTTTTTTTCAAGTTTTTTACAGAAAGGCAGAAAATACAATAAATGCTGTTTTTCGACTAAATGCTATCAAAAGCTAGTACACCTGAGTGTATTAGCCTGTTGTTTAACTTTTAAGCAAAACTTAAACAAGCAAGTGCAATAAACAATTCAAGCTATTAAAACAGTAAAAATAGGTAATAGCAGAATAAAACAGGCAGAAATAGCAATCGAAGGCTTAAAAAGTCGAAAATGCAGAAAAAATACTTAAAATCTGGAAAGTTTGTCTTTTCTGGTCTCTGCTGCTCTAGGAACTCTGCTGGACACCACGAGGAGCTGTGCTGAGTTCTCTATAGCCAGAAAAGCCCGCCAAAGCGTGCTTTATAGCAGGGGGCTGGAAAAGATAGGAAATGACCCAAAATGGCCAACAAACTACAAGTTACTGCTTTAAACCACTCCTCTGAGGACAAACAGGCAGCTCAGTACTCCCTACTCCCACTAGTGAGTAAAGAAACTACCCCTTGACCAAACAAGGAAAATGGAGAAAACAGGAACCAAGACAAAGCCCAGGGATCAGCAAAATCTGATCACTGGAACAAACTATTAGAAAAGTATGGAAAACAAGAGTATTTTTTTTGTTTTTTTCAAGTTTTTTCAGAAAGGCAGAAAATACAATAAATGCTGTGTTTTTGACTAAATGCTATCAAAAGCTAGTACACTTGAGTGTATTAGCCTGTTGTTTAACTTTTAAGCAAAACTTAAACAAGCAAGTGCAATAAACAATTCAAGCTATTAAAAACAGTAAAAATAGGTAATAGCAGAATAAAACAGGCAGAAATAGCAATCGAAAGGCTTAAAAAGTCGAAAATGCAGAAAAAAATACTTAAAATCTGGAAAGTTTGTCTTTTCTGGTCTCTGTCAAATGGACTAGCGGAATAATGCTGTGATAATGATTCTGGTACAGGAAGAAGATGTCTGCAATTTCTCCTGTACTCCACACATCTCTGCTCAGTACAGATACCTGTAACTTGACCAATCCGGTCAAAACTTTTTCCCATTTATATCCTTGCTGTTTCTCCTTTCAACGGATGAAGAAATCTGCTCGATTTATCATAACTGGACTTCTGGTTAGAATGCTTCTTGAACAATTGGGCTTTGATGGTTCTGTTGTTCTTAGCTTTAGGCCTCAATAAACTGGAATTGATAGGTAGCATTGTTCTGGTTTGCCTGGATAGAAGTCTTTGAGCAGGTAAGCCAAGTATATTGTCATGGGGTATGTTTCTGAGATTAAGTAAATTAAAAAAGACATCAGTATTGTCACGCTTTGACCTTTCAGGTAATTGCTTTGCACTCTGCACCACACATTCCGCTAGTCCATTTGACTGTGGATATTCAGGACTGCTAATAACATGTACAAAGTCCCATTCTCTTGCAAATTTCTGAAATAACTGACTAATAAATTGAGTAAGATTGTCAGAAATAACTTTGTGTGGACTGCCATGTACTGAGAAATGACGTTTCAACCTAGTAATTGCAGTAGTGGATGTTAGATTGGGTAGTAGATCAGTCTCAAACCAGTTTGAATAAGAATCTACCAATACTAAATAGTGTTGATTGTCCCACTCGAAGGTGTCAGTGGTTACTGTTGACCAAGGTAGTTCAGGAACTTGACTTAGCTGAAGTGGTTCTCTTTGCAAATGCAGTTTAGTACTACTGCATACTGAACAAGAAGAAAGTACTTTGTCAATGTCTTTCAGTAATGAAGGCCAAAATACTAGTTCTGTCACCCTTCTCTTAGTGGATGTGGAACCTGGGTGACCACGATGCAAAATCTGGATATATTCATGTTGTAAGGAAGCATGAACAACAATTTTAGGACCTTTGAAAATAATGCCATCTTTCATCAACATCTCATCTATGTAAGGAAGATAGGTTTGCACTTCAGGTGGTACACTAGATTGCTTTGATGGCCATCAGACATTAATGTAGTGGTTGAGCTTTTGCAAAATTGGATCAGTCTTTGATATCTCAGCTCATAGATTCTTAGAATTCATAAATTAGTACTAAGCTTACTGCCCTTGTGAGCTATTTTAAGCCTAGCCAGTTATCCCTTGTGAGACTCAAACCCTGTACCTTGTGCTTGTAAGGCAAACACCTTAACCATTAGGCCACCCTCCCAATCCAGCAAGTCTACTGGTAGAGAAGCTATGCACTGCCATCATGTCAAAGTCAAAATTCTCTGCATCGAGCTGTTCCGTTGTATTTCTGGGCAATCTGGATAAATTATCAGCCAGATAAAGTTTGCCTTTTTTATAGACCATTTTGAAGCTGTACTTTTGCAATTTGAGCATCATTCTTTGTAATCTTGCTGGAGCTGTATGCATAGGCTTCTTTAGAATAGTAACTAGAGGTTGGTGATCAGTTTGTCTGAATAGCTCAACCATAGATATAACCATGAAACTTGGAACATGCAAATACTATTGCCAAAAGTTCTTTCTCAATTTGAGCATATTGTATTTCAGTTTGTGTTCTAGATGCCTAGGCTACTGGTCTGCCCTCTTGAAGAATAACTGCACCAACACCAAATTTTGAAGCATCACAGGGAACAGTGACTAGTTTATTGACATCATAGTATCTTAATGTAGGTGAGGTGGCAATTTTCTGCTTAAAGTCTTCAAATGCCTTCTGGTGTTGTTCCAACCAAGACCATGTAACATTTTTGTGCATCAGCTCTCTTAAAGGTGCTTTCAACTCACTGAAGTCTGGTATAAACGTGCCTAAATAGTTGACCATGCCTAGAAAACCGAGCTTGAATTTTATCTGGTGCTGACATCTCAAGTAGTTGTAAATAAATGACCTGCATATGTGACTTCTGGTAGTCTGAATTTATACTTTAGAGGACTGAGCTTTACGTTTACTTCACATGCTCTGTCTAGAACTCTCTTTAGGTTTCTGTCATGCTCTGCTTCACCATTGCCTCCAGCCAATAAGTCATCTGTTATTATGGCACAAGGGTAACCTGATTTGCGATCAAACATCACTTGCCCAAATGAGCTTTTTGCATCCAAGACACAACAAACAGTGGCATTCGGTATCCGAGCTGAGACCTCTTTGACCGTACGCATTGGATGATGCAGTCTCTTCAATGCTTTGTTCAGATCTCTTGGGTCAATACATATTCTGATTTCATCTGAGTCTTTTTTTTTGTGAGCTGCTACCATGGATGACACCCATTCAGGTGGTTCTGTAATTGGACAAATTACACCTTGCTGTACCATTTTATCCAGCTGAGCATTGACTTTATCCTGCATAGCTATCAGAACTTTTCTTGCTGGTCTGACTATGGGAGTGGCCTATGGGTCTAACTTCATGGAATACACAACTGGAAGTTTGCCCAAGTTGTCATCGAAAACATCAGGATACTCTGAGAAAATGGCTTCAGAAAAATTGGAACTTGAAAATGCCCTCACATGATGACCTTCTTTTGCAAAAGAAACCAGATTCATTCTCAAACTGTCTCTTGAGACCCAATAATGACTGCATCGGTCTTCGAACTACATAGAATAACAAGCTGTAACAGTTCTTAGCCAAATAACAGGAAAGCATTACTGAGCCTTCGGTTTGAATTTCTTCACCTCCATAAGCAGCAGGTTTCACACTACCAGCCACACTGAGTTGCTCATTAGTTTTCACCTTAGCAAATGTGTTTACTGATATAATATTACACTTTGAACCAGTGTCTACTTTAAGCTCTGTGGATTTGCGATTGATCTGGAAAGTACAAAACACTTCGCCCTTTGCCAACAAATTCACTACATCCACTCTTTCACCAATTACTGATACACCAGCTACATAGAAAATAGGGTTGCAGTTTACTTGATCAGTTTGCTTTTTTGAGTGACCCTTCTTTACAACTGTGTGGGGTTTACTTGATTTGCAAAATTTTTGAAAATGGTTCCATTTTTATACTTGTGACATTGCTGACCAAATGATAAGCATTTCAATCTTTGAGTCATGATTGACACCACAGTTTCAACAGTTAACAATAAAGCTGGACTTGGATTTTGTTGCTGCATGTTTGTACTACACTGAGCATGCTCCTTTCTTAAAACTTACTGGAAAACTATGTGGTTTCCCTGGTGAACCAGCAGGGGCTGTGGCTGCCATGTGCTTAGGCCTACTTCTCTTTGCAGTATGTTGCACGCTGTCTACATTTGCTATGGAGCCTGCTGAAACCATGCTGTTGTCACTTGCAAACATACTTGTGTGTTTTTCTGTAACTTCATGGATTTGACTAATCTATATGGCTTTACTCAATGTTAAATCACTGTCACGAATCAATATCTTTCTCACAGCAGCATTATTAATACTACACACTACCCTGTCTTTTATTAACTTATCTTTTAAGTCACCAAACCAACACATTTTAGCTTTGTTTCTCAGGTCAGTAATATAAGCTGCAAAAGTTTCCTCTGGTTTCTGATCTCTTGTGTAAAACAAATGCTTCTGTAATGTAATATTTGTCTGGGGGTGTCAAAGGAGAAAACTTCAAAGACCAATTCACGTTAGGTTCAAGCAAGGCACCCTTTATTACTTGCAGCAAGGAGACAAAACATGTAGGCACAAGGTTTGTCTAAATGATTAATGACTAGTAGGGTATACTTATGCAGTTCTCTTCCTGTCACATAGAAAATGTTACATTCTGTTGCTGAGGTAGTTAGACACAGCTTTCTGTATGTTCTACAGAAAATATTGTTAGACTTATTGCTGACCAAGTTAAAATATCTGTCATTCTGCAAAACATTTTGAGAAAAACAACCTGGTCTTGGGTTTATGTTAGTCCATTTCAGCATTTCAATTCTTCTATTGTACTGTTCTAATACATGTGTTACATTTTACCTAGATTCAAGGTACATTTCTAGCTTTAGTACAAGTAATACTGACTACGGTTTAAACTTTCAAGCATCTATTGTTTTCTTTATCAATAGCTTCTAGCAGCTGCATATTTTCTCATGGCATAAGCAGAAATCAAATATCCCTTTGTTAATTTTCATGACATTAGCAGAAATGAATTACTTCTTGTTATTTGTTGACATTAGCAGGAAATAGAATGCTTCTTGTTAAGTTTCTAATGGCTGTGCAGATTCATGCAGTGTGAACAGAATAAATGTATTAACCCTTTTAAATCTCGAATGCTTAGCATATTACTATGCATATTACTATTACCTATTACGTATTTTTCTAACATTTCCCCCCTTTTAATACTTTTATTCTACATTCAAGATAAGCATAAACAGTTTTTCTTCCCCTAACCTCTTCCTACTCAGGATTTGCAGTTAAGAGAGTCATTCAATTTAAACTTATGAAAGCATGTTCAGATTTTTAACAATTCTTCAAATTCAGCACCTTGATATAAGGTTTCTGAAACTGACATGTCTATAAAGTCTTTAATCAGTCTTTTCATGCAGGGGATGCAGCAGCACACACATACCACCAGTAGGATCATTCCTACACAGATGGCAATCAGGATGTTCATCAGGATACTGCCCCACCCCCCAAACAATTTCTGGAAAAAGTCCATCAATGGATTTGGTCCTGGTTTGGTCAAGGCTGACAACTGCTGAATTACCTCAAGATGATTGTCTATCTCGTGTTTGTGGTCAGGAATATACGAACAACACTCCTCCTAGATTAAAGCGCACGTACCTCCTCTCGCCGCTAGGGTGAAGTCGAGAGCCATGCAGTTTTGAAGCACTACAGTTTTCATGGCAGTCAGTTCATCAGTCACCAATTCTAGGGTGGAAAAGGTTGCATTACTCATTATTTCAAGAAGTTTAGACAATTTTCTCAGTTCCCAGACTGATTTCGTTGCTCCATATACTGGCTGTACACCTGCCCACGAGATGATGGTATCACCCAAGTCCATATGTGACGGTCCATTTTTTCCTAAGCCCACACCATGATGGTTTTTCCAGCCCGCATTGATTTGTCCCACTGGATTGACAGGCTTTTTGATTTCTCGTCGAACATTCCGAATTTTCCCTTGAGGTAAAACTGCTGTGTGTTGTATAGCTGGAACCAGGTACCCCAATTCTCAGGTAAACACTTGTATGCTTTCCTACCACATACAAAATAACAGTCTTCTACTTTGGTAGTAACTTTACTATGTCCTGGCTCTGGATGAAACATTTTTTTGTCTATCATCGATGGTTGTTTATAAAGGTCAGCATTATGTTTTACTTCATCAGTTGTCCTATGCATCAGTTCAACAAATGAATCATAGCTCGTGTTGCAATAGGACCCTGTGTTATCAGTCTTATTGTAGCATCTATAGGGAACAGTCACATTGCAATTGCTCCAACCCACCTGAATTGTATCATTTTTGTAAAAAAAAGTAGTCCCCTTTTGTCGAACAGACAAGTGCAATGCTACTTTATCTTGTGATGTGACATCTGATGTATCATAGTAAGTTTTCCCAGGTCTTGTTGGCTCCTAGGGGGACTGAAGTTAGAAATAACCCCCCGTATGCTGTTGGCAGGGCTGTGCAAATCCAGCAATTCGAAACATTGAAGGTCTCAGCATACACATATTTAATTGCCTGGTAAGTGTTGAAGTTTGGGTGCCACTCTGCGTACAACTCTGCACGCTAGTTTAGTCTAGTTTGTGTGGCTGAGAAAAGGAATGGCCACAACAAAAAGATTATTATCACTAGTACAGTCAACAGGATGGTTATGCAATACTTCCGAGGAAACGGTTGTTCTGCATTCCTGTTTTCTCTGACTCTTCTGAATAGGTACATTTGGATCTTACTGGATTCTGTCATATTTATCTCAGACACGTGTTCTTACTCTCTGCCCTAATAGGACCTTCAGCACCGATGGTTTCTTCACTGGGGTTGAGACAGATCAGTCCTATTGATCTGACCCCCTTTTGTAGCCAGACTTTGTGCTGAGGGCCCCATGGAGAGGTAAGATTTTTGTCCAGTTCAAAGTTCTTAACAAGTTTGCAGTGCGTCAGGTGGATCTACGAAGCTCGCTTTGCTATCTTGACTGCAGTGGGTGTCAAAAGAAGCACCTGGTAGGGACCTTCCCACCTTGGTGATGATCAATTCTTCTTCTTGACAATTTTTATCCACACCCAGTCCCCGGGTGTCACTGCCACTTCTGATGTCTCGGTTTGCTTTCTATCTGAAACAGAATTTGACTGCAACAGATGTTTAGAATTCATAACTTTCTTCATATATTCAGCTAGTGTAAAATCAGCTTCCTGGTCTGATGACCTGAGAAGTTTCCACTGGGGTGTATAGTAAGCCCTTCCAAATAAATTTTCAAAAGGAGGCAATCCTTTTGCTGTAGGGATAGTTCTCATGCTCAACAGTGCCAGGGGTAAACAGTATATCCAATTTTTCCCTGTCTCAGCTATCAATTTTCTCAATTTGTTTTTTTATATACCATTATGCCTTTCAACTAGCCCTGCAGATTGTGGATGGTATGCACAATGATTTTTTAAAGAAATACCAAAATGCTTACTTAACTGCTGTAAGGTTTGATTTACAAAGTGTGTACCATTGTCACAGTAGATCCTTTCCGGAATGCAGAATCTAGGGATGATTTCTTTGACAAGTACTTTTGCCACCGTGGCTGCATCTGGATTTTTGGTTGGAAAGGCTTCCACCCATCTGGAAAATATATCTACAATGACAAGACAATACTTCTTATTTTCACATTTGTTCAATTCTTTGAAATCCATACAGATAGTGTGAAACGGATATGGTGGTGTAGGGAAACTCCCTTGCTTGGGCTTTAACGTCCCTTGTGCATGATGTTTGTTACAAATCTGGCACGAAATTTTTTAGAGTAGCTTGTAAATCCGTACGTTGTGAACACCTGGTTCACCAGCTGTACCATCCCCCCTGTTGAAACATGGCACTGCCCAGTTAGATTGTAGTATCTGTTTCCCTTCTCTAGAGTTGTGTACAGCCCCTTTTCGAGAATTGCTCCTCGTTTTATCCATCGTTGTTTTTCAGCTTGCGTAGTGAGTGTCTGCATTGTTTTTAACATTTCTAAGTCTAAAATCTTAGAGGGTTGTAGTTCCCCATTTAAAAGAAATACTTCTGTAGCTGCTTGTTTTGCAGCTGTATCAGCTCTTGCATTACCTTTTGAAATCCTATCTTGTTGCTTGGTGTGAGCTGTGCATTTACAAATGGCTACTTTCTGAGGTAACTGAATAGATTCTAAAAGATCTAAAATAAACTGTGCATGATTGATAGGTTTGCCAGTAGATGTCATCATTCCTCGGTTTCTCCACTGTTGCGCAAAAACATGTACAGTAGAAAAAGCGTACTGGCTGTCAGTAAAAATGTTTACACATTTACCCTTTGCTAAGGTACATGCCCATGTCAAGGCAATCAATTCTGCTGCCTGTGCAGATAAGTTGTGTGGTAAAGGTTTTGCTTCTATAATCTCAGTATCAGAAACTACTGCATATCTTACTAGGTTCTGTCCTGCAGGACCCCTTTTGCATGAGCCATCCACATAGTATGTCACCTCAGCATCATCCAAGGGGACATCCGTGAGATCTTTTCTAGGTAATGTCTTTTGCTCAATTACCTGCAGGCAGCGGTGCGGTGTGCCATCTGCAGGGGTCGGGAGCAGAGTAGAAGGGTTCAAAGTCGTGCATCGCTCAATTGTCATGTGAGTTTGGCTCAACAATATAGTCATACAGGAAAGATGCCTAGCAGGGGAAAGATATACCACCTTTTCTTGTAGTAAAATCGCGACTGCATGAGGCACTCTCAAAATGAGAGGGTGGAATAAGACTACTGAGACCGAAGCCTGTACTGCCATTGCAGCTGCAACTACTGGTTGTACACAGTGGGGTAAGGATCGTGCCACTGGGTCTAGTTGTGATGAATAGTAAGCAAAAGTTGCTTATCCCCATGCTGCTGTGTTAGTACTGATGTCATGTAAACCTGCTTACAATCTACAGTTTGGAAAAAACGTTTATGATAGTTTGGCAATCCCAGAACTAATGAGGAACCTATTAACTGCTTCAGTTTGCAGAAAGCAGATTCTGCTTTTGGTGTCCATTGCAATAAATGTTGCACTGCCATAGGCTTCTTGTATATAAGGTCAGTTAGCGGTGCAGATTCCAAAGCATAGTTTGGAATCCAGCTCTGGCAAAAATTAGTTGTACCCAGGAAGAACATAATTTCCATCTTGGTAGTGGGTTTTGGTGCTTGCAAAATTGCTACCTTTCTGTCCTCATCTAGTGTTCTGCCTTCTTTGGATATTACATATCCCAGGTATTTAACTTGTTTTTTCCAAAGCTGCAGTTTACTTTTATTTACCTTATGTCCTTCAGCGGCTAAAAATCGTAGAAGTGCTATAGTTTCTTCTTTACAATCTTGCTGGGTGGGGGCTGCCAGCAAGATGTCATCAACATAAAGTAAAATCTGACTGCCTCTTGGTGGGGTAAATCCCGCCAAGTTGCTTGCCATTTCTTGTGAGAATATTGTTGGACTTTCACAATATCCCTGTGGTAGTCACGTATATGTATATCTTTTCCCCTGAAATGTGAATGCAAACCAATACTGGCTATCAGGGTGTAGTGGTATCGAAAAGAATGCATTGCTAATGTCTACCACAGAAAATTACTTCTGTTGAGGTTTTAAATCATTCAACAGGGTGTGTGGGTCTGGCACTGTAGGTGCCCTTGGTATTACTGCATAATTTACAGCTTGTAAATCGTGGACCATACACCATTCTCCATTTGCTTTTTTGACTGGAAATAAGGGTGTGTTACATGGTGAATCGGGAGATCACTAGTATCCCCCCTTTAAGTAAGGCTGCTATAATAGGCTTTATCCCTGCCTCTGCATCTTTTCTTAAGGGATACTGTCTTTTTTGTGGTCTGAATGCTGACTTTGGTGTGATAGTAACTGGTCCCGCTGTACAAATAAGTCCTACATCTGACTTTCCTGTTGACCAGAGAGTCTCTGGTATATTTTGTATGGCATTTTCTTCCTCCTTCAACAGGAGCATCAATCAGCTGTCCTCACCAGACTGTAAGTTAACAGCTGGGTTGGTCCGAGTTATCCAATTCAACTTCTGTATTTGTATTCCCTGTTCTGACAGTTCTAGTTCTGTCTGTTTCTCCCATCTCGTGACTTTTTCTCCTAGTCTGCCCATTCTATATTTCTATTTTTGGTTAAGGTAACATGTGGTAATCGATTAGATTTATAAAGTGCAAAGAACTCCTGGGGCAATGAACAGCTGGCTACACTGTTCCCTTCTGTGTCCCAGTACAGGTTATGCAATATCAATCTATTTGCATGATTCTTAAACAATTCTTGCTCATATTCCTTATCAGGTCCTGGTGTATTACAGTAATACAGGGTACAGTGCAACAGTTGTTGCTTGTCATTGTCAAGGGAGGGGAACTTGCTGACGGCTACATTCATTAACTTTTCAGTTACAGTCCCTGGACCAGTCGTAACCAAGTCCTGGCTGTACCAATAAAACATTTCACCCTCCGATTGCACTGCAAAGGTATCAATTTGTCGCTGTGCTTCCATACCCTGCATGGCTGGGAGTCATACCTCTCAACCTGTTAATGCAAAAAATCTGGACAAAGCTTGACAAAATGTGGGTATAAATAAGGGCATATTTTAAATATTGCTCTTATAAACTTAGAAAGTTGCTAGAGTAACAGTATTTGTTTTAATATACACTTTCTGAAGGATTTGAAGTCTGAAACTCAAATGTATGTCATTATTTAGTGACTTCATTCCTGAGATCATCCCAGTGATTTGCCAGGAAAAAAGAGGAACATGCCAAAAATATGAGCCTAAAATCTGGACATTCTGTGAAAATCTGTACAGTTGAGAGGTATGCTGGGAGTACTGCTATACCAAATATCTGCATGAGGTCTCTGCCCAAGAAGTTTACTGGGCATTTTGCAGAAACAACATTTTTTGCTTTTTTGTGTCAATCCTGAAACTGGATCAGTTATTGCAATGTCACAGGAGAGTGGCTCCTGATACAGCTGTCCATTAGCTGCTTTAACCAGTATGTAATCAGGTGTCTCTGTGTTTTCTGGTAGTTTGGAGGGATGTATCAGGGTTCGTGATGCCCCTGAGTCGCACAAGAATTTGACTTCCCTCCCTTCCACCAAGAGTGTAACTTCTGGTTTCGTGTCTGCTAAATAGAGCTCCAAGCTCAATAAAGCTAGGTCTAATATTTCATCTTCTTCATTGTCACTAACTTCCTGCACTTCCTCTACTCCCTCTGTCACATTCTCATTTGTCCTTTCTTCGCTAGCCCCTTCTAGTGATTCCTGACTACCATATAGTCAGTCCTCACCCTCCTTATCTTCCGTTGTTGCCTTCTTAATTTTCCTGCAATCCTTTGCCAAGTGTCCCTTTTTACCGCATTTAAAACATTGACCCCTTTTCTTTCGCCCTTCAAAGTCTTCTGATCGTTGATCAGATTGTTTGTTTCCCTGTGTATTTTTCTTGCCCTTTTTCCCAGACTGTACTACGTAAACTTCTGCTCAATCTTCTACAGAAAATATTTAGCTTTCTTTTTCTTTTTGCTATTAAAATGCCTTTCGGCATGCCTAGCATATTCAAGTAATGACTGTAACCTGCTTGTGTGATGATCTACCATGTGTTTTGTAATAAAACTGCTTATAGGTGCAATACTGCCCTTTAAAAATGCATTCTTTAACTGCTGTTCATATGGGGAATCTTGTGTTTGATCTTCAGGAACCTGCATTCCACAGTGGTTATTAAAACACTCTTAATAGTCTGGCATAATACTGGTCAATAGTTTCACCTTCTTGTTGGATGCATTGATTAATGCAAGTCCAGTCTGACCTAGGTTTCCATTTTTCAGAGATGCGGTCTGTCAGACCTTTTACTCTGGTGTCTAATTCTGCGCTGCTATGTGGGAGGGGTCTTTGTGCAGCTTCACGGGGATTCCAGTTCCCACTAATCATATGCCAGTCTGGCCCTACAATTTGTCTAACTACCTTTTCTACCTCTTCTCCGTTCAAGTTATAACTCAGCCTCATTCCTTGCAAATCTTCAGAGAATTTTCTAAAATTAACTTTTGGATGGGGGATTCCCTTAGTGGCTTTCCATATGTCTTCCGGAGTCCAAGGTCTATACACTAAAATAGTTGGGTCCTGATTGTCCTGACCTGCCTGAGGGTTGGGTACTTCTATTAGTGGACATATTTCTTCTCCTTCACTTATAGATCATGTATTCTTAACCATTTGCCATAACTCGATGTCTTCATTTGAGTTACCTGCCTTTGTTCGAGACCCGGTCTCGATGGGATCTCTTATAAATGGTTTTATTTTCATAATGCCTCTTTCTTTAGTGACCACAGGATATCATGGGGGTGGACTAACCTGTTCACTTGCTTCATATTCCGGTAAGGGAGGCGGAGGTGCTGATGCTATTACTAAGTTACTGTCCTCCTTATCTAAAAACATTGCTTTTGAATTTTTGTTCTTTTGTTCCCTATGGTTTTCAATCCACCTGTGGAATTCCTAATTTGCGTTGCTTTTTTACTCGACCTTTGGAATCGGTTTTGAGCTGTTTGATAAGCGAGGATTTTTCTAATTTTCCGTCAAATTTGTACTTATTAACCCATTTTGAATAATATTTAATACTGTTGGCGCGCTGCGACTGCATGTATTTTGCGTCTTCTGTTAACGGTGGATTTTGGGGTCTTTTTGTGCAATTATTACCCATTTTGTTCTACCCTTTTATCGTTACGTAACTTCTCTTATTTTTTAACGTGGTACCACGGATTTTGTTACAGTCTCTTCAGAATGACTGCCTACTTATTCTGTTTCTCCTGATCTATGACAAGACAGTAATCTTTTTTGTCCCTGACTTGTAAGAAAAATACAGTCTAACAAAAACAATACATATCTAGTCCCTGATCTAAAACAGAAAACAGAAAAAAAGTAGATTCACCTTACCTGAGCCCACGTGATTGATCATCAATTCACAGAGACCCGTCCTTCAGTCGCAGATCAGAAAGTGGCTGGCCTCTCTTGAACGACAATTCAGTTGGAGGGATTTTCAGATAAGAAGAACCGATTTGGTTTCTTCCCTGTATGGTTTCAACCACCTGGCCCGTCTGATCCGAGGTGAAGAGAGGGTTCCGGTCCGAAGGACCAATCTGTCAAAGGAAAAAACTTCAAAGACCAATTCACGTTAGGTTCAAGCAAGGCACCCTTTATTACTTGCAGCAAGGAGACAAAACATGTAGGCACAAGGTTTGTCTAAATGATTAATGACTAGTAGGTTATACTTATACAGTTTTCTTCCTGTCACAGAAAATGTTACATTCTATTGCTGACGTAGTTAGACACAGCTTTCTGTATGTTCTACAGAAAATATTGTTAGACTTATTGCTGACCAAGTTAAAATATCAGTCATTCTGCAAAACATTTTGAGAAAAACAACCTGGCCTTGGGTTTATGTTAGTCCATTTCAGCATTTCAATTCTTCTATTGTACTGTTCTAATACATGTGTTACATTTTATCTAGATTCAAGGTACATTTCTAGCTTTAGTACAAGTAATGCTGACTACGGTTTAAACTTTCAAGCATCTATTGTTTTCTTTATAAATAGCTTCTAGCAGCTGCATCTTTTATCATGGCATAAGCAGAAATCAATATCCCTTTGTTAATTTTCATGACATTAGCAGAAATGAATTACTTCTTGTTATTTGCTGACATTAGCAGAAAATAGAATGCTTCTTGTTAAATTTCTAATAGCTGTGCAGATTCATGCAGTGTGAACAGAATAAATGTATTAACCCTTTTAAATCTCGAATGCTTAGCATATTACTATTACCTATTACATATTTTTCTAACAGGGGGTTACACATTTCCCTAAATTTGTGCTTCAGACACTCATGGTCTTCCTTTGATTCAGTCTGTACAACAATATGACGATTTTCACCTTCTCCCTCATATACTGCTGGTGCATACATAAATAAATTCTCTCTTTCAATGGCCTCCGACCCAGGTAGGTTTAGCAAAATGAATGCCCTGGTGCATGCATCTTTGTCTGAATAAGCTGCTTGTATAAAAATATCTTACTGTTGCTCAGATATTCTCCAGTTCTCTGCAACATTCTGATCAAATACAAGTGGTAAGGGCTTTCAAAATCCATCTGCCAAATTAACACATACTGGTGAAGGGTTTTGCAAATATGCACGAGCACATACACATACGCCAGAAATTTATGCCAGTATTCGTAACTTTGCCCAATAGCACAACAAGCCTCTGAATAACTGAACTTTGTGAAATAAGTCTCTTGTGCACTGTAATGTTCTTGAAATTACTGTACTGCAAGAAATCACATCTTATCAGTATAAGAAACATCTCGAATAACTGCACAATGTGAATGAACTGGGCAGGTGAAGCTCAGAGTCAGAAACATTTAGAAGTAATTGCATCTTGTGAATAAATAGTACACAGCAACTGAAATTTCCTCAAATTGGCAGTACCTTGCTAGATAATTCTTTATGGTACAAGAGATTCACTATAATGGCAACACTTTGTAAATAGACACACCCAGCACAAGAAACTTTTTGAAATGGCTATACTTTGACTGTACTTCATGAAATAGTTGCACTTTGCACACATATAAACTCTTCAGAATACATGCACATTAATAAGCACAATCTGTAAGCACTTTTATACACTTTGAGATACTTCTAATAACTCTAATTATGCCCTTGATACAATATGAAATCAAATGCCAAAACACAGCACTTTGCCAAAAAACATGCAGTCACCTTGCTTTATTTATGCTTAATGTGCCCTTTTTGCCCTTATTATATTCGTTTTGCTCATTTAATCTCTTTTCATGCCCATTGTACTTTTCTTGTGCTCTTTTTATTCTAAACATGCCCGTTTTGCCTCAAACACACTCATTTTGCTTTAAACATACTCGTTTTACTTTTCTGATAAACTTTTCTTCAAATATTTTTTCTCTTAGTTAAATCTTTTTTGCCTCCTGCTTGTTTAATAATGCGGTTTGTGTCCTTGAAATGCCCTGTTTTATCTTTTTTATAAATAACCTGTTTGTGTAAATTTTCATTATGTTTGGTTCTTTTCTGGCTCTTTTCTGTGCTTGTTTCACTTAGTTTATCTTCACTGTCATCTCTGCACCTTGTGGCTCTGACTATCAATCTCTGGTATCCCTGTTCTGACACCATGTCGCTCTTCAAGTCAGGATACAATAGAAGATTCTTCATAGGTTCTGTTCAAGCAGCTTTATTATATACAAACACATCACGATAGAAGTTTACTGACTTTAACTTGGGTAACTTGTATACAAACTAGCTGTTGCAATCATACATGCTCACTCTCTGGCTGCACTCTGGGTATAGCACATACCTGCTGTTTATATATGCACATTCAGTCCTTGATATGCTTCTTAAAGACACAGCACATACATTCTGTTCTACAGAGGGGAGGCAAAAAGATCCACTTGAGGAGTACCCCACTGGTGGATAATGTCCTGGAACACATCCCTGTGAAGCATTCATTTGTGGGACCGAGTTAAGGATCTGCTTAGAGTGTCTGCCACAGTGTTCTGACTGGAAGGGATGTAAACTGTGTGAAGAGTCACTTGACACTTGGAAGCAAGATCCCATACCAGGAGTGCAAACTGGCAAAAATGTAAGATTTCGTTTCTCCCTGCTTGTTGATTATACCGCATCACTGTGGTATTTTCTGTGAACACCTTGAGAGGCCCTTTGAAGAGCCAGCAGAAGGGCTGTCATCTCTTTGACACTGATGTACTCCTTCTGCTGACTAGGCTACCATACCATACCATATCCCTGTACCTTTAGGGAGCCAAAAGTTGCCCCCTATCCCATGTCTGAAGCATCTGCGAACAATTCCTGAAAGAGAATTGGGGGATCAAAATGGATCCTGGATTCAGAGACAACTGCTGAATCCATCAGAGACGTTCCTGTCTGAGACCAAGAAGAAGAGGAACTACAAATTCTAGCGGATGAGCATGTTTAAGCCACACTGACTTCAGAAACTTTGTATGAAATTTGGCCAGTAGAAGCATTGGAATGGTGGGTGTCATGGAACTCTCAGAAACTCCCTGTCAGTAATGGAAGCCATAGGAAGAAGAGTGTGAAAGAAAGAAAATGAGAGTTAAGGCCTTTGGAGGGGTAGGGATGCACACATTGGCACCATCTGAATCTTTCAAAGCAGGTAAAACATGATCCTGAAGAGGAGTCTGGAAAGACTTTCTGAATTTATAGTGTACTCCTGGCTCTGAAAAAGGGATACAGCAAAATGAAGATTTTGCAAAAGGGTCTCTGGAGAGGACGCCTGAATCAACAGTTCACTCAAGTAGGGAAATATTTGGATCCCTTGAAGTCTGCAAAAGGCAATCACAGGAAGAAGGCATTTGGAGAACACCCTTGGGGCAGTAGAAAGGCCAAGGGGCAGAGCAAAGAACTGAAAATACCAGGAAGCAACAGAGAAATTCAGAAACTTACTGAAAGAGGATGGATCATAATATGGAGCTAAGCATCTTTGAGATCCAGAGACACCATATAGGTCTGAGGGAGCAAGAGAGGAAACAGAATCTGAAGGGACAACATCCGAAATGAAGGTACCTTTAGAAAAGTATTTAGATGAGAGAGGTCTAAAGTAGGTTTCCAAGTGCCCTCTTTTCTGGGTAGTAGAAACAGTCTGGAGTAGAACTTTTTCCGCCTTGGGGATGCCGGCGCCTCTTGAGTAGTACCCTGAGACAAGAGACCTCAAAGAACGTCTGATAAAAAGGGAAGATATTCCCGAGGAGGCTGAGGAATGCCCATAAAAGGAGGACAGGGTTTCCACACTATGAAGTACCATTGACGAATGACCAACAGAAATCAAGAATCCTGAATGATCTGAAGCCAAACCAGAAGAGAAAGAGGAATGAGGCTGGGAAGAGATAGTTAGTCACACAGTGTCTGGCTTATCCAGAAAGGAAGGCTTCAGAGTTCTGGAAAATTGAGTTGCCTTAGCAGGAGGAGCCCATTTGCCACTCTTACCTTTAATAGAAGAACGGGATTGCCTATGAACAAAGGCAGGTTTAGTGGGGTAGTTCTTTTCTGAAATGTAGACATAGTAGAAACAAAACACATGTTTAAGCTCCCATAAGGCCTTATACTTATCGTGAAGGGACTTAACAAACCAGCAGCAGCAGCTTCCCCAAAGAAAAGATTAGAATCCAGAGGAGTATCCATCAACTTAGCTTTAATATCAGGTAGCAGTTGAAGTCTAAGCCAAGAATACCTGCTCATAACTGAACCAAAAACAGCAGCCATGGAAGAGGCATCTGCTGCATTATAACTACATTTAGTAGAATAACAAATAACTTGAGAGGAAGTCCCTAGCAAGGAAAGCACAGAAGTTTTACCCCCAGAGCCTGGAAAATCAGAAATAAGTTGACAGGCCTGAGAAAGAAGTGCCAACATATACCTAGACATATGGGTCTGATAATTAATCACCCTAAAAGCTAGAGTAGCAGAATTGTAAATATTTTTGCCCAGCCTATCCATAATTCAGCTGTCTTTTTCAGAAGGCAATAACTTGGGCAAAGGAAGCAATTGAGACTGCATATCAGAGGCTGAGGACACTACCAAGGGATCAGCAGCAGGACATTTATATAAAAAGGAACAATCCTTGGGAACTCTATAAAACATATCAGGCTACTTGGGAGCAGGGGGAAGAGAATTGGGTGCCTGAGAGGCATTGGAGAGACCATCCAATAAAGCAGCCAAGATAGGAGGAATAGGCGCAGGTTTAGGAGAATCCAACTGCAACAACTCATAGTACCTGTTATAACTATCAAACCGGAGTACAATCGCACTTACAAAAATCTGTCATCCTAGAGAGTGTGTCCCCAAAGGAAATTTCCTCCAGAGGAACATCAGGATTAATAGATTCCTCCCCTTCTGACCTATAGTCCAAAGGAGAAGGACTTTGAGTGGAATAAGTTAGAGATTCATCAACAGAATCTAACTCATTTTCAGAAGAATCCTGGTCTCTGCCTTTTTAAGAGGAGTAGAGGACCAAGGAGGAGCAGGAACTGAAACCCCATGAAGAGGCTTTAAGGACATTAAGACAGAAAATACCCCTTGAGCAAAAGACTGCTACTCACTTTGTGGATCCCTAGGAACAGAAGAAGTATGTTTTGTTTTTTGTTCCTTTTTTAAGGAAGCATCCTGAGAAGGCTCAATTCTAGGGCGATGGTTGAGAACCATAGCAGGAACTTCTTCCCCAACTAAAAACTGAAGAACTCCACTAGGTCCCTCAGAAAAAAATCAACAGTGGTTCCCTCTGAACGTCCAAGATGGATGCATGCAAAGCCTATTTGGATGTACTGCCAACCAGATTGTCACTGGCCTCCAACAGGGTCGCTGCAGAGAAATCCGACAACTCAGCCGGGCGAGCTTCTTCGTTCATAACGACCTCAGGAGAAACACTTGGCAGAGGCTGGGCAGTGGAAGATTCAAATCTTACATTTTTCATCTTCTCTTCTCTAATGACTGACCCTTGGGGTGGGAGATTCCTTCCATAGTATCTTTAGCGAGTAGCTTAAGATGCTGAATCTCAAGATGCAAGAAAAGGGAAGAAAGTCTACTGCAAAGGGTTTTTGGTACAAACACCTGACACAGAGCAAGATGTATAGTCATGAGGAGCACCTTTCCTGAGATTTTGTATTTGTAAGTCTGGATTCTTGTTGTATTTTGTACATTTCCTTCTGTGAATTCCATGTATTGTATAGCACTGTATAATATTTGTATAATAATTTTAACGTGGCCCTGACCAGCAAGAGGTGCATTTTTATTTATTTATTTATTTTTTATTTTGTTTTGTTTAGTTTGACTGGTTCTTTGCAAAGTTGTTTGGTAGTTGATGGCTTTAACAAGGGATATATCATTATGAAATATGCAGTTTGTGGTAAATGATAGCTTCAGCTGCACTGTGAATACGTTATATCTATGTAACGTAGATATGTTATATCTGTGTGACGTGGAAGTATGCATGGTGGTGGAGCTCTGGCTCCCTTCAGCCATTTAATGCATCTGCTTTCTGTTCTCTTCTTCTAGTTTCTGTTCATATAATTCTAAAATTATAATACTCAGTAAGGAAGTACATGATTACAAAACCTTCTCATTTCTTCCTTATTAAGCAGACAACCCATTCAACAAATGAAAATGAAACAAAATTAGACTACTATACATGACTGTTAAATTCTGCACAGGCGAGACTAGTACAAATGCTTTTGTTACGAATTTTTGATCCATAGCACTTGTATACAAGTTCTTTCAGAGTAAAGTTGTACCTTCAATCCTCACTAAATGTATTTGTTACATTTTAAAATGCTAATCAGTCCTTGTCATTTCAAAACTTGAACCCATCACTCAGATGTAACTGTTCAGGTCTCTTCTACTGTAGAGCCCAGTACTTGGTCATCTATATCGCTGTTTGTGCCCCAGCTGTCTCCATGCAAAGCAGTTTTAACCATAAATCTTCCTAAAGTTCAGCCCTAGCATTCAGGGACTGCACTTAAGTTATGATAGAAGTGCTACCTTTATTATATGTGACACTACAGTATCCATATATTGTGATGTCAACCCAGCTGTATAGACTGTATGACAACAGTGCATGTAGCTGGCAGAATGTGTGGCATTTACAGTACAGTTGAAGCATTGCCTTGCTTAAAAGGTGCATTAGATGTGAGTGCAAACATATTTTATGCAATTCTACAGCAGTGCTGTCTTCCGTGGTGCTTGTGCACAGGTTGTATGATAACAGTGCAGGTTCATCGGCGACGTTATTTGTGTGCTGCATTCTTCATTGTTAAATACATGAATTCAGCAATACTACTGAATTCTTAATATCTGAACGCCACAAATGACTTACTGCTTTAATAATACCTAAGCCTTGAATGGCAAATTTCTCTGGCCTTGAGTCTGTAATCCTTGATTATGTTAATCAAACTACCGAAAATAAACTAAAAGTTTCTACTATATTTCTTGCTCTCGGTGCTCAAATGTCATAATCTTTTGCAGGTCACTTGTGCTTTGTGCCAAGGTCTGTGATATCATTGTAAGGACCATTACTGCAGTCCCTTTCATTTTGCTTGAGAATGTGTCTGTCCATTTAGCCTGACTCCCAGAGCTTTAGACATTTTTCAGCAGAGCTGGTCTCCACTCCATGTTGTGGACAATGGAAAGTCACTTGACAGAACACAGAATACATCATGTGCCATCTTAAGTCCTCTTTTTACCACAAAAGTAAATGACAGTTTGTAACTTATATCCAGGTGATGTCTCCAGTTTGGGAACAATTGTTTTACTTTTCTATTGCTAAGTTTGGTGACTGTTAATTGTACATTTATAGCAATTTGATGTAAATTTAAAGGATTTTCCAGGGGCAGTGATGCCTGGAATAGATCACAAAATGTATGCCAGCAGGAGACTATTCACCTTCAAAGAGCTGTCAACTTTAGTGTTTGCTTAGGTGAAGCTACTGTATTTTGACCTTTGAACATTGTTTTCCTTAGTAAGAAAATCCCTTTTGTATGGTCTAAATTTTTCAGAAATGTTTTTGAACATAAAAAAAAAAAGTCAAGGTCAAGGGATATCTTGCCCTCCCCTTCAGTAGAAGAGCTTCCTACCAGCTGTACAGGTGAGGAACATAAGGGCAAATGCCATAGTAAAATGAGGAAAGCAAAGAAAGTAGTGTCAAAGGATTTAGTAGGCAGAGGGTGCATGGTTATCTCGACACTGAAAGCCTTGTGATGGTCTAAGAACAGAGTGCTCCTGTTCTCTGTTGGCTCTGGTACCCCCTCTGTACTGTATTCCCATGTGTAGATATCCTTTTGGAAGAAGGCAGTAGGATTACAGTCTCACAGTCTCACAGCATAGCCAGCTATCACCTAACTTAACCACTGCATCATAGCCAGACACACACTCCCAGACAATCTCGGCATTGAGAAGATGGTGGCAAAAGGTACATGGCACTATTTTCCTTTCATAAGTGGCCTTCCACTTTAGGTGTGGTTCAGCCAGAAGGAAAAGGAAACCGTTTCTAGACAGTGTGGCTGAGTCTACACTCTGGTAGTAGAAGGAATTGGCCTACTCTGGACAGCCTTACTGTCTTCTATAGTGTGATAAAGATGAGGAGGAACCCTTGTTTTCTGGCTAATTGTTTCTTCAAGAATACGTATTTTATTGTGGGAGTAGTTTAAGTGGGAGCCAAAGAACTGTCATAAATGCACAAAAGATATTTAGAACTACTGGGCATAGAGACGTCTAAGCTGACAGACATCTCTCCAGTTTTTCATCTCCGGTTAATAGTCATACCACTAGTTTTTTAGGTATTTAAAGATTATTCCCTTGAGCCCGATTTCCAGTCTCTTACTTATGTGAAACTAGATGGTCATCACAAGATCAAACACTCAAGTACTTGTAAAAGAACCCCATAGAAGATCCTGATGTCACATCACTTCATGCTGGAAAAAGTTCTAAAATAGTCCTAGGAATGAACACGCTCCCAATTGATAGAAACAAGATTCTCGACTGGTTTGAAGAGAGGAGTTTTATACATTCTTCAAACTAGGCATTAAGGCTGTTAATTGCCAGACTCAGGTTAACATCCTTAGATGTAGGACACAGTTACAGATGTAAAAGATGAGGCAGTGAAACAAAGACTCTATGGACCTTCTCAAACTATTGTCAAAGTTGGTAAGCATGCTGTCATGTGTGGGTATAATAACACCAATGCTTTTGCTAAGGAACTGGCAGTGATGGGAAGAGGGGGCTGGCTTATAATTCAGTCATTATCAGACGTAACATTCCTGATCAAGGAACCACCATCTGAACTTCCTTGGCAAAAGCACATTTTATTGACTGAAGGAAAAGAGGAAACTATGCAAACAGACAATTAATTATTTACTCTATCACTCAGAAGTACAGTACAAACTGTTTTACTAATCAGAGACCTTTTTACAGAAAATTTCTTAGGGCAGAACAGTTTGAAAAAGGAAGGCCTTTGTAAAGAAACCATGGAGAAGAGCAGCCACAGGACAGAGCAGGGAAAATTACTTTTCCTTCCTCCTCTCAGTCAAGAAGGCCCCCTTGCAGTTTTAACTCTGCTGCTTTTCTTCACCTCACCCCCATTGCCCATTTCCAAGGCAGATTTTTTTCATCCTAAAGAAAAAAGGTGCAGTCTGACAGTTGATCTATAAGTAAGTTAAAGTGATTGTGTCTGGCCACAAAATGGAATTCATAGCCTTTCTTCTCTTGAAATACCTCTTCTCTCTTGTCCTCATCTTTCCTTTTCATAGGCCGTATTTTCTTTACAATGCCTATCTTAAAGCAGATGTTGGAGGAAGAAGCCTTAGAAATGTTCACTTTATTATAACAGTGAACACAATTCTGTTGAGTGGTCTTTCTGGTACCTGTAAACTGGATGGCCTTTGGAGACCTATCCTACTTCTGTCTAGGTTAAACAAATTTCTGAGATTAACATCCGTCCTTAAGTTTTTTGTTTTTTTTTTAAACTTGCAGGGCCATCTCTACCTGCTTCTGAAGGATGCTGTTTTGATGACCTTGGACATGAAGGATGCCTACCTCCGAATGCCAATCCACAAGTAGCTCAAACATTTCCTCATATTTATAGAGTAGACATAGAATGGTTTTCTTGCTACCTTGGTCACATGTTGGTCAAAGACATTTGATGCTGTTTTTTTTTTCAGCCAGATGGCATGGAAAAACTTGTGTTAAATGTGCTTTTTCTGGAAGAGACTCTTGGGAATTCAGAAAGAACCTCACCACTGGCAGTAAAAGCTGCAGCTATAAGAGGCTGTTGCTACAATTGCAGAAAATATGATTCAAAGCCATGTTAGCCACAATGAGGAAAGACTCATTATTTGCTTATTTGCATATCTTTGAATCACCTGTAATTATCATGAGAGCAGAACAGTAATTTTCTGCAAAATCCCCACAGGCAGCCCGTCCATTGTGTTGTTGGCGTAGGCACCCCACCCCCCTGCATTCACTCTTGTCTCTCTCACACACACATGTCCACACATTCTGACATACTTCTTCCCTGTCCATGGTTGACAGAATTCCTGTTACGTGTATTTTTATTTTTTCCTTGTCCTTGTAAATCACAGGTTCTTAGTCGGTCAATAATGCCAAACATTAAAAGTTTCACTATTCTTGTTCCCTAAATACATTGTGATGCTAGGCCTGTTGTTCTATTAACTTTTAAGTGACTCCAGGTAATAGTTTAAAAGTTTCCTTCATTGTACAGAACACTCAGTGTTGCCAATTATAGTTGTGTTGCCCCTCGTAACTTGCTGACTGTTGCAGTGTGTGAATGATGATATATATGTATGTATGTTTCATACGTCTTACTACAGTGTGTAAAATATACTCTCAGCACAACACAAACCCTCATTAATTAGTGTAGAGAATCTGCTTTTTGTGCAAAGGATGCAGGGTGAACCCCCCCCCCCCTTTTACTTTAACTTGCCCTTTTTTTGTTAATACTTGAGATAATGTTTTGAGAATATCCCTGGTGACTAGTGTTAGTACAGAGGGATAAAGCACTGCTAAAGAGCTGTTTGTGAGTGCTGATGTACAGGCTTGAGTCTAAGTGTCTTTATGGTGTAATATTAAGAATATCCTGTCTAGTGTCCCCCACCCCCTGCCCCATGTCTTTCATGTAAAAAGCTTGTTCTGTTTTAAATGCCTTTTGGGCACACTATTAAGAATATCCGTGGTCTGTAGTCTTCCCAATCCTCTGATTCTGCAGGATTTGCTTATTAGTGTAGAGGAGTGTGGAGGCATAACATGCCCCCCCCCCGACAACCCCCTCTGTTATACCTACAAATTCATGCACAAACACACACTAGCACAGCTGCCCCACTCAGTTTGCACTAATAGATATGCACTTCTGTTTACCCATACACAAAAATACACATGCAGACTCACCCTACCTATCCACCTAACTAATCCCCCTACTGCAACCACCCAGGCAGCTACACACACCCACACACACACACACACACCCCTGAGGCCATTCATTCCTATGCATACACACACTTGCAGCTATGTGCACACACACACAAACGTCCCCACAACTATCCTGCCACTAGGGAATTTTTTAAAACCCTCCAACTCATTATACCCTCAAAACATATATTCCCAGTTACCCTTTTCTTTCCCATCTCATCTCCAACATTTGCTGTCTACCTGACGAAAAATGTTTGAAGTCTGTTTGGGGTATAGAAATACTTATGCAAACACTTCTAAGCAAAGATCCTAAACCTTGTGGACTTTGTTGCATAGTTAGGAGCCAAACGTATGTCCTTCTATTATTCTCGTGTAAATTGCCTTTCCAGTCTGTCTTCACAATCTTTTCTACCCTTCTCTGATTCTTATAGTTATCATGCAGTATTTTATATGCCCTACTAATTATCTTTTTGTCTTTCTTTTTAACAGCAGCTTGTGTTCTGTATTGAACTAAAAGCTCTACCAGAGCAGGTCATTCATTTAGGATTCTTATATCCCTTTGCCTAGACTCTGATATTAATCTCTGGTAGGGAACTTCTTCTTGGCTTTGCCCCACTGTATTACTTTTCCCATGTTTAGTTATTTGCTCACCAGATTTCTCCAGTAAAGTCCAGCCCCCTGTTGCTTATTTTCTGTACCTCTACTTGCAGTCATCCCTATTGGCAAAATCATGTTTCTTAGTTCTTGTGTTAGCTTAGTTCTTAGAATTTTTTCTGCTGTTTTATGAGTATAATATTCTGTATAGTTGTTGTTATTCTCTGTAAAGATCTGCATCCAAAATCCCACACTCTTCATTTCTTGAACATCCCCTGTACCAGCATCATCTCCATCCTTCCCTTTCCATTTTGAATGATAACCTTCTGCTTGTGTTATGTAGATAAGTCATAATTGTGTAGTGCCAAAGTATCCCTTAAATTATGTAATCCTAAACCTCCTTGTTTTTTTGGAAGGATCATCTTAACCTAATTAACTCTTACCCTCTTTCCTTTCCAGATAAATTCCTAGAACTCTTTTTATTATCCACAACTTCTCTTCTGGTGGATAAAAATATGCCTGACCCATATGTAAAACTAAAGGGGTTAACTTCATTTTCACTGATTGTACTTTACTATCCATATCCATAAACAAGAGCTTCAAGTTTCTCAGATTTTGTATTATCTTTTGTTTAGTCCCTTCCCATATATCCTTAGCTTCACAACAGCAGCCTTGTTAATTCATGCTTCCACGTACTTCATCTTATTGTGTTCCTTTAAATATGAGTATTGCTGAACCAATTCATATGTGGGTACATAATTTACGGCTATATCTTTTGTTTTGTCTTCATTCATTTTATATACCCAAAAGACTTGAAACTGTCTCAAAATGTTCCACAACATTGAGATGTCCTTTTCTAGATTTATCGGGTACAAAATAATATCCTCTGCAAATAAGGCCAACTTTTCTTGATTACCATATCAGTTATGTCTCTACTCACATATTGTGTCCTAAGAATATCTCATATTTCTAACCTGTTTACCACTTCTTTTCCATTGCCTTTTAATTCCCCTGCTTTTATCTCACTGCATTGTCTCCTCCTTTCCCTACCCTCCTCTTATTCCTAAAATAACTGACCCCTTTCCTTCTCTCCCATTTTCCCTACTCTAGCCCCTCCCAGCATTTACCTGCTTTTCCCCTTTCCCCCTCCCCCATCTACCTCATATCCTCTCAAAATCCTATATGTACTACCTGTCCCTCCTGGCGCCATCTTTACTACCTAGGCTATCCCTTGGCTGCTGTGTGCTCCTGGCCCCTGTACTTCTCATCCTATGAAAGTGACTGTTTTTGTTTTACTGATGGTTAATATTGATAGTAATCTGGTTTAGCCGTCCATGTACACATCGTATGTACTGCTATGCTATTACAGCCATTACTGTATTGACTGGCGTTTAACCTACCAAAAACAGCTGTAGTAGCATTTCCCACATGTAATTGCGCTAGGGAAATTTAGATAGCCCTGAACGACTGTCAACTTGTTATGTATAATTTGTTTAATATTAAGTCTGGATGCCTAGTCCTTTGGGATATACTAATGTTTAACTAGGTTTTGTCTAGTACCTGCGTACCACTTGAGTGCATTGTATCTAATTGGGGGTCCTACAAGTCACCCTGGAAACAAATGTGAACTCTACTTTGCAACTAAGCAAGAAATATCATTGCCTGTTCATGTTCCGTGGTACTCATAAATAGTGGCGGGAGCTTAACTTTGCTACTAAGCAAGAAGGAATTGGGCTTTTTCTTGCTCTGCGCCACTCAAAAGTTGTGGCGTTGCAACCTTATAACTGTGACCACAAACAGAACACATTAAATACGCTTCTGATAGTACGCATGGAAGTAATAGTTATTTTATAGCCTGCATAGGTGTAACCATAAAGATCTGCAGTGGTGGTGCTGCAGTAGCGTTGTCGCCTCACAGTAAGACGCTGTCTGGTTCAATTCTCAGCTAGAGCGTCTTCTGCATGGAGACATGCATGAATGGGCGTACCTTCATTGAAGGTTGTGCATCAGGCCTGGCAAGCCGGTACGTAAAAATCAACTGCCAATAATTAGCGGACTGGAGTTCCACTGTGGCGACCCCTAACCGGGAAAAGCCAAAAGACACAAAATAGGTGTAACCATAAACTGATTCTATTTGTTACTGCTTGCACTCCTGGCATTAAGAGCGGACAAAGGCGTAAGATTTAATTATTTTGTTTATTGCTTGTATAGTAAGAGTGACTACCAAACAAAGTATATACTTTACCCATACATGTGGAAAAAGCTTCAGATTGCTTAAGTCTCTGAAAATGGATAGTGTGTATACCAATTAACCTAGCTCCACTAGACAGGAAAACGACATAGAATACTAGGTGTTCTATAACACTTTAGACATCTTTAGGAAGCATATCCTTCAATCTTCAGGATTATATTTGTTTTAATATTGCATTAGCAGGCGTCTGTACTTAAGATAGGACCATCAAATTATGACCGCAAGTAGCCGATAGCCAAATTAACACTGAACTGATAAGACTGTTCTAATCACACTTACAAACTGACTAAAAGTAACTATACTAGAGTCTGCTGCTTTATATGAACTTTTTACACTGTATTTACTGTTTAAATGCACCAGACTGAATATTGATTAACCTTTACTGCAACTGTATTTGGGTCTGTCGCATTCAATGAGTTATTTCTAGCTGTGCTTTGAATACATAGCGGTACTTAAGTAAGATACAACCCATACCAGTAGTTAATTATCCCACAGTGTTTGAAATTGTTGAATGGAAGTTTAAATGCAGTAAGTTGTTATATTTCCCTGTACTATAGCCAGCGTTGTGGGATGAATGTTTTTATGTGGCTGATTAAGTATTTGCTTAAGCATTTTCTGTGAATTAACTAAATAAGGATTTTTGTTTTTCCTTTCTCTCTTCCTGATGTCTTGTTCTAGAACTGCTGTCAGCTCCCCAGCTTGCCCTACCCTCCACTAGGAGATAAGAACCCACCAGGCAACTAAGGACCCATCCTAACCTACCATCTGTAACATCACCCTATAAGTGTACCCCCGTGCTCTTCCAAGAAAAGAAAGAAGAGAGTATTTGTTGTCCTCATACTGACTTTAAAACTAATTTGTAGGTTGCTTATTCCTTGTTGTTGTTAATTGCAAGCTTCTCTGCCTGGTCAGCCAGCAGCCACACCCCCCCCATATCCTGTAATCAAAGTATAGTCCCTCTCTTGCTTTAACATTACCTCCCATAGCCAAATAGATCGTCTTTCTAGCCCTAGTCTAGCCCTCCCCAGAAACTAATTCTGCTGTAATTCATTTGACTGTCCACTAGGTGACAAATTTTCCCTATCTTTTTTCTATCTCTCCATTCCAGAAAATACTCATTCTACTGTTTGCTGTCTATACCATTCCTTCTATCGTCCTTTCACACAAACCTTTTCTGCTTTAATTACCCTCTTTCCTCCTTTATATTCTCCCATTCTACTTCTTATTCACGCTGTACCAACCTCAAATTAACTTAGCCCTAACAGTCAGCATTCCACTGATTGTTCACCTTGGCTGGTTTCACTCACTTGTCTCTGCCTGCTCCGTTTGCCCTGCGGGCTCACTCCGCTCCCCTACCCTGCCTCCATTTCCCATCCACCCCCAGTGGTCCTACATTTATTCCTGTAAAGCATACCCCCATCACATCTGCTCCAATCTATAAGCACACCTTATTAGCACTTACCACCCTTCTCGACAGATCACCTCACCTAGTCATATTACATTACCTCCCTGCCATCCTTGTAACAACTTCTTAACTGTTGATACTACCTACCCCCTTTTTATTCCACGTCTTATACTAAGATATTGGCTAAATTATCCATTCCATGTCAAACAAAATTTTTACTCCTGGCCTCTCTCTTAGCTCCTCTAACTATTACCTATCTATTAACCTCCTATGAACAACCATTATACCCCAACTTTCTCTTCCCCTCCAAATTCACTTCTACACCACTACTAGCTATCTCCCAAACCCACATCAACATCACAACTAGACCCTGCTACTTACAAGCCAAATATCATAGATTGGGAGAAGGAACTATCCCATCTAGCTGGAAAATCTCTTACATTATCCCTCTACATAAAGGTTGTAACTCCAATGACTTTTCAAACTATCGTCCAATAGCTTTACTCTCCCCACTGGCAAAAATAATGGAAAAATGTGTCCATAAGCAACTACTTAACCATCTTATCCAAAATAACTTACTCGCCAACTGTCAACATGGATTTACACCATTCCACAGTACCACCACTGCACTGCTATCCTTTACAGACTGCATTAACAAAAACCGTAACAACAATATTCTTTCCTCTTCAGTCTTTATAGATTTATCTAAAGCTTTTGACATGGTTAATCACCAGCTCCTTTTAAATATACTGAAATCCCTTTCTCTTGAACCTACAGCCTTAAATTGGTTCAAATCTTACTTAGACAACAGACACATGGGACAACAATCTATCTACACACCTCCCCATTTCCCTTGGTGTTCCCCAGGGCTCCATATTAGGCCCACTGCTATTTTCCATTTTTATTAATGACCTCCACTTGGCAATTCCTCATGCAACCTGTGTTCAATACGCAGACGACTCCACTATAGTTTGTTCCGCTAATTCTCCTTCTGAGCTACAGTCCCTTGCCCAAAAAGCATTTAATACAGTAGAACAATGTTTTTTAAACCACTGCCTCCTACTGAACCCCCAAAAAACTAAACTTCTACTTTTTACTCCAACCCGAAAGTCAACCCCAGCTTACTTCACACTCGTATCTAAGAACGGCACTCTCATATCTCCTGACCCAACCACCAAACTTTTAGGAATAACTGTAGATAGCAACCTGAACTTTGATACTCATATTAACAGTACAATAAAAACAGTCAACAAGAAATTGGGATCCCACTATAGAATCAAACCCTTTCTTACACCATTAGCCAGGACCGCTATAGCCAGAACTCCTTTAATCTCCACTCTACTCTATGGTTCACCTATATACACTAATCTTTCAAAAAACAACCTCATCAAAATGGCAATTTCCTATAATAATATCGCTAGATTTGCCACTGGCTCTCCTTTTAGAACTCATTATTGCAGCAATCGAAAACAACTAGAATGGCTAGAGTTCCAAAATCAGCTTCTGTTTCACCAGCTTGCTGTTACCCATAAGAGCCTGTATCTTCCCACCAATACTCCTACACTCTCTACTCTCATTACCCCCTACAACAATCTTAAGAATCTACGCTCCTCTAATAAACTACTTATTAGTACTAGAAGATCAAACAACTTAGCAGGAGACTCTTTGTTCTCTAATTCTGTAGGAAAACACTGGAACCTACTACCCACTGAACTCCTATCTCTGTCCTCAATAACACTTTTTAAACAGAAACTGAAACTATTTCTTAGTACAAGGGCATAACCAATGTGTACTAACCCTGACTAACTTTTTTACTTTTATACCTATGTATACTTTTCACCTAATACTATACTGTACTAGCTACTGACTTCTCCTTAATGATCCATATAAACCATGATATTGCAATTTAATTCTATGTATATATGTATATAGTAAACAACTTTTTTGTATATTACCTTTACTATTTGTATTATGCTCACCATTAGTATTGTACTTTTTTTAATAACAGCTGCGTCAAGCTTGTACTGTTGCAACATTTATTAGTATATTGTGTATATGTGTTGGACCTTTTCACCCCAGGCCTGTACTGAAAATGGACATGTATCCAGTTAGACTAGCCCGGTCAACAAATGTAAAATAAATTATATTTTGGAATTTCTGAGTCCATTGTTTTCTCTGCCAACCAAATAACAAAGGGGAAAAACAACAACTCTGCCTGGTTCTTCTGCTGAAACACACATTGTCAGAGAAATACCAACCTGCTTTAATTCTTGTCTTAGATCCTTGTGTGTGTGTGTGTGTGTGTGTGTGTGTGTGTGTGTGTGTGTGTGTGTGTGTATATATATATATATATATATATATATATATATATATATATATATATGGGTTCCCTTCAGAAGCTCGAAATACTGAAATCTCGAATTTTAGTATTTCGAGTCCAAAAAGCCGAATCCACATAATAGCGAAAGTTTAGAAGCGCGAAATTCAAAACCTTGAATACTGGAGGTTTTGAATTTCACGCTTCTAAAGTTCCGCTATGTCATGTATTCAGGTAAGTGTGTGTGTGTGTTTAAGGGGTTTGGGTAGGGGCTGTGGTGTGTGTCAGTGTGTTGTGTTACTATGATGTTTGTGTGTGAAGAGAAAGTAGCTTGTATGGTGTATGTAGTGCGACCTCGGAGTGAGAATATTTAAGTAGGGGGGTGTGGGGGGTGCAGGGGGGCTTGGCCCCCAGCTTTCATGTAGTAGAGTGATTATGTGTGTTTGTGTGGTGGATGGTGTGTGTGTGTGTGTGTGTGTGTGTGTGTGTGTGTGTGTGTGTGTGTGTTTAGTAAAACCGCGAAATTCAAAACTTCTGGTATTCAAGGTTTTGAATTTCGCAGTTTTTACTTTTCGTTGTTTTGTGGATTCAACTTCTTGGGCTCGAGTTACTGAAATTTGAGATTTCAGTATTTTGAGCTTCTAAAGTTTTATATATATGTATGTATATATATATATATATATATATATATATATATATATATATATTATAGTATTTTATCAAGGGATGCAAATGCTTCCATTGCTGTACTCATAAAATGCAAGCTTTTTCTGTTGAATGCTTACTGTGCATCAAGACCCACCCACAGCTGGGTATTTTCTTACATTTTGCTTCTCTCTGGATCTTCATTGTTCTGTTAATATTGTCAAATGTTTGCTTCCCCTCAACAAAACCACATCAATCCACTTTGGCAACAGCTTTGCCATTCTTTTAGCAAGTGTAGACATAAACACTTTCTAATCATGGTTTAAAATAAAAATGGGTCTATATGAAGTGGAGTCTGATAGGTCTTTACAGCCTTTCGGTAGTACAACCACCACACCTTTCTTCCAAGATATCGGACCTTCTTCTCTTTTTAAAATACAATTAAATAAATTTTTCGAGATCTTTATCAGTTTCTCCCCTCCTAACTTACAAACTTCCACAGGGATACTTTTGGATGGCAAAGTGGTGCAGCAGTAGAGTTGTTGCCTCAGAACAAGAGGTTCTCTGGTTCGATTCTCGGCTGGGGTACCTTCTGTGCAGAGTCTGCATGTTTTCCCTGCATTCGTGTGGGTTTCCTCTGGGTACTCCAGTTTCCTCCCACATTACAAACACATGCATCTGGAGATTTGTCCCCAGGCCTCCGCTGAAGGCTTTGTTCCAAGTCAAAATTTCCCAGTAAACAAATGTTAAAAAATACCATCTGTTTCTGGACTTTCCTGAAGATTGATTATACATCACCATTTTTATATCATTTTCTCATATCTTAACTGTTAGTTGTTGAGCCTCATCTGCTTCTAACCTTGGCATAATCAAATATTCCATAAATATTTCTATTTATGCTATTTCTTGATTTTTTTCACCTTTTTCTGCTGTATAGAAATTTTCATAAAATCTCTGGAATATGTCTAATAAATCTGTAGGATCTCTGTTATTTTTCTTGTCATAGGCTCCCTAAATTTGGCAACAATACTTTTTCCTCACAAAGCCATATTTAACAAATGTGACAGATGCTTTATAGCCTCTCATTTATTCACATGTTTCAGTGTGGCTGGTCTTTTTGTTCATCTCTATGTCCCGACACCAAATATAAGGTACCCTAGTCAAGTTCTGTGCTTTTGTCTGACTTTCAAGCATTTTCCTTTCGAACATTGGAAAAGGTTTTGCTGGCAGTCTCTCTGAGCTTTTTTGTCAGAAGAATGAGAAACGGAGGCCCCCTTCTGTTTGCTTTCTCAGTTTTTGTTGGATAAACTTTATTTCCTTGCTGTCCTGTTCTGCTTACAAAAATGTCCTTGATCCTCCAATAAAAAATATTCTGAATACAGTTGGATACAGCAACTAGAATCTCACACCTCCTTTTTGACATTCCTTGATTGCTGGGATAAATTTGGTTCTCTCCTGCCTGGTGTACAGTGACTAGTCATTTTCCACAAACACACTGCCTCCAATTTTTAATACTTTTCCCTCCTGACACAGTTTTGTCAATATTAACTCATTCTGCTGTTAAGATTGCGTCTTTACTAATACAGGACATGGCTTCGTTGTCATGGACATGTTTGGAGCATACACTTGATTGGCCCTTGCAGTTAACAAATCCTGTTGTGGAACACCAGTCCAGCTGCTTATTTGTGCTTTCACAAAATTAATACAGAAAATTTCAGCTTTTCTCTGTGCAGTCTATCTTCTAACTGCACCATTTTTTGAAATTGCTCCCCTTGAGAAGTGTTTTACTCATCCAGTCTTTTCTTCATTTCAACCTCTTGATTTTTTTGCAGTTTTATCAGTTCATCTAAATAGCTAGTTAAAGCTTCTATTTCTTCCAGCCTTTTGTTATTATAATCAACTCTGAGTACATTTGATTTATTTTTTCCTCTGAAGTACTGGAAGCTAACGCTTTAATTGCTTTTTGTTGAAAACCTGCAGGATTCTACCCATCCAGTGCTTTGTCTTTACCTTTTCTATTCAATTTTTTTCAAGTTCTCTAAATCTTGTCTTTGCTGGCATCAAGGCTGTGTCGTTACTAGCCAGTAACTGAATTTTACTCAAACTGATAATATCACTAGTTCTTATTTCTCAGCTTCTTTTTTCACACTGGAAATGCTGAAATTCATCTAATGGTCAATATGCAGCCATCTTTAAGTCCCATAAATCAAGTTCTAGTTATTCTTAAGAAGTATTTTTTAATGTTCCTTGAGTTCCTCAGAGTTTGTAGCTTGCTTTTCTCCAAAAGAAAACCTGACTAAACAACATAAGATAGCTAGAAATACTTTTTTTTAAATATGTGTGTAGTTTAAATACATTACCTTTGTCTTTTGTTTTTAAAAGAAATATACCCGTTAGGGAAAAATGTTCTCCTTTGCAATACCTATTTCTATAGTTGCTTTACCTTTAAAATGTCTCCTAGGAGGACTTGAAGCTAAGGCATTTTGGTCAGATTACACCAGTTAGATTGCCACAATCAGAAATGCCCACATTATTTCCATTTATAAGGATATTAAAAAGAAAACAAAAGCAAGCAGTATAATAACATACAAAATACATTTCTCTAATAACTATTCATAGTAAACATATTTTTAAAAATAAAATTTGAAATATATCAGACATCTGTAGTATAAAGACATTTCTGTTAATTTAAGAATTTAAGTGATTAAAGAGTGTTGTACACATTTCCCCTTTTCTCTTAAAGATATGAAGCATTTCTTTCACCTTCAACAGACTGACCTTATCTGAGATAATATAGTAAAAAACCTCAAATGTGGAATAATATAGAAGTACACAATACATCGAAACTGTATTTTAGTAGTCTATAAATGTGGTTATAGTGTTTAGTTTAGTTTCTTCTAAATTGCCTTTTAATAGCCTGTATGTGTGCATGTATTTGTAGTGGTTCACTTTCTTTTATATTAAATGTGAAGTATGTAGTGTATTGCATTAATCACTTTCTATGAAATATAGAAATAATTGTATTTATGTCATTGACTATTTGAGTACTTTCCTGTTCAGTAGTGCTATAAGCTCTCTAGAGTAATTTATTTTACTACTCCTGTAGATTCAAATGATGTGTAAATTGATTTTAACTTGTCTGCTTAATTGACCAGAATGTGGTGGCTTCCATGATGATAAAATGCCATGGTACATTGGAATGCGGTTTTGACGTGGTACATGAAAAAGCATGACTAGGCTGGAAATAAACCAGGATATTCAATCTGTAGGAGGGGCGCATAGAAGATTAATGAGGGAACTGCATCTCTTTTATATAATAACAGAAAAATCTGTGAAGAGTAGAGGTATGTTGATCTGCACTGAAAAACATTTAGCAGTTTATCCCGAGGTCATATATAGAGCTTTTCAATTCCACATGCTCAACATGATAATAGAGGATCTTGGAAGAGTTCTTGCATTCTACTCATATTTTTGGCTTGTTCCTTATAAAATTTGTGGTTTTCTGACAAACGAATGAGGATTGAAATCACAAAATAATGGCATTTATATGCTTCAGAAAATACACCACAGCTCAAATCCTGTTATTGTAGTAACTTTCTAAGATTAGTCACTATTTTTGGGCCTTTGTTTCCCCATTATTTTTGACTTTATACAGATTTATTGCTGTAACAGGTTCAGAGATATAGTTCCCTGTTAAAATAAAGAAGGGGTGCTACTTTTCACATTGACTTTAATGTGCTGGTTAGAACAGCTTGTTTACATATGGTTTTAGTCCATTCTAAGAGCAGAATCATTCGATACCCTGCAAAATGGCAAGTATTAAAACTTTCTTGAGAAAGAGCAGTCTTTGGAGATGGTGTTCTCAAGGGCAGAAAGAGAGAGAATCTCTGGTTTGGTAGTGCAGAAAGAGAGAGAATCTCTGGTTTGGTAGTGCAGAAAGAGAGAGAATCTCTGGTTTGGT
Organism: Protopterus annectens; assembly: GCF_019279795.1. Classification (NCBI taxonomy): domain Eukaryota; kingdom Metazoa; phylum Chordata; order Ceratodontiformes; family Protopteridae; genus Protopterus; species Protopterus annectens. The sequence continues at coordinate 518,101,500 of NC_056730.1, read as the reverse complement.
AGTGCTTGTTTAGGAACAGCATATTCTGAATATAATTCACAGAGATCCAAGCTATAAAGTTGAAACACCCTGATATGGATGTTCTGGACTTTAGATTTTGACAAAATGGAACTCTGCCCCAAGCAAATACGAAATTAGTGTGGAAGAACAGTGGAGTTGCATTAAAGTTGCCATCCAAGAAAATTCCATTAAATTACCATCAAGGAAACAGCACACCTTAGTGTGAAGCTGCACAAGTAAAAATAAGAGGGAAATAAATTATGTAGTTCTGAAAGGGTGGAATATTAAAGACTAGCGCAAACCATGCAGAAGTGGAAAACAACCAAAACTAGGGAAGATGCCGTTATCATGGGTAGGCCAAAAGGAAATGGGTAAGGTTATCAGAAGGTACGTGCTGAAACTGGGGAAAATAACGAGCTAAGTCAGTGAAGGTTATACAGTCATTTTGGAAAGGAATGATTAACCATTGAATGAGTTAGTTAAATGGATGGGGTTGAGCAGAAAATGATAATGGAGAAGTAAGACTACTAAATTAATCTTTCTAAGCAGTATTCACAGGAGCAGAGAAAGGAAATTTTTATCATTTCCAATCAGTAGATGTGCTAGGACAAAGCATATTAATCAAAGAAGAAAGAGTAGTGAAAGAGCTTCAGAACGTAAAGTAATACAAGGCAAAGAAGCTTGAAGAGATTTACCATATTTATTTACTTATTAACGAGGTGGTGGTGCTGCGGTAGCATTGCCGCCTCACAGTAAGACGCTGTCCGGTTCGATTCTCAGCTAGAGTGTCTTCTGCGTGGAGACAGGCGTGAATGGGCGTACCTTCATTGAAGGTTGTGCATCAGGGCTGGTAACTCGGCACGTAAAAATCAACTACCAATCATTAGCAGACCGGAGTTCCGCTGTGGCGACCCCTAACTGGGAAAAGCCGAAAGACACAAAAATTTACTTAATTTAATTAGTGGGGTAGTACACTGATCACAACAGACCATTTGGAGGCATAGTCCAGGTGAAGAAATTCACAAAAAAAAAAAAAAGTAAATAAAACAGAACAAATCTACAAACATAGAGTAGTCACAGAAAGTAAATAATCCCTTAAACAATTGAAACAATATGTAAATGTTATTAACAGATTAAAAAAACAAATGTGAATTAACTGTAGTAATAAATATGTGAGGGAAGAAGCAGGTGAGAACAGAATGGTCGGAGAAGAATTAAATGAGTTGAGGAATGGTTAAGTACTACTGGAGTACTTGTTAACAACTCGTGATAGTAAGTTAAAGGTCATGTCTAAAGGGGCTAAATTAAATAGAATTTGCATACATCTTTATGCATGCAAACATCTTTCTGTGTGAAAAAAAGTTCATTTTGCAGTGTTTAGAAATTACGTTTTAAAGATATCTTCCAAATGCAGAAGACTAAAAATACAGAACTGTGTTTACAGAATTATTAATGGTCTGGTGGGGGAGGTATTGATGCTCTGGGATCCAGCTCTAATTATGCTGAATTAACGTAGGTAAGTAGTTGTGTATTCCTTAAGTAATCACCAAACTGTTAAATTGGGAAAAAAAAAAAACAACAACTAATCAGTAGCATTTAGATGTGATCTTTAAGTTTCTCCAAGACTGGAAGAGGGCAAATATGATCCTTTCCAAGAGTAGGAGCAAGACAGAGGTTGAAAACTGGTAAAGTCTAAGCTCATTGGTAAGGAACTTTTGTTGTCCCTTTGCTGCTGAAGTTTGGAATATTTGGAAGCTAGTAAGGTGCTTGACTAAAGGTAAACATAAATTCACATAGAGAGGTCACGTCATTCAACTGCAATAGTTTGTGCACAAAATTAAGCTGGAAAGTCAGAAAAGAAGAAAAAGAAAAAATATTTATTTCCAAGCTTTTCCAAGCTGCGGTATCTTGACTGTGCAGCTTTTCAGGTGGTGTGAAAAAAAAGGAAAAAAGAATTGCATCTTTTATACAAGTAAACAGAGCTATGTATTTCTCAGATCTTTTGGAGTTTTTTTCTGTAGTAAAGACTACATAGAACTTAATGATACTGCAGTGGGATAGTATTGTTTGAAGTAGCTGCCCAATTCAAGCACTAAGCTTATTATTTTTGTCAGAATCCATTCTTAATCTGTACTCATTTCTTGAATAAATTATTCTTTGTAAACTTGGTTAGTGTAATTTTTTCATTGTCCCAGAGATTGAGAAACAGTACTTGCTTTCTTTATTTTAAGTTTTGAACATTAATATTTTCTTCTTGATATTCATTTTAGACCATGTAACAACAGTTTGATATTTTCTGTTTGTGTGTTTGTGTGTGTGTGTCAGTAGATTGAGCACTATTCATTGAGTGCTGGTACGATGAAGTCAACTTGCTTCAATGACGTTCACCGAATTCTCTTTTCTGCAGTATTGTTTGACCTTGGACTAAATATGTATGTCTTCTGGCAGCAGAGAATGTCCCCCCACATGGGATGCAGAAGGAGTCCCCCCCACCAATCAAATAAAAATTTACTGTGATATTTGCTGAAACTTTTCATAGAGTTGTTTTCATAGGATCAGGGCTGCCTGGGTAAGTTCCCACTCTAACAAAATAAATCATATTTATGAGGAAACCTGCTGTGGGGAACAGACTTAATTTTGCAGGAATCATCTGCTCCCACCACTACCACTACCACCACATGAACCAGTTTAATTTGAACCTTGCCTTTCTTCTCATTACAGTAAACTTTATGGCAAGAACAGGAAGACATTTTCCTTCCTGTATGTAAGTATAGAATTCTTCAGGTTGGAGGAAGTTGGTGGGAGGTCATCAATAGTACAAATAAATATAAATATGTGTGTTGCAATGGATTGCCAGCCATTTGTTGAGAGAATATTAACAAACACTGACACATTCTGCTTATTGATCAAATTTCAGTGCTGCATCTTCACAGTAAAGCTGAAATGTCCTACAAGGAATACTGCTAGCTGAAAGGCTGAACTGTTACCATTACAGCAAGTGTGCATAGAAGACGCTTTACCTTGAAGTAGTTTTGTGAGCCAGTTCGTTGCAATGGGTTTCATGCAATGTTTTATGATGAAATGTCTTGGGATTGTGATTTGGCTATAATTCTAAAAGTTTGGTCTGCTACTTTGCTTGTCCATTTCCATGTAATTCTGCTGGGGAAATTAGCACAAAGAGGTTCCTTAAATATTTGAATATCTTTAGATGCAAGAAGCTACGGTCTAGAAGACCAGTAGCTAAGCATTTCTTTGAAGTAACTGCACAATCAAGTGTGCATTTAAAGTTCAAGCTTATGATTCAAGTTAGTTGGGACTCTGTATTTTTAAATGATTTGATTGATATAGACCATGACATTGTGATGTATTCCTAATACAGTACTTTGGTTCAGCTAAGTAGGGATTCAGACTTGAGGTCTATATACACTTACTGTTTGGATAACATATTTTTAGCAAAAAAAAGGCTGCAGACCTAAGACACCATATGTTTGGAATACAGTTATTTAATTGCCATTCCGATTTTCTTTGTGATTTAAATATGGGTGCACTAATACTTCTGCTGTTCCTCTCTGCAAACACACTGTCTTTAAGAATGTTAGTTATTTGAGTAAATAGGTTTATTGGCCAGTAGGAGTCGTCTGCTTAGATTTTATCAAGGCATCTTGCATGGCATTGCACAAAAATGATAGTGAACAAATTTAGAGAGACCTGAAATGGCTCGTAAGAGCAGTAACATGGGAGCATCACCAGGTAGACCAAAGTGGCTTGCAGGTGAGATTTGAAATGAATGAAGTTCACTCAAATGAAAGGCTAGATAATAGTGGGATACTGCAAGAACCATTTTAGGGTTCACGTTTGTTATTGTCTGTATAAGTATCAATACAGAAGGCCTAAGAAGAGAGTATACAATTTGCTGTTTAAAAATAATTGCAAGGAGTATGTAAAAATTTTAACAGGCTTTAGGAAGATAGGAAGAAAAGCGTAATGCATAACATATTAAGTTCATTTAAAGCAATGCATATGGAAAGCAGAAATTAAGTAAAGAAAAATGCTGTAACAAAAGCTGTGTAGAACCTGAGGAATATTCATTCTGGATGGTCTAAGGTGGTTAGTTACATCTGGATGAACTAATCATAAGCATGTGTTGTAACAAAACAAAGGAGGAGATCTGTCGGGCACTGGAGACAGAGAAAAGACTTGAAGTTATTTTCCCTCTTTATAGACAGTTGCTAGGTCCCTATTTAGGGTATTTTATACACTTCGGGGGTGAACGTGTTGCATGGTCTTCATCGGAAAGTATATAATGAGAGAGATTTGATAAGCATAATAAGTGCAATAAAGGGCCGAAGGAAACATTCCTGAGAAGAAATGGTGGATGGGGAAAATGCATTAGATTCTCTCTAGGTCTTATTATAGAATCCAAGTAGGTTTCATAACAGATTTTTTGAAGATAGGAAGGTAGAATTTGAGGACACAAGATGGATGGCTCTTGCTAGATGCAAGGAGCTTTTCTTTCACAAAAAAGATTGGCCGATGGTAGGAATAGTCTTCCTAAAGAAGTTGTGAGTGCCAGAATTTACGAATATGTGCAAAAAATGTGCAAATCATTTAGGTGTGGGAAAACTTAAGTTGTTGTTTATGGTCAGCATCTGATCCAGTAGGTGAGAAATAGGCCTGTTACATGGGCCAAATAATCCTTACTTGCTGCCAAAGTATATGTTTCTGTGAGATATTAAACTGGTAAATGATTCTGCTTGTCACTTTCTGTTTTATATAGGTACCTGGGCTACCTAGACTGTCCATGTTTTTCATTTATTTTTTGAGTTGGCTTTGAGTAAAATGTATGTATTTATACATTTTATGTATGTAATTATTTACTGAGATGAAACATTTATCCATCTGGATCATTTTCAGCTTCAACCTGAGACACATTTATTTCAATTGATGTTACATTTTACTATAATACACTTGGTACTGAACAATTTAAATATATTATAATGCATACAATATACATTGGTAATTCAAAACAAATAGTATCTGCACTAAGTTAGTAAAGCTTTATGCACCATATGAATTTAGTATGTATACTTTATGATGTAAACCAGGGATGGGGTGGGGGTGGTATGGAGAAGCAGAAAGAGCAGGGGAGTATCTAAGTTTTTAGGGTATAAGAGAAAAGAGAAGAGAGAGGGTGGAGCAGAGTATGTTGATATGCGTATTAGTAGTATTGTGCATTTTGTTTATGTGTAAAGTGTTTGAGGTGAAAGAATTAGTGTATTGCTATTGCAATGTGGTGATTGCAACCTTTAAGTAGCATTTGCATTAGGCTTGACTAAAGAGATGCTTTTTTAATTTGTGTTCAGGAAAGGATTGTATGGAGTGATACATTTTGGGAGGGATTCCCTGATCTTTGGGCCTGGTGCTGAGATGGAGTACTCTATTCATTTCAGTTTCAAGTGAGGGTTGCAGGTTTGGAACAGACTATTGGAGAAATCTTAAACTGTGTGGGGGTCTCTCTCTGACAGTCTGTTTACAAAACAGAGGAAGGATTTTAGGCTTATAACTTTAAAGATCGAGAACCACATAAGGTGTGGCTCTCCAGGGGCTGGAAGATATTTTGCTTTGGCCAAAGCCAACCAGAGGTTTGCTCCTTGTGAGAGGATGATTATGTATTTGCATACATTGTTTGAGGTGTACTGGGGTGTAGTTAGATTCTTTTTAAAAAGTGGAAGCTGCAGTTGGAAGTCCATATTCAAGCTGTGGAAGAAGAATTCCCTTTCCTGTGGCTTCTGTATCTGCAGAGGATAAAAATGTGATGTATATTTTTAGGCAAGAAAAGGAGTTTATTGACTTTAACTTTTGAGATTTGGATATGAAGCTGAAAGTTGAGGGAGGGATGTACCCAAAGCTTGGGTATCTATAATGTTGTACTGTTTCCAGTGATTTTGTTTTTTGCTGTTTTGGAAAATTTGAGCTTTTGGAGAATTGAAGGATAAAATATAGCATTTCTGTGTTCTTTTGATATGGATTATGTTGACTTAACCAGTGGTTGAATTAAGTAATTTCCATGCAGATGTTCTTCGTGTTTCATTGTTGCAGTCATTACATTTGGGTTATCTGCTTGCAGGTAGTCCTCAGTTGGCCTGATTATAAAAGTCTTGGGTCCTGAGTCGGTTGCTGTCTCATCTTCCATGATGTCAGGTAGTCAGGGGTGTAAAGCATGCAGCCAATGCCATTACATCAGTCTTTCTTGCCGTGCGGTGCTCGAAGCAGAAGCAGTTCGCAAGTGCCGGTCGGCCAACTCCTGAAATTTTCGTTTTCGAGTTTCAGATCTGAAGTCTTCAACAAAGCTAAGTACCCCGTTGGGGATCCTTTTTCTTGCTGTTAACCAATATTGGTAAAAGTTAACAGTTGTATTTCTTGTGGAAAGCAAATACCTCATAAAGATTTTCGTTCGTACTGCATACCTTGCTTAGGCCCAGACCACGATGTCCCTTGCTGTTGATTTTGTGCCTTATTCAAACCTCGAAGTATTCGGTGTCCATTTTCGCATCTAAATATTTTGGTACTCTGTTCAATTATCCAGAAATGGCTTCGGTAAGCCACCCGACTACCGACATTCCAAAAAAGTGCAAAGATAAAGACAGACCACATAGGTCCAAAGCTGCCAACGACTCTTCTGCTAAGCTAGTTGCCAGTTCGCCGGTACTCAGTGAGGTGCTTTCGCAGCCCCTAATACCCGCTACTTCAGATTCGCAGGCCACTACTGAGACCCATTCGGAGTCTGGTATGCAGCGAGATGCTTCTTCGACTGTGGAACCTGCGGATGTCTCTACCTTGGATGGGTCCAGAGAAGCTGTGCAGGCACTGGCTTCTGCGGGTGTATTCAGGCCTACTGACTTGCATATTAAACTGATGCCATCTTCTTCTTCAAAGCCTAAAACTCGATCCATGCCTAGAAAATCAATGCCCAGACCACATGGTCAGGCCTCTATGCCTAAAAAACAAATGATAAGAATGGCTGAAGACTTTATTACTCTAATCAGGAGAAGCCACCCTTCTCCCTCTAAGAGACCTAAATCTGATTTTCCTTCTGATCAGGATTCTGATATTTTTGTTTTCTCTGATGACCAGGAGTTGCCCTTATCTACCTATGAGGATTCTGATGCAGAGGATTCCATTCCCTCTGCTTCCCCTCCAGAGGATTTCTCTTTTGGTGAAACTTTGCATACTCTTAGGGGGCATTTTTGCTGGAAAAGCCATGAATATTCAGACTCCAAAAAGAGGCATAGGGAATTCTTACTCCTACCTCAACACAAGCCTTTAGCTGTCCCTCCTGTACTGGACATTGTAGATAATACCTTCCTGGAATCTTCACTTGTCCCTGACACTTTGCCTCCGGCTCCCAGAAAACCTGACAGGTATTACAGAGTACCTGACTCTTGCAAGTTCCTCTTTAAGAATCCTACTGCGGATCCTGAGACCATTTCACAGGGACCCAAAGGCATTAAGGTTACTACTGCCAAAAACCCTAGCACCTCTGATAGAGATTCCAGGGCCCTGGACAGATTGGGTAAGAAGGTATACACTTCTGCTACTTTGGCCATTAGGGCCTTAAACTGCCAGTTTCATATGTTAAAGTATCAGCAACATGTTATTGGATTGCTTAAACAGAAAATGATGTTGATTCATCATTCAGGGAGGGTGGCCTAATGGTTAAGGTGTTTGCCTTACAAACACAAGGTGCAGGGTTCAAGTCTCACAAGGGATAATTGGCTAGGCTTAAAGTGGCTCACAAGGGCAGTTAGCTTAGTACTAATCTATGAACCTATGAACCTATTCCTGACTGTGCTGAAAATAAAGAAATACAGGATTTAATGCATTCTGCTGAACAAGTTGGAAAACATAGTTTGCAATATGGTTTTGATTCATTAGAGGCATCTTGCAGGGCTGCTGTCACTGGGTCTGTACTTTGAAGGCATGCTTGGCTTAAGGAGCAAACTTTGCCAGATCATGTTAAAGCTAAATTACTGGATGCTCCCTTAAACCAAGACTGCCTGTTTGGTAACAAAGCAGAAGTAGTACTTAAAAAGATGGAGAGAAAAAGCTAAATCTGTTTCCTACAAGTACAGACTCCCAGATTTAATAGGCACTGGCCTTCTAAGAATTGGTCCTTTCCTGCTTCTTCCAGGCCTTCTCAGTCCAAACCCAGGACCAGCAGACCACCCAGGCTTCAGTCTCAAGGTACTCACAGGCCTAAACAGTGGGAGGCTCCCATTTCCAAAGCTGGGAGTAGTAAGACACCCACCTTATGGTAAACTGTCACAATGACGTAACTTTAAACTTTCCAAGCCCTGCTCAACTGACTGTTCCTTTGGGGGAAAGATTGCTCTGCATGCAAAAAACTGGGAACTCATTACCCAAGACAAATGGGTTTTAAATATTGTTTCCCAAGGATACAGATTCCACTTCCACTCCTTACCAACCCCAAACGGTTGGCCAGACCTACCCCCAAATCAGTGGGCAGAGGCTCAAAAGTAAGTTCTTTCTCTTCTAAGTATCAGAGCTATTCAACCTGTCCCAGAAGAGGAATGGGGGCAAGGTTTTTACTCAAGACATTTCCTGGTACCCAGAAAAGACAATTCCTGGTGTCCTGTCCTGGACCTGTCTATCCTAAACATCTTTTTGGTAATCCCAAAATTCAAAATGCTAACTCTTCATCAGCTGCTTCCCATGCTAGGCAAAAATGCCTGGTTGGCAACACTGGATTTAAAGGAAGCCTACGTGCACATTCCATTAACGGAATCTTGCAGAAAATACCTACGCTTCAGAGCAGGTTACATGCGCTATCAGTTCTCTCCACTGCCCTTTGGCTTATCTACTGCACCCAGGTTATTCGCAAAGTGCCTAACTCCAGTCATTGCATACTGCAGGCAAAGAAATATTCAAATATATCCATACCTGGACGATTGTCTAATTCAGGCAGAATGCCAGGACATACTATTAAATCATCTGGCATTTGTAAAGAAATTGCTAACTTCTCTGGGGTACACCATAAACAAAAAGAAATCACATCTAGTACTCTGCCAACAAATTGTATTCCTAGGAGCAAGCTTGAATGCAACTTCCCAGATGGCCTACCTCACGCCAGAGAAAGAAGTTTATTTGACAGCCTACTTCAAACTACTGGCCACAGCCTACTTCAAACTATTGGCCACAAAGACCCGGCTATCTGCAAAGAAAATACAGCAAGCCCTGGGGTTCATGGCCTCTTACATTCTACTAAGTCCATATGCAAGACTGCATATGAGGAAACTACAATGGTATCTAAAAAGCCTATGGTATCAACATTCTCAGGACCTGGAATCAATGATTCCTATCATCCCTTCTCTACAGACAGAGTTCCTTTGGTGGGCAGAGGCCTGCCACCACAACAAGGAACTGCCATTCACTCTACCCCTGCCGCTCAAACCCTAACAACAGACACATCAGACTATGCATGGGAGGCTCACTTTGCAGGGCAGTGCATTCAGAGAAAATGGAACCAGAGTCAAATGCACCTGCATATCAATCAAAAAGAAATGTTAGCTGTACAGAATGCTTTGACAGCATTCAAGGACCACATTCTTCCAGGACAATTATTGGTAAAGACGGACAAAAACACTGATATGTGGTACATAAACAAGTAGAGGGGAACCCACTCATACCCTTTCTGCAGACTAGCCATGGCTCTGTGGAACACAGCCTTGAGCCACCGAGTGCATCTACAAGCTCAATTCCTGCCAGGCAAGCTAAATACTCTAGGCAGATGACCTAAGCAGAAATCTCATGACCCACACGAGTGGAAACTGGAACCAAAGATATTCAACATTTTGAGAAACAAATGGGGGAGCCCAGAGATGGACATGTTTGCCTCCCCTCAGAACTACCAATTGGACAAATTCTGCACAAGGATTCCCCACAGAGAAGCTTAGAACTACCAATTGGACAAATTCTGCACAAGGATTCCCCACAGAGAAGCTTGGAAAGTGGATGCCCTGTCCTTCACCTGGAAAAACCTGTCAGTTTATGCCTTTCCCCCTCTGTCTCTCCTCTCCAAAGTGCTACTAAAGATCAAACTGGACAAACCAAGGACAATTCTTATTGCACCAGACTGGCCACACCAACACTGGTACCCCCTCTTGCGTAGTGTGTCACTGCTGGAACCATAGCACCTGCCTCATACTCCTTCTCTGCACTCCCAGCAGGAGGGCCAGATTCTGCACCCCCAGCTCCAAACCCTGAACCTTGCAGCCTGGCTAATTACCTGAGTTCTCCATTATCATCCCTCAGTAAGCAAGTGATGGATGGCATTCTGGAGGCAGGGAGGCCTAGTACTAGAAAATCCTATGCTGAAAAATGGAAAAGATTCTGTTCCTGGAGCCAAACTGAGGGGATGGGCACAACAGTGCCCAATTTACCACACATTCTTCAATACTTAACTGAGATGCTTCACAAGGGCCTTTCCTTTTCTTCTATTAAAATTCATGCCTCTGCCATTTCAGCACATTATAATACAGAGCCTCCCCTCTTCTCTCATCCACTGTTGAGTCAATTCCTCAGAGGGGGCAAAAACTTAAGACCACCCAGGAGAGCCCTTACTTTAGCCTGGGACCTTAACTTTGTATTGGAAACGTTCACTCTTCCTCCCTTTGAGCCAGCTGCAAATGCAGAGTTGAAATTCCTTTCTTGTAAAACAGCCTTCCTTCTGGCCATCACTTCTGCAAGGAGGGTGTCTGAATTGCAGGCCCTTATGGCAGTGGAGCCTTTTATCATCTTTCATGCTTTCAGGGTGTCCCTCAGGACCAATACTTCCTTTATGCCTAAGGTGGTATCCAGTGTGGCCCTTAATCAGTCCATTCATGTGCCAATCTTCTTCTCTAACCCACAGAACAAAGGGGAACGAATACTGCATTCCTTGGACATGCACAGACAACTTAGACTTTACTTGGACAGGACTAAGCCTCTCAGGAAATCTGAACAACTATTGGTGGCATTTGCTGCAGTGGCAGAGGGGAAGGCCATTTCAAAGCAAACCATTTCTAAGTGGATAGGCCATTGCATTCATTTCTGCTATAAGCACCATGGAAAACCTACCCCACAGGGGATAAGACCACATTCCACCAGGGCTGCATCTACCTCTGCGGCCTTTCTCAGAGGTGTCCCTACCAGGGACATCCTAGAAGCTGCTACGTGGAGTTCTGTACATACCTTCACCAAGCATTACCACTTGCCATTTTTTTCTAAATCCAGAGCTGATTTTGCCACTGCAGTCCTGCAAGGCCTAATATCTGGTCCTAATGCTCTCTAATTGCCTCCTCCCTTCTTTAGCTTTGGGAACCTACCCAAATGTAATGACTGCAGTAGTGAAACACAAAGAACATAGTACAGTTGTGTTCACTTACCATAAATGTAGATGTTCTAGTGTATTCACTGTTGCAGCCCTGGTTACCCTCCCTCCAGCCACCTGATTTCTATTGACTATACCTCTCTTCTTGTTTATTACACTTAAAGCTTTCTGGTGTATTTGCTTTTTGTTGGAGGTGCAACCTTGTATATAATTGCTTCCCATTATGGGGGCACCTGACATCTGGGGCAAGAAAAACTGATGTAATGGCATCGGCTGCTTGCTTTATACCCCTGACTACCTAACGTCATGGAAGTTTAGACAGCAACTGACGCATGACCCAAGACATTGATAATCAGACCGACTGAGGGCTACCTGCAAGCAGATAACCCAAATGTAATGACTGCAACAGTGAATACACTTAAACATTACATTTATAGTAAGTGTACACAACTGTACTTTCTGAAATTGTATTTGTTAGTCAGAGTCTGGGTATTAGGTAGACAAATAGCCTTCTGCTTTTGAGTTTCACCTGTAACAGCTGCAATGTTAAAGTATTCCCTATAGTAGGACTTTTGGTTTCACATATTGTAACTGTGGTCATGGTAAGCAAAGCAGGAAGTACAGATAAGATTCAGAATGGTAATGAGGCACCTACTGATTTATCTTTCTCGAGTGTTTTTTCTTGAGGTATGACCTTTCAAAGAAAAGCAGAGAAAGAGAGGAACAATATGTCATGCCACAGCTGTACAAATGTAGCAGTGGACCAATAAATCAAGTGTGTTCATGACTTCCTCTACTTTTTTATTATTGTTGTTTGAAAGACATAAGGTAAGTCAGTTTCTAACTGCAGAATCCTGACACTGCTATGTAAATGTCATCTGTCTAGTACTTCTGCAGTGTAGATTTCAGGTAACATTTAAACATTTTTCTTTGTTCCTGTATTTATATTTCTGCCATTATAATTTCTGTCACTTACTGTGAATCATTTTTTTAGAAAAGTAGGTTCATATACAGCACCTTAAAGGCTATATATTTGATCTGTGGTATTGTTTAATGCTGAAGCAGCTACCAGAACACCATATTTGTAGTGTCTCCTTTTATACATGGCATAAACATATATGACTTGGACATTGTGTTTGTGCTCAGTGTATGGATTTTAACTCATTCAGTCCTGAGCAGTAGAAGCTATTTAATTTCCTTGCTTAATGAGTCTTTTAAGCCAGGAAACAACTTGCTTCTTGAGAGGTTTTCTCCCAGATCCTGTATTAACAGCACGCCTCTTATGAGTGTAATATCTTACAAATGGTGTGTGTTTTTAAAAAATATGTATATAAAGTGTAGAAGATGTCAATTTGATGATAGGCTATGCAACTGTGTTAGAATCAAAAGTGTAATAAGTGGCATTACATTTAGAGTGCAAATTTATGAAATAAAAATAGTATTTACTTGCTAAATAAAAATCAGTTGTATTATGGGCAAATAGCTACATTTCTGCAAGCGTGCATGACAGACCCAGTATATCACTGAGTGGGTTCTGTCTGTTTAACAGTTTTCCAGTGATGTATGACAAGGTAGGGTAGCGCACTACTAGACTGTAATACTGCACAATCAGTGCAAATTAAGCTCATCCTATGTTTACAAAATTTCAAAACCACAGTATTATCTCACAAAACTGTGCATGTTGAATAGCAGCTAGGAGTGGCAGAATTGAGTACCATAGTGCTGTGCATAAGATATTTCATATTTTGTATAATTGCTTGGACCCACAGTGACATTTTCACTGAGGATGCTTACCATATTGTTAGTTTGCAGATACTGCTTTCTTTAGTAACCCCCACCTAATTTTAGTGAGGTATTGATCTCAGTATTAAGGTTAATATTAATACACTGTAACTTTATTGATGCATTTATCTTGCCTAAACATGTTCATTGCCATTTTTCCTAACACCCACTGCTTGCATAGGCCATCCTCACTTTTGACAGTAGGACACACCATTTTCTCAATACTAGGATTTGTGTCTTTCGGCTTTTCCCGGTTAGGGGTTGCCACAGCGGAACTCCGGTCTTCTCATGATTGGTAGTGGATTTTTACGCACTGGGTTACCAGCCCTGACGCACAACCTTCAACAAAGGCACTTCTCAATACTAGGATATGGGCCTTTATTTCTGTTTATATTAACTGTATGAAATATTACAGCAAATCCCCCAGAGTAGTATATAATGACCACCTTCAAAATGTACTTAGCTGTTTATTGGCTATTTAGATAGCCATGAACAACTTTATCATCATTAAAATGTACGTTTTTCTGCATATAGTCTAAATCAGAGATGGAGGTCCTAATTCCACTGACAGGTTCCATGTTCAACACATATATGTGTGTGTGTGTGTGTGTGTGTGTGTGTGTGTGTGTGTGTGTGTGTGTGTTTGTATGTGTGTATGTATATGTGTGTGTGTGTGTGTGTGTGTGTGTGTGTGTGTGTGTGTGTGTGTGTGTGTGTGTATATATATATATATATATATATATATGTATGTATATATATATATATATATATATATATATATATGCACACACACACACACTGGATATAAAAAGTGTACACCCCTGTTAAAATGCCAAGTTTTTGTGATATAAAAAAAATGAGACCACAATAAATAATTTCAAAACTTTTCCTACCTTTAATGTGACCTATAACCTGTACAATACTAATGAAAACAAATCTGTTAGGGGAAAAATATAAAAAAATAAAAAAAACTTACAATAAACTAATACTTTGTAGAAGCACCTTTTGATTTAATTACAGCATTCAGTCTTCTTGGGTACACACCTGGCATCAATTAAAGAGACTCTGATTAAAACCAAATAAAGTTCAGCTGTCCTAGTAGGATTTTCCTGACATTTACTCAGTTGCCTGCTACAGCAAAAACCATGGTTCACAGAGAGCTTACAAAGCATCAAAGGGATCTCATTGTTGAAAGGTATCAGTCAGGAAAAGGTACAAAAACATTTCCACAGCATTGGATATACCATGAAACACAGTGAAGACAGTCATCAAAAAGTAGAGAAAATATGTGACGAGTGTCATTGCAAAGAACTGGATGTCCCCCCAAAACTGATGAAAAGACAAGACAAAAACTTATCAGGAAAGAGCTGCAGGAATTTCTGGCAAGTACTGGTTGTGTACTACATGTGACAACAATCTCCCGTCTTCTCCGTATGTCTGGAATATGGGGTAAGGTTGCAAGACGGAAGCCTTTTCTTACACAGAAAATCATCCAGGCCTGGCTAAAATTTGCAAAACAATACATCAAGTCTCTCAAATGCGTGTGAGAAAATGTGTTATGGTCTGATGAGGCCAAGGTTGAACTTTTTGGCCAGAATTCCAAAAGGTACGTTTAGCACAAAAACAACACTTCGCATCACCAAATGAACACCATCCCCACGGTGATGCATAGTGGTGGCAATATCATACTTTGGGGTTGCGTTTCTTCAGCTGGAACTGGGGCTTTAGTCGAGGTGGAGGGAATTGTGAACAGTTCCATATACCAGTCACTTTTGGCCCAAAATCTTCAGGTGTCTGCTAGAAAGCTGAAGATGAAGAGGAATTTCACCTTTCAGCATGACAATGACCCCAAGCATACATCCACATCAACAAAAGAATGGCTTCACCCAAAGAAAATTAAAGGCGTGGAATGGCCCAGCCAGAGCCCAGACCTAACTCCAGTAGATAATCTGTGGTGTGACCTGCATAGGGTTGTGCACAGGAGATGCCCTCACAATCTGACAGATATGGAGCGCTTTTGCAAGGAAGAGTGGGCAAATATTGCCAAGTCAAGATGTGCCATGCTGATAGACTCCTACCCAAGAAGACTGAATGCTGAAATTAAATCAAAGGGTGCTTCAACAAAGTATTAGTTTAAGGGAGTGCACACACAACAAAGTATTTAAGGGTGTGCACACTTATGCAACCAGCGTATTGTACATTTTTTATTTTATATATTTTTCCCCCTAACAGATTTGTTTTTCAATTGAATTGTACAGGTTATAGGTCACATTAAAGGTGGGAAGAGTTTTGAAATGATTTGTTGTGGTCTCATTTTTTTATATCACAAAAACATGGCATTTTAACAGGGGTGTGTATACTTTATATATATATATATATATATATATATATATATATATATATGTATATATAGTGTGTAAATATATATATATATATATATATATATATATATATATATATAGATATATAGATATATAGATATATATATAGATATATATATGTATGTATAAATATATATATATATGGTGTGTATATGTATATGTATATATATATATATATATATATATATATATATATATATATACACACACACACACACACACACACACACTAAACAAGAATGTTATGCTACAGCTTTTATTTTATTTGTCCTTTGTTGACCTGGTTAGCCCACTAGGCTAGTGGTTACTTTTTCAGAAAGACTCAAGGTGGTATTTATACTATTTGGTGAAATTTGTCCAGGGCGTTAAGGAACTTTGCCTACTGTTTTTGGTTAGGTGCCATGGGATCCTTTACATCCACCTGAGCTACGACCAACTCAGACGGGGCCTTGACATAACGTCTCATTCGAAGGATAACCCACTCAGAGTACAGCACCCCCTTTATGCTGCACTGCAGTGTCAGCAATCGGTCTGCCTGGTGTGGGACTAGAACCACAGCCTTGTGCATCAAAGGCGAGTATAATACCTGTTGTACCACTGACATTTGATAAAACGAGAGCAAGTATCACTTTTGTGGAAAGAAATTAGGCTTAATTTTGATTTCTTATTTCATAAGAGCACACTAGTGATATAAAGCAAATATATACACAAGAGATTGTTGGCCGGAAAAAAAATGTACAGGTTTGTTATGAATGAAATGGCAAACATAAGAGTACCCAAATAGTACTGTGGTATGTAGCAATAAAATACCATATTTCTGCAATAGCAGGGGCTATTATTGCAAATTTCTTCGAAGAAAGTTTGGACTGCTTTGTTTCACTCGGCCTGAAGTAATTTAGTTGGGACTGATTACTTCAAAGCAAGGGGGATTGCAGGAAGCATCTGAATGGGTAGAGCAAATTGAAATATACTATACTGTATTATGGCAGATCAGCAACTTTTTAACTGGTCAAACTGCTGATGTCGTAGATTCATAGGAGTTTACTAGGCTAATGGCCCTAGGGCCTTTATAAGCCTAGCCATGTAGAAAACTCATGTACCCTACTTGAACATAGTTGTATAGTCATTGTTAGTATAATGATTCTATGATCAGCAGCGACTACCCTTGCCCATGAGGGACATAGGTGCCACCACCCAGGGTTAGTCACTTTCTCTCATAGACTACCTCAGTAATCATTCAAAATAACAATTTTATTGACTGTTTTACACCTCAGATATCCCATTAAGATCAATAATGATGATCTCTGTAATGTATTTCAGCTTGTTTTACTCAAATACAAACTTGACCTACCAAGCCTGATCATTGATTGTGTAGAAGTAACCAGATGACATCAGGTGCCAGCCATTTTCATCACAGACTTCTCATTTCCAATCTGTTGAAGTCACTTCATTGACTGAGTACATCTTAGGTGCCTGATTCTGATTTAGAACATAAATAAATATGTAACAGCAAAAATAATGTTTTTCATACTGCTGTTGTCAGATGCTTATATTGCAACCCATTGTAACTCCTTGCATGCATACACAGACGTGTACACAGTGTCCGATGCCTTGCCCATTAATTACAACCACTTTATTGATTTTGTACACCTCAGGTGTCCAGTCTTGATTAAATTAATGCATAAAATAATAGCAACATAAATGCATTTCATTATGTTGCTGTTAGAGCACATACAGTGTAATTGCAGTCCCTCAAACACAGATGTGTCTGGTTTATAGCTAGTCTAACTACATATAACTCAGATGTCTGATTGCGATTAATAAATACATAAATAACCAAGGCAACATTTCAGTTTATTGCTGTCAGGTGCATACTGTGCAGTTCCAACTCTCCACACTCCTGACATTTGCCAACCAGTTATAGCCACTTTATTAAATATGTACACCTTAGACATGTGATTATGATGACTGACTAAATACGTAAATATCCACAGCAATATATTTCAGCTCATTGCTGTCTGATGCATACAGTGTGTCAGACAGCAATATGTGATGCATACATTGCAACTTATTACATTCCTCACATACATCTATCATTTGCAACCAGTTTGACTGTGTATAGATGTCAGATTGGAGTTAAACGAATGAGTAGATGAGTAATGGCTACAGTAATATATTTTATTTTACTGTTGTCATTCGCAAATAGTGTAACCCATTACAACCCCTCCCACTGCCATGCTGTAAATATATATGGATACACACAGCTGTGCCCACCAATCTCAGCCACTTTATTGCCTGTGTGTATCTCCAAAGTACTGATTGTGAACAAATGGATGAATGAATACACAAGTAATAGCCTCGATACCATAGTTCACTATTTTACTATCAGGTCATACCGTACAGTATATTACTACCACCCATGTACATATTTGCCCTCTGATTTACAACCAGTTTATAGAATATGTACTTATTAGATGTCGGACTGTGCTCAGATGAATGATGAGATACATAAGCAATACCGTAGTAATACATTTCAGTTCATTAGGGGCAGACATGTACAGTTCAATCTGCTATAACCTTTCCTCCAATATTACACGCACGCACACACACACACACACACACACACACACACACACACACACACGCATACACACACACACACACACACACACACACACACACACACACACACACACACACGCATACACACACACACTTAGATCCTGAAATCAAATACTGCACGGCAATAATTAATAAATAAATAAAACAATATCTGTGGTCTGGAACTTTTTGCTCACAACATTTCTTGTGCTCTTGCCATCACAGACCTTTTGCATAATGATCTGCTTTGCTTTCAGATTAACAGAATCTAAAATGCTTGGAACAATGCACTGTGCATTTGTTCAGAGTAACAAGATAAACTGAAGACCAATTGTTTTCCAAACATTGAGTTGCACTGTGCAGGTTGGCATTTTGCATGATATTTGGTTAACATATGAGATGTGGTTTAGCCCTTAAGGTCAGTTTCTAACACACACACATACACAAACAAAACATGCAGTCACTTTGCAGCTACAGTCTCTCGCAACAGCTACACTGCATATACTTGTTGAATGAATACCACATTGCTGCATAGTTCCAAGCATATTATATTCCTTCAATTATGAATTGAAACTACAAAGCCTTCTTCAGTTATGTCATGAACCTCCATAGTAAAGCACCGGTTTGTTCCGAATTAGTAGTTAATGGTACCACTTACACTGATCCTGTTGACTTAGCCAACCTGCTTCAGATAGTTTTAGTGCAAACTTCACCCCCTATCTCCCCCAAAGGCCCTTTTGACATCCCTGATACTTGTCCTGTACCTCACATCTCCATAGATCGTGTTAGAGGCCCTATACAAGGCAAAGAACACAGCTTCCATGGGAACCAATAGAATCTCAGGCTGTATTTGCACCATCTCCAGCAAGAACTAGCTGTCCATTGAGCACCCTGTTCAACCACAGCCTAAGTACAGGCTTCATTCCAGTAGAGTGGAGAACTGTCATTGTCATCCCCTTGCACTATGGTGGTGCCACTACTGACCCTGAAAACTATCACCTCATTGGCTTGACAAGGCTGATCTGTAAAGACGTAGAGCATATTATTATGGATCTCATAAACCAGGACATAGGCAATCGTCAAGCACTTGACCCCACCCAGTTCAGATTTGTCAAGGGCAGATCGTGCCTGTTGAACCTGGTTGACTTCTTTGAGACTGTCACCAAGGCCTTGGATGAGGGAAAGTCAGTACATACAGCTTACCTTGATTTGGCCAAGGCCTTTTTCACAATCCCCCACTCAGGCATCATTGAAAAGATAACACGACTTGGTGTAAAACCCTATCTCATCAGGGGGGTGGCCAACTGTCTCACCA
Organism: Protopterus annectens; assembly: GCF_019279795.1. NCBI lineage: Eukaryota > Metazoa > Chordata > Ceratodontiformes > Protopteridae > Protopterus > Protopterus annectens. The sequence goes on along the minus strand of NC_056730.1, from coordinate 518,082,032 downwards.
ATAGGACTGACAGTAGACCTGCCACTAGTGGTGTTCCCCAGGGATCTGTTCTTGGACCCTACTATTTGGCATCTACTTCTCAAAGGTCCAGGCAAAGACAAGAAGGCCCGAGGCTGACCAAGTTTGCTGATGACTGTAAGTTGGGTGCTGTCATTGACTCTGCAAATGATGTTAACATACTGTAAGAGGCTCTCACAACAACAAATGACTGGTACCAAAGTCATGGTCTTAAGTTAAACACAAAAAATGTATTATCATACCATTTGGCAAAAACACAGCCCCTACTGATTACTGCATCAACAGCACTTCCCTAAGCACACAACATGTGGTGAGAGACCTGGGTACGTAGGTTGACAACAATCCTCACATTCGACCATCATGTAGCGGCAGTGGTCAGAAAAGCCTTTTACTTGGTTCATCTCATAAGTAAAGGAACTGAATCCAGAAAAAAGGAGGTTATTACCTCTCTGTACTTATCCCTCATTAGCTCAACAACTGAGTACAATGCCCCATTAGGTAGCGGCAGTGGTCAGAAAAGCCTTTTACTTGGTTCATCTCATAAGTAAAGGAACTGAATCCAGAAAAAAGGAGGTTATTACCTCTCTGCACTTATCCCTCATTAGTTCAACAACTGAGTATAATGGCCCATTAGGTATACCTCTCCAAACATCTGCACCAACTGGAAAGGCCACAGAAATACCTCACAAAAGAATCCATGGCTTCTAACACCTGTCCTATGTGGATATTCTCATATCACTGTCACTCTACTCAGTATCGTACAGATTGCTCAAAGGTGATCTGTGCCTCACCTACAAGGCAATATCAGACCCTGCCCTACTAGAGATGCTCCATATCTGTAACTCTAACTACTTGTGCATTACCCACTTGAAAGGCCTAAATCTAATATGCGACATCAACAAAACCTGTTGGAGAGACAGAGGCTCTGGAATAGATTTCCCATACATGTCGAACAGAGTACTTCGTTGACCCTCTTCAAACACAACATTGATGAGTGGATGGGAAACCAGAAACTTGTCCCATGTGTCCCTCATTGACAGGGGTGACAGGTGCTGACTGAAGTTTCTTTTTTGGGGATAAACTCTTGGTTAGGCTTGTAAGGGCCCCAGGGCCATTAGGTTTGTAACCTCCTATGATTCTGCTACTGAGCTATGGTTGCTACAGACAGTCTAGGCTATCCCCTACCATGTAGTCTTTGTGAAGCCTCCTTGTCATTTTTTGCAGATCTTTGGATATTACATAGTAGTGTCCTTGGAGCTTTTGCTCAGAGTATAGTACTAATATTCCAGGGAAGCTACCTATTACGTAACTGAGCGAATCTTCCTGGGGGCACCAAGTTTCACACACCTGCTTTTCCTGAACATGGGCATTTGCATACTTCATTGAAAAGTAGATGTGTGCTTGGCTGCAGAGCTGTGCTGGGAAAACATGTAAAAAAAACACTGCATTTTACAGAACACCACCAACAATTTTTTTTTTTTTTTTTATGTAGAGGAATTTATTCATTTTAATCTAAAATGCAACTAAACATTGCTAAGTAACTGAGACCAGAAGTAAGAAGTGATGGAGACAACAGTGTTTCATTGTGGGGTGTCCCTATCTGTGGATGCAGAATAAACACAATAGCATGGGGTGGTATTTGACCTTATTGTTCATTGTTATTTTTAATGCAACTGTATTTTTTTACCTGCACTTAGACAATACATACTAAACTACAGACACAGCTCAGTGTGAGATTTGTAAGTGTAGTATTTTAAGTAAAGTGGTCAAAGATGTGGAAAAGCATACTCTTCTTAGGAGGCAAAGGAACTCTCCTGTTCTGACAGGTATGCTTGTCATTGTACATAGCAACTGTGATTTCCTGACATGCATGCTTGTGTAGGAAGTACTTATGCCTGTACATACACAAGCACACATGAACCACACACAGTCTCAGTCAGCAGTCTTTATGTATAAAATGTGTATGTTCGTGTGTATATATATATATATATATATATATATATATATATATATATATATATATATATATTTATGTACACACACACACACACACACACAAACGTATGTATAGGTATATATATTTATAAACACACACACACACATACACACACTCTCATCAGTCTTTCTATACGTGCACAAAAAGCTGGAAATCGTATACCGTGCAACATTTCATATGCATAGTCCCTGTACATGATACTTAGCATCGATCATCACATACAGAAACTTTCTATTATTTATTTGCCTGAGTCTGATTTTTGTACGATGTAGCTAAAAGTTAGCATATATTTTGTCTTCTGAAACATGTATCCTGCATGGTTTTCTCCATAAATCTCAAGATACTCATTTATTTATTTATTTTTTTAGGCCTTTTGTAGTCACTCAGATGCTTTTATATCATGTTACTCTTTCAGTATTAAATGGTACCCCCATTTTCTTCCTTCCTTCCTTGGGTCTTCACTCATAGTCTTGCCACACTTGCTTGGTGTGCCACTCCTGATTTGTCAACATATCAGTAAGTACAACTCACTGATAGCATTTAGTTCGAGTAATGTTTATGTATGCATATTTTAAGTATGCACATACTGGTGTATGGTTTCACTTTGTTATTGGTTTGGCTATATCTTAATTGTTCCGCATTTATCATTTTATCTGCTCATAAACCAAGGATGATTGTACTAGTGAGGGTGTTTGCCACACATGGTGAAAGAAATATGCTGCAAAAAAAAGGAATGTACAATGAAAACAGATATGCAGTTAAAAACTGTACTTTGCTAAAGCTTAATTTCATGTTATAAGAGCACTGTTAAAGCACTACTTGTACAGCATGTGTTGCACATGTATTCATCTTAAGACACTGAAGAGAAGACAAAGGTATGGAGGATGAAGCCCTGTTTGTACACCATATGACAATACTTGTTCTAAGGGTGCCAGGAGGAGGATGTGGCACTTGAGGAGAATGTTGCAGTCACAAAAATGATCATGAAAATAGCTGCAAGAACTTAGTAATTCTAAAATCAAATGAACAAAAAAAAAGTTCTCCCTGGGTAGGGTTTGGCATATGGCTGCTTAAACTTTTTTCTCCTTATAGTAAAACTCTGAATGTTCTCCAGATTTTTTTCTGAAGCTATTGGAGTCCAAAACTGTTGCCATTCCTATTATTTCTCATTTCAAGTCAATTTCTCAACGCTATTTAGAATCTAATGCAGCAAAGCAACCCAGTATTTTTTTCCAGGTACAAGAACAAGAACTGCTCTGTGTGCTATTAAGAGATCAAAGAAGATAGCTGCCCTCAATTTTCTTCTTCTTTGTCTTTCGGCTTTTTCCTGGTAAGGGGTCGCCACAGTGGAACTCTGGTCCACTAATGATTGGCAGTAGATTTTTACGAAATGCCCAGGTGCCAGCTCGACGCCCAAACTTCAACGAAGGCATGCCCATTTACAGATGCATGTCTTTCGAATGTTACCCAACCACGGGGAGGACATGCAGACTCCACACAGAAGGCAGTCCCAAGCCAAGTCAAGAATCGAACGGGAGAACCTCTTGCTGTGAGGTGATAATGCTACTGCCGTACCACCGCGGAATAAGATAGCTGCCCTCAATATTCTTCCTAATTGTAATGTGAGTAGCCCCTTGGGAAGAGAAAGTGTGATTCTGCTAATTAGGGCCATTAAATGTTAGACCCATTTGGTGCTGTACTATGGTGTAGTTCACCAAATGGATGATCTAGTCTAAGGCTTTGTGTCCTGTGAGCCGAATGGCTCATAACCAGCCCTAACAGCACTGGTCTGCTGCTAAACACACACTAGACTATATTGGTACATGAATGATATCACACTGTTGCCACTAGAAGTAAAGTCCTGTTCATAGGATTGACAAGTGACATGCCGACTGAAAGTGTCAGATGTAAGTTGCTTACAGGGTGGACAGAAAATCCTGGGAAGCAGGAGGGTTGAAGAAGTGTAAAAGATGTATTATGTATGAGCCTTGTTAATATCATTACTACTTAGTGAGCCAAGGATGGATCCAGCTTCTGTGTTCTGAAATGTATAATTTAGAATGACTTTTGAATTGCAGATTCCAGGCTTTGGCAGCTTGACTTCCATACAACTACTGTATGTCTTCTGTTTGTTTGAATTTGATTACTATTGATTCATGTGGCGTGATTTAATAATTGCCCAAGATTTATCCTCAGCTGTACAGTTATATTATACACTGACTGGCCATTAACATTCAAAAATGTGCAATCTGATTTGTCAGTCCAAAAAGGATGCCTGTTGTAAAATCCAGCGTTTACCAATATCAATAGAAACAATTCCAGTCACCTGGACTTTCTTCTTTTAATATATCCTGTGGCTTTTCTGTTCTCTTGAGCAAGATGTCGAGAAGTGAAATCCATGCAGTTTAGAGGTATGAGAGAGACAGGACAGAAATACAAAAAAAAATTGGGTACATTATGCAAAACTAAAGAAATGCACATGATTTTCCTTGTATTTCTGCCCTGTCTGTCTTGTACCTCTGAAATGTCTGAATTTAAAAGTTTTAAAAAATAAAGAAAGAAGCAACGGAAATCTTCCTTTCTCCATTTCTTCCTTTCCAAAGCAGTGATGTATTGCATAAGCATGGGAACACAAGTCCCATAAGCATGCACAGTACATCAAAAAAGCAGCCAGATACCTAAAGAAAGTGGAAAAACACCATGGAGCCCATTATACAATGACATTATTTAACAAAAGTAAGTATTTTTTTTCTTAAACAATGTCATTATATAATAGCAATAACCACCATCTGGCTGTGATATATTGAAAATTTACTCATGGTTGCCTTTTCTTAATCACTTGGGCTTTGCCCTCATGATTAAGCTACACCAACCATGGGTAAATCTTCAATATACCACACCCAGTCGTTGGATATTGCTATATTAAACATTGCAGTACAGTACATAGTAACAACAAAAAAAAAGATGACAAGATGTCATAACTCCAGGCGATTACCCATTTACGTTCTGTTAACATCTCCTTCATATCTACATTAATAATTTCAAAACCAGGACACATACCAGCTATTGAAAGATTTCATCTTAAAACGTACACGATGAGCAACACAACTGTACTGATACTTGGCCTTTGTCTAGCTCATCTAAAAGGATATTAATTGTTGTTCATATTCTGTTTTTAATTATGTTGTCATAAACTTCATATGTTTCGAAATATCTCAACAAACACGTGGTATGGGCAATACTACTTAGTCTGAAATGAAAGCTCATCACTGGATGAACAAAATGTTGCTGACAGTATGCATATAGTTTGAGTGATTAGTAAGATATTGTACGTTTAAAAGTATTGCACAGTTAATACTTACTGTGTTTATCACGACTTATTAAGACCTAGAATCTAATGAATGGTATTGATAAGAGGTAGAGTCCTGGTACCTTGGTGTAACAAACAGTAACCTAGACTAAGGAAATGGAAAAGTGTTTATAGGCAGTCTAAAATGCATAGAAGCAACACAATGAAGCAATATAACATTTGTTTAAATAGTACTTCTCAGAAGCTTAGTTATTTCACAAAGAAGATGAAATTATAAAGATTCCTTGATAGAAAAACATGATACGAAACAATTCCACAAATATGTTAATGCAACAGAAAATTAGTGACCTCATACGTTCTGTTACCTGTCTCAATCTTTGAGTTATGTTTGTGTAAAATGGCAGAAATATGTAATGATTTTTTTATGAGGACATCTGCTATGAATAATCCTATAGGGAACTGTGCGGTAAACATTAGCAAAGCGTAAGCATGCCCTATAATAACAATTGAAAGTAGTATATTCACTAAGTAAGTAAAAGAAAAGTTCAGTGTGGCCTGGCAATATGCCAGGACAATTTATAAGTTTAATTTCTGATACCAATGTAATTCTGTTAGTAAGCATATTTAATAGTATGCTGTCCACTTGATTGGAACCAGATGACTGGAACAAATCTTATGCTTTCCCTATTTAAGGGTGGTGATAAACTAGAATAGACTAATTTTCTCACTTCAGTCATATGGAAGTGTTTTGAATGTTGCATTCTACAGCATTTTATAAGGAAAAATCTCTATGGCCCAAATAGTAAATGATTACCAGTATAGCTTCATAAAAGATGGATCTACCTTAATGTATCAAACTCAATTTAATATTAGGGTATAATTTTTAAAGTATTGGGGTAAATTTTGCATAATTATGTACGTAAATGTCACAAAGCCTTTGTTTTCATCTTATAATTAGGTGGCTAGTGAATTGATTATCTGGCCACCAGCAATATGTAACCCTACAAAGTACTAGGTCAAGCTGAATTACGGCAATCGGGGTTCAGTATTGGGATTCATACTTAGTATTATGGTATTTTCAGAAATTCCCACATCAACCTAGTTGTAGTTATGCAAATATGTCCGTGATTTGAAGGCTGGGGCAGAAATCGGTGACTTTTTAAAGATGTGGATGATTTAAATGGGTACTTAAAAACTTGAATAACTGGACTACCATGGTAGGATTATAGTTTAATATTAAAAGTAAAATGGTTAAATCTGGTAAATTTAAGAACATAAAAGGTTATGATGGAGGCAAACATGCTGAAAGTTGGTCAGATGAAAGATCTAGGAACTGTTGTTTGAACAGGTGTGACCTTTAAATATCATGTACAAGATTTAAAAAAACAAGGGCCTTAATAGAGATGGGCTTAATATGAAATACAGTTGAAATGAGAAACCATAAGGTATTGCCGACATTAGATTCTATTATTGTTTTACTATTGGTAAAACAATAATCTTCCCTTTTGTTGTTTAGTTCAGACATGGGAAATTTTGAAATTGTTCAAAGAAGATTTGCTTAAAGAATATAAAACATCTACCATATTCTGACGGACGTCTTGGTCTGTATAGTGTTTTATGTAGATTAGCCTGACTGAAATTGTGTCTGGCATTTAAGGCTTCACTTTATAAGGACTTGAATGAAGTTTTGGGGCTAAACTTTGCTATTCCCTAACCTGGTATCAAGGATCGGGGGTCCTACTTGTATATTAAATTACAATAATAGTACATTAGTCAAAGTAAACTTTATTGTCATTCAGTAATCATACAAGTGCAAACACTGATCGAAATTCCGTATTTCTAGACTCAGTGTGCAGACAAATATATAGGCTGTTTTCACAGACATTTACACATGTAACACCTGGCTATTACATCACAGACATGCAGGTAGACAGACTAATATTGCACATAATTAGAAATACATTTTAATACTTTTTAAAATGAACATTTACTTGCATGAGTCTTTAGTACTGCACAGGTACTACATGAAACTTTAGTATTGCACAGGTATGTGTGTTTTAAAGGACAATTTGCTGAATATATGGGAGTTAAATATATATTTGGGGTCAGTGAGGCTGCAGTTTTAATGGCCTAGCAGACCAAAGGAATAATTATGCAACCACTTTAAAGACTGGTTTGTGCTGAAACAGTTTGACATTTGCACTTCTTATGGTTTCAGAGATATGCACATCTGTTTGAAGTATGGGGACTTAACTTGTGTTTGTCTAAAGGCTCATGATGCAACCATTGAAAGAGTGCCACTGGAGGGAATGAGTTTAAGTTGGAGAAAATAATGCAGCATTATATAAAAAGTACTGTCAAGCATTAATTCTACAGGTGTACAAGAAAAAACTGTGATGATTTGAAATGGTACTATTTATGTTCAATGATGCACTATTTGATAGTAATGATATTATGCAGAGGAGTGCTCAAGGTACATTTATGTACTGAATTATGGAAAGAGAAGGATAGTTAGGTAACTCCACCCAATTAGAGTTGTAAGTGGATTTATCTAAATTAATTCTGCCTGTAGCATTTGCAGCTGGCTGACTTAAAGTTAATTTACATTTGGTATAAAATTCCATGGAGCCATATTACCTGCTGTCAGTGAGAGTGATTCACAAAGTTTAGTTGCTACAGATGTGAAGTTGTGGGTAATGTGGTACATTCTGGCCATTTTGGAGGTAGGACACTGAAGGAAAGGGAATATAGGTTGTACTTGGTTGCTCTTGGAGAGTTTCCATTCTAGAAAAAGAAATCTTGTTTTAGTTGCGGTCCTGCCTTCAAAGGAACAAAGTGGTATATCTATCTTGGCCAGAAAAGAAGTGCATTAGTTTTGTCCTAACCACAGTTTCAAGTGAGTTGGTTATTTTACAGAAAAAATAAACTTAACTTCTTTGTTATGGTGCTTACAGCTAATGTTCTGAAAAGCAGACTGTCACTGACTTTCCAAGGCTCAGTATATGACAACATTGAAACCAGTGAGTAAAATTATTCCATTCTTAAAAAGTATAAGGAAATGAAAAACATCTACTTTATTTAAAAGGTGTGTGCATGTGTTTGTCTTATTGTGATTTATGTTGCAAATTTATTTTTAGAAGAAAAAGCTAAGCAAAGCTTGTGAAAGATAAGGGGTAATAGAGAACTAGCAGAGCAGAAATTAGGCAGTGAGAAAAAGGAAAGTTGAAAAGCACATATACAGAAAGACAGAAGAGAAAATATGTTTGGATACACTTGGTGACTACGATATATAGAAACCAGGATCACAGAGATGGGTAGAGTTCAGCAACTCTGCCACTGCACTTGACACAAGTGCTGATTAGAGACTAAAAGCACCACTGTTACACATGGTAGCCTGTAATGTTTCTCAGATATTTGATGAAAATTTTTAAAGACTGCAAAGAAAAGTTAGGCAACTACTTCCTGACAAAGAAAATGTGTAATTTGATGTGTATAAACTAAAAAAAAATGCTGTGCAGGAGTATGATCTACACATGTATTATTCTAGGTTAAGGACGCTTGCACAAAACTGAATTTTTGTTGTAGATAAAGAAACAAATAAAACACAAATGTATGTTTACAGCTCAGAAAAAGAAGGGTGGGAGGCATTGTCAGAGCCAGATATTTTTGTAGAGAAAATTCTAGACTTGCAAGGTCCCTGAAAATGTCTGAGATGCAAGACATGACGATAGAGGAAAATCAAATGAGTGGCATTAACAAAGTAGATAGTGTGACAAAAAGATGGAAGATAATGAGTGAGAAGTGTGCGCATTTAATAGAGCAATAAACAAGACAGTATGCAGGTGCTGTGGAAGACAGTACTCTCATACAGGTCTATGCCCTGCAAAGGAAAATGTTTAATTCTGTCATTCCCTTATCCACTTACTGCACTTTAGCGGTGTGAGGAACCTAGAGCCTATCCTAGCTCACAGTAGGTACAAGTTTCAGAAATTGGGTGTTAGCACATTGCAGGATCTACACACTCACACAAATGCAGGTTGGAAGATATGCAGTACACTTACTGTTATGTTTTTAGGATGTGATCTGCTGAAAACCACTTGGATATGGGGGCGTATACTGATTCCACATAAATGACATCCTATCTAATAACTGAACTGAAGAACCAAAAGCTGTAAGGCAGAAAGATAAACATAATGCCACTGTTCTTACCTGTGTGTAAAGGTTAAGAAGGAAATATCACTTTATAAGACTTTGCAAAATTAACATTAGAAATGAATGGCTGTTGTATATAAATAAAATGTTTGAATGATGGAGAGACCGTAACAGGCAGACAGAATAGAATGTCACATATACTGAAAGTATCAGTAGACATTAAAATTGAGGCAATTATTCATAGTCCTGGGCTTTGCATTTTTGTAGCCATAATCCATGAAGAGCAGTGCAAATCCCAGACTTTCAGCATGAATATGGAAATGTGACGGACTTGTTGTAAACACGCCCCCTTATAACAAACACATGACATGCTTAAAGCATAAGTGATAGTGGGTCACCTAATATGCTGATAAAGGGTCTCAGATGTTTCGTAAGAGGTATGATTCATAAACATGAGTCTGTAATGAGTTAATTAGCATGCTAAGTGTATAAATAGCCCTGAATTTGCATCTGTAAGCAGCAGTTTTTCAGGAGAATAGTGAGAGTCGCAAAGGGAGATCAGTTGGTACTTGTGCATACCTGCACATTTTACTGAAGGGTTGCTTGGATAAATGTTTCATTTTGGTGCTTGTGCATACCTAGACGTATTACTTAAGGGGGCTTGAGGAGGTGATTGTGCATACCTGGACATATTACTGAATGGGTGATTTGAGGAAATAATTAAGGTTGCTTGAGGAAATAATTTGTGTGTCAGGGAAGTGCTTGTGCATACCATGATCAGATTGCTGAAGTGATTGCTGGACAAAATAATTTATTTTGTATCATTTTAGTGCTTGTGCATACCTAAGACAAACTAATGAAGGTATAGCTAGGGGCATGTTTGTAGACTACAACTCCAATATCAAAGAAGCATCGCTTTTAACAATGCATGTGCGTACCGCGTGGATGCTGGATTATAAATTGGAAAACTACCTCATTAGCATATGCGACTTTAAAACAATTCTCATTTTCATCTCTTTATTTTTAAGGCCTTTTGCATTAGCATAAATGGCCTGGATGAATCTCGCCTTTGCTACGCTCATTTATAATTGTCAGGAAAACCCCTATTGCATTTGTACAGGTGACTATGAATACTGCATGAATCTTTTAAGTACTCTGAATGTACAAGTTGTATATGTCTTTTTATAGGCAATAAATGAAAATACCAGGAAGGCAAGAGCACAGATAATGGTAAAGATGAGTGTGGATACCACTAGACTTTGGTGCATCTGTGTGGTGACATACTGACTAGTGGCATTTATAAAAAGCATCACTGCAGCCCAAACTGCAACAAGCAGTGCAAGGATTTATGCCTGTAATTTGGTAGTGCCTCTCCTCATGAAAGGTTGTTTTGAGACTGAAGCAAAGTGAATGATAAGGTGAAAAAAACACATTCAGTGTGCTTAAATGGTCTGGTTTATATTTCTTGAATGGATTATACAGACAGTAAGTGAAAGTCTTTCGGCTTTTTCCGGTTAGGGGTCGCCACAGAGGAACTCTGGTCCGCTAATGATTGGCAGTGGATTTTTACAGTGCCGAGTTGCCAGCCCGAAGCCCAGCCTTCAAAGAAGGCACACCCATTCACGCACACACCTACCTGCATGTCTTTAACGTCACTCGACCATGGGGAGGACATGCAGACTCCACACAGAAGGCGCTCCAGCGGAGGATCAAACGGGAGAACCTCTTGCTGTGAGGCGACAACACTAACTGCTGCATCACCGCAGAATTTTTTATACAGGCAGTAAGCAACCAACACAAAAACAGCAAAACTGAAATAAAAGAATATATTAGGTGAATGTAGCAACTTTGTATAAAGAAAGCTGAAAGTTAAAAAGCTGCCAGGTCAATTTATAAATAGATCTAATAATAAAACCTGTAGCCCACCCACAAAGAGAAAATACAGTCTTAGCTGAGAAAGAAGCTAGACAAGGAGTTAAAGTTTAAAAATATCAGCTTTTGCTAAAAAAAATTGTCTGATCTTGCACCTTGGGCCTCACCCATAGTTGCACTTCGGAAATTGGAGCAGTCCATGTGTTGACTTGAGGGCCGCTAAGTAATAGAGAGATGTAGAAATTTGGTACCAGTAATGGACATAATAACTGAATTACTGAGGGGGAACCTTTATTAAATACTTTGGCATAATGCAGTTGAACAGTATTAAGTGATAAGTAAATAAGAATGCCAAAACAGTCAAATAAAATCATGAAAAAGAATGATTGAAATATGAGAAATATACATTTCAGAAAAGAAAATGAACATAAACCTGAAACTGGGTCAGAGAACTGTGATTAAAGGTTAGGTCCAACATGTAACTGTGAAGTAACAGGCCAGAGTAGAAACACTCACATCATCAAAGCAATATATTCCACAGGTATGGAATAAGTTGTTTAGCAAATAGGAATTAAGAGCAGACTGCTGTCATCTGGTGATGTACTCAGAAAGTAGAGGTGTTAGCACTTTCAGTATATTGGGTTGATGGGTTGACTAGTATATAGTGCAAGGTGTGCATCTGAGAAATTCCATTATGTGATGCAGCAGTTGGTAAAGGGCATTAAGAATGTAAGTTGTAGCAGCAAATTAAATTTTAATATATGGAAAGACTGAAAAACAGGAGGACAAATTAAGAAGAAAAGTACTCAGCTGACCAAGATATAATAGACTCATGCTCATTACGAAAAATGTGAATATGATAAAAGTGTACTTCAATTTATGATTTCTTATTGTGGGGCAGGGAGATGTAAATAACGAGAACAACCATGCCCTTCAACCAATGCAGATGAGGTAAGACACTTATAAAGGTAAGTTTGATTTGTTTACTTATTGCAGACTTTAGTATTCCCAGAGGTAGAATTAGTAATATATAAAATGAGAATGTAGGGTGAAAGCCAACCCCAGAATATACATTCAATATACACCAACAAGGCCAAACGCATAACAAAACGCTGGACCAGCAACTCCACTTCATCATAAGTACGAACTTTATTAAAAAACAGGATTAAGTGCTTTTGTCTCTGTGTAACTCAAGACTTCTTCAGAATCCATTAAAAAACACTCCAAATACACTTGTTTAAATACTTAATCACATAAGTCACATGGCAAACACCAATTAAAAGCAGTTATACATCCATTACACTCCCTCTTATTTAATATTGGATATAATGAATGAATAATAATAAAACCTTTTAAGTGTTAAACATAAAAAACTATATGCCTTTATTTAATAATATAAGATTTAAGATGTAGAATGCTAGCAAGAGAAATGTGCTCATTTAGACCTGGGGGGACACAAGCATTTAATTTGATTTGCCACATCATTTCTGTATATACAATCAGGTCCTCCCATGGTCCATCCCTCACGTCCTTAAAGATAATATCAACTAAAGAAGACAAAAGAATTCTAAGGAAATAACTGGATGTGTTTATATAACAACATTTTCATGTTTTTATTTTTTTATATCTAATTCATGCGCATAAATATGCTGTCTAAATTTTCGCATGGCCTTTCCAATGTAAAAATCTGTCTTGGTTTCTAAAGACTGTGTTAACAAGAAGATTGTTACAAATATTTATTGTAAGGCCCATTATGGGTTGAAAAAGGAGAGAAGGTAGCATCATCCCATTCTTAAGAAGTACCAATAACTTTGTTGAAAGCCATAGTAGTGATATTTGCACCCACAATGTTAACAACAAATTTGATTGTGCTTTTATTACCACTTATACTGAAGATTCTAGTGGGGTTTTTAGTATTCTCCAGAAAAATTGGAGAATATTTTCTCGTATTGGTAAAAGCTTAGACATTTCTAGGTGCAGGACCAGGTATGGTGTTTAAGCTTGGGAGACCGATTAAGGGGTACATTGAAAAGGGAGAATCACTTTCTAGTTTGTCATGCAAAAAGAGGGGCACCTTTAAATGTGTTTTTGTTGGCAATGTAGCTTTATTTTGGAAGGAAATATGGTTAAAATTGGGAAACATAAAATTTATACTTCCATTGCACATGTAACTTGGTAGGAATAATTTATATGGCAAAATGTTTGCTGTGTACATGTTTTTACATTGGAAAGAGCAAGTGAAAATTTAGAGAGTGTACCAATGAGCATGAATTAGATATAAAAAAATAAAAACATGAAAAATTTGTTATATAATCACATTCAGTTATTTTCTGAGTATTCTTTTGCCTTCTTTGGTTTAGATATTATCTTTAAGGACTTGAGGGGTGGGGCTAGAGAAATGATGTGGCAAATCAAATTAAATGCTTGTGTCCCCCCAGGTCTAAATGAGCACATTTCTATTGCTAGTATTCTATGTCTTAAATCTTATGTTATTAAATAGAGGTATAGGTTCATAGGTTGGTACTAGGCTATCGGCCCTAGGGCCTATACAAGCCTAGCCATAACAATTCCCTGGCTATTTCTTCCCACAGTATTTACTTCCCTGGAACCCTGTCTAGCAGGGCGACTGACATGATCCCTGGGGTGAATTTCCTATCTCCCATCAATCGTCAAGGTTCCTTTTGAAGAGGGCCAAATAGGCGCTCAGCTTGACCTGTATGGGCAGTCTATTCCAGAGTCTGGGGAGTCTCTGGGTCAGGAACCTATCCCTCCAGCATGTTTTGTTCATTATGATGACAAGATTTAGATCCCTGGAGCGTGCGTCTCTAAGAGACTGGGATTTCTTTAAGTGTAGCATGTCCAACAGCTCTGGGTTTGACATAGCCTTGTATGTTAAGCAGAGATGGTCTCTGAGTAGACGATATGCAACAGAGTATAGGTGGAGTTTTTTTAGCCGGTCAGCATAGGGCATCTGCTTTAGGCCTATGATTCTTTTAGTGAGGTATTTCTGCAGCCTTTCTAGTTGTTGCAGATGTCTTGAGAGGAACATACCAAATGTTGTATTCTATAATGGGTCTAATGATGGATGAGTACAGTGGAACAATGACCTCCTTTTTTCTGGATGAAAAGTCCTTAGTGATGAGGTGTGCCACATAGAAGGATTTCCTGACTGTTGTGGCGATGTGGTTATCGAAGGTGAGACCACTGTCCACCTGTGTCCCTATGTCTCTTATCACACTTTCGGTGTTTAGTGTACTGCCACCTATGTGGTAATTCATGGGTACGTGTTTTTTCCCAAAGAAGATAACAATACATTTCTTGGCATTGAGCTTGAGCCCATGGCTCTGGCACCAAGCATCTGTTTCTGTAAGGCCCTTTTGTAGAATATCCATATCATTTGGGGATTCAATAATGGCTCCCAGTTTGCAGTAATCTGTGAACTTTGTTAGCCAGAGTCCCTTAGTGTTGGTCAGTACTCCAGAGAAGAAGATGCCAAACAAGAGCGGTCCCAGGACTGAACCCTGAGGCACTCCACTTGTCTAGAGCTGAATTTGGAGTCGGCTACTTTTACAGTGTGGGTTCTGTCATTAAGCCAGTTGTCAACCCATCGAGTGACGTAGGGATTAATGCCCAGCTTAGTAAGTTTATCTATGATTCCAGAGTGAGGTATGGTGTCGAAGGCCTTGACGAGGTCCAGATAGGCTGTGTGGACCACCATACCCTTGTCCACAGCTCTGGAGACTGATTTGAAGAAATCAGTCAGGTTCAGGAGACAAGATCGGTCCTTCACAAACCCAAACTGCATGGGGTCCAGTGTTTGAAGGTTGCCAATGTCTTTGTTTATAAGTTCCATAATAATGCGTTCCATGGCCTTGCAGATCAGGCTCATCAGACTGATGGGGCAGTAGTTCCTGGTATCCAAGGTGTATCCCCCCTTTGTGGAGTAGGATAACTGCAGCTGTCCGCCACTCAGTGGGCATGAAGCCTGACGTGAGGCTGCGATTAAACATGACACTTAGTGAGGTGCCAGTTCATTTTGTAGTTCATGTAGTACACAGCCTGGGATGTCGTCTGGTCCCATGGATGCTGTATTCTTAGCTTTGGAGAGTGCATTTTTTTACCTGTGTGGCCATTATTACCAGAATTTGGCAATCTTTCGGTATTGAGATGGCCCCTTTAGGGGGTGAGAGGGGGGTGAAGTTTACACTGAATCGATCTACCAGGATATTGGCAATATCCTTAGGATCAGTATATTTAATGACATTCTGTTGTAGCTCAGAGCAGATCTGAGCATTGCCATTTAGATTCTTGACATAGCTATAGAATGCCTTGCGGTTGTTTTTGGAATCTTTGACAATTTTATTTTCATAACTAGCTTTGGAGGATTTTATGAGGGATATCAGCTTCTTACTGAGGCTGGTAAGGACGTTTTTTGCATCCTGAGATTTTCCTCTTTTCTGCAACATTTTCTTCCTTTTGTTGTAAAGTTTGTTTATGGCAGGGGACCACCATATTGGCTTTCTTTTTTTGGAGGAGAGCGTCTTGGTTCTATTGAGGATGGCACGATTCATGCACAAGTGGATGTGCTCGCACAGTGCCTAAGTGTAGGATTCAGCAGTCGAACTTTCAGTTCGCGTCTGCATGGGTGTCATGAAGTTTGTCACTTCTGACTTGAGTAGCATGAAGTTTGCTTAGGAGAAGTTGTTTTACGGAGGTTTCCTTACTGGGGGGTGGGATGTGGATGTCAAGGGTGATTAGCTTATGGTAAGAACTTACCAATGAGGGGGTGACCATAGGTGTGGAGCATTGATTTCCCATGTTGGTAATGACCAGGTCTAGGATATTGGAGCCCCTGGTGGGACTAAGGATTAGTTGATCCAGGGCATTGGAATTTATGATTTCCAAAAACCATTGGGCAAAGGTGTTGGTAAATGAGTAGTTTTCCCAGTCAATGGCAGGGTAGTTGAAATCACCCAGTATTAGGGTGTTTGGTTGTATCTTAATATTTTCCAGTACGTTTAGAAAGGTGTAGTGAGAATCTTGGGGCATGGTGGGGGATCTGTAGTTTTTATGTTTAACACTTAAAAAGCTTTATTATTATTATTCATTCATTATATCCAATATTAAATGAGAGGGAATATAATGGATGTTTGTTTTTTTTTTTAATTGGTGTTTGTCATGTGATTTATGTGATTAAGTATTTAAACAAGTGTATTTGGAGTGTTTTTTAATTGATTCTGAAGAACTCTTGAGTTACACACAGATGAAAGTACTTCATCCAGTTTTTTTAATAAAGTCTGTACTTGAAGAGTGGAGTTGCTGGTCCAGGGTTTTGTATGTGTTTGGCTTTGTTGGTGTTTTATGGTTCTTAGTTACACATGCTTATATGACCCCCTTGTTGGAAGCTACTTCTGTCTGTTGTTGCAAAGGTAGTTTACTTAACTGTTGATTTGATTTTGCATGGCTCACCAGGGTGTTTGCTAAAATTTTGGTGCAAGTTAACCTAAAATGAAAATGCTATCTTAGACAGTGGTTTTTAGATCACTGGATGCAGGTTCTGATGCTACCTTAGGTGAAGTAACATAAAAGCAAAGTTGCAAATTTGTGATCATCTTTCACTGTACATTTTCTTTACAACCATTTACTACATTGACAGCATCAAGAGTCACCTAGGCCCCACCTTCTCCCCAGTACTGCCAGCATTTGTGGTGGTTTTACCCAGATATTTATCCCCTGCAAGTTGCGGCTAGTGTTCCCCACAGTGGCAATGAGTCATTTCCTTCAGTAGAATAGTGAACCTAGAAGCCTTCAGTGGTGCTGTTACTGCTGCCAGAGACATTCTTGAGTGGTTGTGTCTCTAGGTATCTTACATACTTTCATAATGTGTAGGCTAGGCAGACAATGAAGTGTGATCTTGGGAACACCCTCACCCTGGACCTGTGGTAGCTAAGCCTTCCCAACATGCCTACTGCACCCAGATCAGCCCAGCAGCCTTTTCAAACCTTGTTCTCCACTATGGCTACAGAGAGTGTCCCCCATTCTACCTGCACTTCATCCCTGTCCCTTCCTCAGTCAAGGTGAGCAGGAAAAGCTCCATCATCCCTCTCCACCATGCTGGTTTCTAGCATTCACTTGAGATGCTGATTGAACTCAAATTTCCTGAGTTGTAGACATAGCTTTGTCTGACTCTTCCTTTACTGTACTTTGATAGCTTTGTCTAATAATTTCTTGAATTTTGTATGGTTCCAGTCCCTGACTTGTGCAACACAACCTATTATCTTCTTAAACATCCAAAATGCCAAACATATTAAAATTCATAGTTTTTAAGATGCAAACATTTCAAAGCCTAATAGTCCATTTAAACTTTAAGGACTGCAATACCTTATTGCAATCAGTCAGTCATAATCCAAATGTTCTGCTAAATAAACAAGTGATTGTGCAACTGTTTCCTCCCTCAAAGCATAAATTAGCCTAGGATTTTATGGCTAGTGGCCCTTTTTCAGCAGAACATGTAAGACATTCTCAATATTAAATCAAGTTTTGCATTATATTAATGCAAGATTTATATGTAACCCAAACCTAATTCCAAAAATCAAATTTCTACAAGAGCTCTTGTTTATTTTAACTAAACATAAAGCTATATCTAAAGCTTATAAACTAGCAGTCTACAGCAGATTTCCCCACAGATATATATTCTCTTTAAATTGGTTACATATGAACTTAAAGCTACTAGTGAAGATTAGCAGAAGATCCATAGAAAATAATTTAAATTGTATCCCTTTAAAAAGTGTTATTTACCAAATGTATGACCTTAACTCATTAGCATGTCTGTGGTGTGGTATGCCACAACTTTAACAGCCTGCACATATCTTTCATTCCAGAGCATTTTTTGAAAAATAAACTTAGAAAGCATAACGAAAACAATATAAATATTTTGTGAACAATAAAAGCTATTAAAACTGTTCAAATAGCAATGTTATCAGTAAGAAGTATTGTTTAGTGATAATAGTATTTTCCATAAATGATATAATATTTTATGATGCTCACAACCCCCCCTCAAATTATATTTTATCTAAACTTTCACAAATTTTCATATCTTGAAAAGTGTAGAACCTAGATGTATATTGTTTGAGCTTTTTTTGTTAAACAGACATAAACTTTCACATGACAACAAGAAATTCCTCTACAGATATGTTTATTGGGATATATATAGAGATATGAAAACATATATATATACAGAGACATGAAAACATATATTTAACAGTATTATGAGCTGCGGTGGTGGTGCTGCGGTAGCGTTGTCACCTCACAGTAAGACATCCTGTTCGATTCTCAGCTAAAGCGTCTTCTGTGTGGAGACATGCGTGAATGGGCGTACCTTCGTTGAAGGTTGTGCGTCAGGCCTGGCAAGTCGGTACGTAAAAATCTGCTACCAATCATTAGCGGACCGGAGTTCCTCTGTGGCGACCCCTAATTGGGAGAAGCCAAAAGATACAATATCATTAACAATACAAATAAGACTAGATATCTCTCAAGATGTGCAATTTACAGTTAAAATATCAAAGACATTTTTTTTCAACGTTATCTGTGGTTTTACCTAATGTCATGCACCAGTTTTGTAAGTTGCTTGGTTTTTGATACGTAAAGTATATATGGAAATGTTGCTTACTTTCATAATTATGAACAAACAACTAACAATAGTTCTAACATTGTGTGATGTAAACCAACAGTTTTTGCAAATTGCCTTATATCCCACATTGGTGCTACACACCATATGCCTCAATAAAACATAGGTCTCTCAGTTATCAAAATATGAACATATGCATAGGAAGTGGCAGACAAAAATTCATTTCTCTACTGCAGGATATCCTAGACTAACAATCTTTTTATTGAAAACTCTTTGCTCTTTGTAATACTTCCTGTAATTAGCTGGTAAGTCATTTAGTTAAAGAAGCCAGGCACAAAGTTATGGATGCCATAAGGAGGGATGGGTGTTAACTGGAAGTATACAAGACAGTATAGGCTTGAGTGAGTTAAATAATGCATTCCTTACTCCTCTCCAGAAAGTCCATTGTTACCCCAGTTGCTGTAGTACAGGATTGTGGTTCAGATTATGCAGATGTTCTGCACATTTTCTAGTTTTGTGAATATTCCCCAAAACTTTGGAAGATCTTCATGTTTAAAATTCAAGCATCTAGTCCAGAAATAAAAAAAAATATTTCATGACAATTCTATGCATTCTTTCCTCAAACATTTGGAATTTAACTTAATTACATGTTCATCCCTGCTTAAGTTGTATATTTCTCAAAAATTGGTTGTACAGCTAAAGCTGTGAATTGGAACAACTTTGTAAACATGTCTCTCAAACAATTAAAAGCTGTTAAAACTTTATATAAAATCTCTGCTTCAGTATTCAAAACCAGAAATTATGTAATACTATCTTAATTAATCAGAGTTAGGCATTCACATAAAACTATGTCAGCTATAATATGCAACTGTTACATAATATCTCATGTTATTTCATTTTGTTTTGTTTTGTTACAATGGTTTACACTTTAGGTGTCCTATACAGTGGATATAAAAAGTTTATAGACCCCTGTTAAAATACCAGGTTTTTGAGATATAAAAAACGAGACCACAATAAATAATTTCAAAACTTTTCCCACCTTTAATGTGACCTGTAACTTGTGCAATTCAATTGAAAAACAAATCTGTTAGGGGAAAATATAAAAAATAAAAAACATACCATACATTGGTTGCATAAGTGTGCATACCCTTAAACTAATACTTTGTTGAAACACCTTTTGATTTAATTACAGCATTCAGTCTTCTTGGGTACACACCTGCCATCAATTAAAGAGACTGATTAACCCCAATAAAGTTCAGCTGTCCTAGTAGGATTTTCCTGTTACTCAGTTGCCTGCTACAGCAAAAGTCATGGTTCACAGAGAGCTTACAAAGCATCAAAGAGATCTCATTGTTAAAATATATCACTTAGGAGAAGGGTACAAAAAATTTCCACAGCATTGGATCTACCATGGAACACAGTGAAGACAGTCATCAAAAAGTAGAGAAAATATGGGACAACAGTGACATTGCAAAGAACTGGACGTCCCTTCAAAATTGATGAAAAGACCAGACAAAAACTGGTCAGGAAGGCTGCCAAGAGACCTATAGCAATACTGAAGGAGGTGCAGGAATTTCTGGCAAGTACTGGTTATGTACTACATGCGACAACAATCTCCCGTATTCTCCATATGTCGGGACTATGGGGTAAGGTTGCAAGATGGAAGCCTTTTCTTACACAGAAAAACATCCATGCCCAATTTAAAATTTGCAAAACAATACATCAAGTCTCCCAAAAGCATGTGGGAAAATGTGTCATGCCCTGATGAGACCAAGGTTGAATTTTTTGGCCACAATTCCAAAAGGTACGTTTGGCATAAAAACAACACTTCGCATCACCAAAATAACACCATCCCCACGGTAAAGCATGGTGGTGGCAGTATCATGCTTTGGGGTTGCTTTTCTTCAGTTGGAACTGGGGCTTTAGTCAAGGTGAAGGGAATTGTGAACAGTTCCAAATATCAGTCATTTTTGGCCCAAAAGCTTCAGGTATCTGCTAGAAAGCTGAAGATGAAGAGGATTTCACCTTTCAACACGACAGTGACCCCAAGCATACATCCAAATCAACAAAACAATGGCTTCACCAGAAAAAAATGTAAGTTTTGGAATGGCCCAGCCAGAGCCCAGACCCAAGTCCAATAGAAGATCTGTGGGGTAAGCTAAAGAGGGCTATGCACAAGAGATGCCTTCGCAATCTGAGACAGATTTGGAGAGCTTTTGCAAGGAGGAGTGGGCAAATATTGCCAAGTCAAGATGTGCCATGCTGATAGACTCCTACCCAAGAAGACTGAATGCTGTAATTAAATCAAAAGGTGTTTCAACAAAGTATTAGTTTAAGGGTGTGCACACTTATGCAGCCAGTGTATTGTACATTTTTTTATTTTTTATATATTTTCCCTAACAGATTTGTTTGATTTTCAATCAAATTGTACAGGTTATAGGTCACATTAAAGGTGGGAAAAGTTTTGAAATTATTTATTGTGATCTCATTTTTTTTATATCACAAAAACCTGTCATTTTAACAGGGGTGTGTAAACTTTTCTATCCACTGTATGTAATATATCATGGAGATTATTCATCTTTTATATAGTCTTTGTTTTTCTTACAGAAGAAATATTTCCATTTGTTTTGTCATTTTGTATTTATGTATAATCTACACAGTAGTTAAAGTTTAGTTAAATATAGCTAATTAGATAGGTGTAGTTACACTTTGTTCTAGTTTTATCTGGATGTTGTCTTGTTCTGGTTGATGCTGTACATTTGTAACATCACATCTTTAAAAAATGTAATAAATGTTTTTGCAATAAAAAAAAGAAGCCGCAACATTACCAAGCTGCAATCTTTTGTTCACTTATTTTCTGTTTATTTTGTGTTTTTTTTATTTTTATTTTAATTTTTAAAATTATTTTTAGTAAGAAAAGATTATTAGAATAATAAAATTGGCTATAGCTGTTCTTTAATATCTTCTTCTTAGAACCAAGTTGATTTTGAAATAATTCCAGAGTTCTAATTTTTTATCCAATCTGTAGAATTTTGTGTAAAATATTGTTTTATAAAATCTTTAATAACAATTTGCTTATGTCTCCTTTGAAGTATTTTTGTACGGATTTACAGGAGAGTGATGGTTCGTGTGAATAGCACAGTTGATTTGTACATATGTGCAGCAAAGCAGAAGGCATTTTGGTGAAGAAGATTTGAAACAGACAGGAAGAAGACAAGTGGAAATGAGGGCATCTGGCAAAGAGATAGAAAGATTGCTTGAGAGAAGGCCTGAGACAGTAGGACATGACTGTCAAAGATGGTCGGAGAGTGGCATTGATTTAAGAGATAGTGATAGTTGACACAACACGCCATCCCATGAAGAAAATGGGGGAATAAAAGGGGATGATGATCTGAACAGCAAAGTAATGACCTAGAAAATATCCCTGTAGAAAAATCTGGATGTTTTGTTATCAGAATAAAACAAAACAAAATAATGTGATATTTTAGGGGATTCCATGTAGTTAGGATATGAAAGTAGCATATTCCCTCACTTGCTTGAGTATGGAATCATGAACACTAGTTTCTAAATATGACCATACAGAGAAAGGCATACCCTAGAAAAAATGCACAGTGGTTCACCTCCCAGATTGATATATAGACAGAGTTCTTATAAACAGTCTGTTCTGTCTAGTTCAGTGGTTTATTGCAGTATGTCAGATTTTTGTAACATTATGGTACTCACTTCAGCACCTCCTGTTTAACTCAATTTTACCTTCATTCTCCCTTGATTTGCTTTTGCTACTCTACTGAGACCATGTATTGCTGAATTCCATACTTAGATTTTAAAATACATACATGGGGAGATATGCAGGTGTGGTTTTGTTTTTGGATTTCAGCCTTAGTTCATCGGTCTCTGAATGCCTGCTGGAAGGCAGCCAAATAATCTCCATAAACCTTTAAAATGGACCCCATTACTAACTTCATGTGCTGTGTGAGAGGTTCCACTTGAAGCTGTAAGTAATCTGTGTTAAGCATAATTTCTGTATAGTTTTCATTAGTAATTTTCTAGCATTGACATTAATATGACCTGTTATCTACTTGTGGAATCTAACTTTGGAACTAAATTCATGGATTTCAGCAGTTTTGGTGCTCATGAGAGTGTAGTGTCCGGCATGAAGACATTACTTCCAGCATGAAGACATTACCTGCATCTTTTCATAAAGTAAAATAGAAGAGATGTGATAAACACTGAACTTGGGATGTGATTAAATAAACCATATTCAAGTCCTCATTTGGTCAAATCCTGCTGACCTGAATGATCAGTTCAGTAAACGTTTATATTATGAGAATATTTCACACTCTACCTGCATCTTTTCTCTCTAATGTAAGTAAATTTGTCACCAAATCTTGGGCCATATTTTTTCCTATCAGTGAGTTACCACTTCATGTGACCAATCTAAACAAATTACCTGTAGACTATGGCTGCTGTTGGGCAGCAGAATATAGAAAGAATGTATGAGTTCTGAGTGAAAAGAGTTTATGATGTCTGTATGCCTTTTTTTTAATAACTGTGCTGGATTTGCAGTTAACTGACATATAACAGTTAAAAGCAGTGTTTTGATATAATTTTGTAGTTTCTCATTAGTAACTTGTTGCACTGCATATTGATTCTGCAGGGCTCGGGCAGGTTAACTGATGTACTGTAACTGCAAACATACCAACAGTGGCACTGGCAACATTCTCGTGGCATCATTCATCCAAATGGCAGAGAATGCTCTTAAAAATGTTTTATGCAGCTGGGAATAGTATAATGGTGACTGCAAAGATGTGAGAAGTTTAAGTTTTTCTTCAATATTTACTGACCTTTAATAAATGCTGTCATTAATTTTAGGCTGGTGGAAAAGAAAAGATGACATTCTGGTAGAAAACAAAAGAAAATTCAGTGTAAACCAAAATGAACAGAAAAAGTCTGAAGTGCACACATTTTCCCCCGTGATGGCTTGGAATGTGAGGCACAACTTTGAACTAGCAAACTTTGCAGATGGGTAAAAAATGGGTGTCTGGATTATATGGAATATAGCTATACCTCTAAGTGCATTTTCACTTCTTCATCTTTAGATGAAGTAGGAAACCCTGTTTAGCCAGGAAAATGTTATGATTAGTGCAGTTCCTCATAATAGCCTGGAAAATGTGGTTAATCATTTAATTATATGCTGCTTTCGGCGGTGAATAATACATAAGCAGATTATTCTTGTACTCTGTGGCAATTACATGAACACTTGTCTGGAAAGTCTATCTAGCCGTTAGGTTGTCATCTTTCACAGCTGCAGGCCTAAGTAATAGTAAGCATACAGGAGTAGCATGTATGCTTTAGGTTAGCATGCATGCAGTAGGATGTACAAGGTTATTCCATGTAGTGAACTTTAACGTGTCATTGTTTACTTGTACCTTATTTGAAAAGCTCTAAATTGCAGTCTGTACAAAATACATGTTCTCTTTTTGTTCTTTATTCTTTTTTTACTAAATTTCATTTTTAACAACCAGTATATTATTTAAAATTGATAGAAATATGATTTTAAAAAAAATCAGACATTCTGGATCTTTAATATGAGCAGAATTATGGGGAAAAAATTTATAATCCATACCTCAGAAAGTTTTTAGAAGTAAGTTTCTAATGTTTCCAAATTAAGTGGTCTATATTTTTTGCATGTAGTTCAACATTAAATAATAACTGTATAAAGTTATCATGTGGTTTTAGGGTGTTATTTAATCCGCACATTAGAAAATGTTAGAAACTTGATTCACCTTTTCACTTTTATGTCATCTTTTTTGTGATTTTGGTACTTGCGTATTATCGCAACCAGATTTTTGCGATAATTACTGTTGCTTCCTGATGTTTACATGTAAGTGTTAAAGGTATGACAATGTCAGAGAAAGGGTTCTCTTTCACAATGAATGTGCTTTTAGTCAGGGTTATCAGTAACAAATGACAAACTGAATGCTGTTGTTTCGGTATGCACTTTGCCGCCAGCCTGTCATGTCGCTGGCAGTAAAGTGCATACAGACTTCAACTGTCAGGGCTGCTGTCTGACTTACTGCAATTGCTGACTACTTTTCCCCACATAAAAAGGCACAGACACAGGAGTAATGGTTTTGCTCCACTTTTAGTTTTTAACAATTTGTTAACATTGGGTTTAGGTTCAAATGAAAAACCTGCTATATTCCACTAACGACAGGAAGAAGCGCATCATCAGACAGAAACACTTTTTCCGTACTGTTCTTACTATGTGTACTCTGGAACCCGCAATCACTTATCAACATCATCCACCCTGCATTTTTACAAGCATTACTGTATGTTATTTTCCCATTGCGAAGGTTATTATGCAGTATGGTAACAGTTTTTTTAAGAAAGGATTACTTTACGACCCAAAAAATTCCTGTGTCTGTTTTCCTTGTTTGAGGGCTTTGTTCCTGACAGTTCAAAAATTCCATTCGTCAGTAAGACAGCATGGGTGACAATTCCAGCC
The DNA here is from genome assembly GCF_019279795.1 of Protopterus annectens. Taxonomy (NCBI): domain Eukaryota; kingdom Metazoa; phylum Chordata; order Ceratodontiformes; family Protopteridae; genus Protopterus; species Protopterus annectens. The sequence goes on along the minus strand of NC_056730.1, from coordinate 518,056,549 downwards.
TGCATCTGTAATGCACGCAAAAAGGGAAGAGTATTTCTGAATGTTTTTCTGCCCCTCAAGGTATTCCACAGGTTTTTCAACAGCCAAAAGGAGTCTGCACAACACTTTACAGTGTTTCATGCGCTCATCTGTTTTCAACTAAGCGAAATTCGCAACCACAAACATCTGGTTGCGATAATACGCAAGTACCGTAAGTTTGAATGCATTCTTCTTACATGTGATACATGATTTGAAGATAGGTTAAAATGTGAATGTTATAATATAATATTCATAAAATATGAATTAGATTTATTCTGCATGTGTAATGACATTTGAACCACTGAAATCATCAATCTGACTTCAGGAAAAAGAACTGTTATACCCACAACATTAAGTGAGTTTTGCCCATTCCACACAGGCTGAAAAACAAGACATTTAAAAGTAGATCAGATAATTAGTTATAGACATTACATTCAATTATGTGAGTTGTGCTCCTTTCTTCACTTGGAATGTCTGCAAGTACATATTATTTATTCAACCTTTGCCCAATTGGGTTTTTGCTCAACTCATTTTGTTCACAACTGGTATTTTTATATTGTTATTTTAGTAGGTGGTGTAACAAGAATGCCATCTTACTAACCTTTGATGAATTATCTGCATGTGGTGATCATTGGTGCTGACAGTATCTGATATGACACGGTACTTGAATTATGTTCAAAGGTACTCGCTCATGCTCTGATATTCAGCAAAGCAAACCTTAAAAAGTATTTGCATTTTGTGCCACCAATACCAAGCGATTTTAAAAAGTTAGGTCCATTTTGTGTGTGTGTGTGTGTGTGTGTGTGTGTGTGTGTGTGTGTGTGTGTGTGTGTGTGTGTGTGTGTGGGTATTATGCACCAAGGTTATTGTTGTACCATATTGTTTATGTTCTTTCTTTTTGTTCTTCCTAATGGTTTCTTAGTATTTTTTTTTTTCTTTTGTGTTTGCTGTTTATGGCTATCTGTTGTACCTGTTGAATGCATGTTGTGTCCCATTACACTGTTTTTGCTTTTTACTTCTATACTTAACTTGTACTGTGTCATGTTTTAATAGTTGGTTTTACTTTACTTTATTTCTGTTGTACTCCTAGGATACTGTGGAAAATGGGTGCTACGTATCAGTTGAGCAACTCCGTTACTAAAGTCGAATTTTATTTACCTTTTTCCTGACTAGGTCACATTTTCTCATTGAAAACCCAGGGTGACATAAATAAATGACTACCACAGTTAATGCCATGACTGAGCTTCAGTGTGCGATATGAGGACTTCACCAGGCTCTAAAAGCAGAATATAGTCTGGTGGTACCTATACCCTGACCTGAAACACGTGCCAGCTGAGAAAAGCATATCCACAACATTTAAGTGCATCTTCACTGAAATAAAATAAGTCCTTAAACTTTTAATTTTTGACTAGGAAAAAATTAATTTCTCCTTAAGTGAAATTTCTTCAATGTCAGTCAGTAGCCTATCTCTTTTTGTCAGAGACCGACCAAGTGATGTGTTCTTAGCATGCGCTTAATACGCAAAGTCTAATCGCAGTCATCAGTGCATGTGTCTAGTAAGAGAAACCGTAACTCTACATGTTTTAAGGTAAGTACTAGGCTAGCTGCCCTTGTGACCCATTTTAAGCCTAGCCAATTTCCCTTTCAAAGGTGAGAATCAAACCTTGAACTTTACAACTCTGAGTTAAACACCTTAACTATTCTACCAACCCCCAGTGGTTAGGGAAAGTTATTTACAAAACCCAAAATTCGTTAGTGTCCCAAAAATCACAGACGCACAGGTGAAAACAGCCCTTTCAAAAGCCAAAAACTCAGCGTCAATGGGACCAGATGGTGTCCCAGGATGCGTCTTGCACGAACTACAGAACAAACTAACCCCCCCACCTAAACACCCTGACCTTGTTAACTATCACCCCATAAGCCTGACTAGCCTGGTCTGCAAGGCTATGGAACGCATCATCATGGAACTCATTAACAAAGACATTGGGAACCTCCAAACACTTGATCCGACCCAGTTTGGCTTTAAGGGCAGATCATGCCTATTAAACCTGGTTGACTTTTTCAAGACCATCACCAAGGCCATAGATGAGGGAAAGGTGATTCACACAGCCTACCTTGACCTCACCAAGCATTTCGACACCATTCCCCACTCGGGTACTACAGAAAAACTCACCAGCCTGAACATAAGCCCCTATGTCACAAGATGGGTTGCCAACTGGCTTACAGACGGAACTCACACGGTAAGAATAGCGGGCTCCAGGTCTGACTCTAGACCAGTCACAAGTGATGTCCTGCAAGGCTCTGTCCTGGGACCCCTACTGTTCGGATATATTTCTCGGAAGTACAGGCAAACACAGGAGGACTATGGCCAACCAAGTTCACCAATGACTGCAAAGTGGGAGCCATAATTGACTCTCCGGCTGACATGGACATCCTCCAAAAGGGCCTTACTGAGACGGACACCTGGTGTCAAAGTCATGGCCTCAAGCTAAATGCCAAAAAATGCATAGTCCTCTCATTTGGGAAAAACAAAACACCCACGAGTTACCACATAGGTGGCAGCCTCCTTAATACAGAAGAGATAATAAGAGATCTGGGGACGCGGGTAGATAGTAATCTCTCCTTTGACAATCATATTGCCAAAGTAGTTAGGAAATCCTTCTGTGTGGTCCATCTAATTACTAAAGGGTTCGCATCTAGAAATAAAGAGATTATAGTACCCCTCTACTCGTCACTCATTAGACCCATCATAGAGTACAATGCCCCATTTGGGATGTACCTCACAAGACACTTCCAACAGCTGGAAAGACCACAAAAGTACCTCACCAAGAGGATTACTGGCCTCAAACATATGTCCTATGCAAAATAAAATATACTACATCCGATACACTGAAGTAGGAAAAACAGAGCATGTTTATTCATACATTAAGCACTTTCATCTCAAAAGAGAGACTTCATCAGAATGCTTTCATCTCAAAAGAGAGACTTCATATGTCCTATGCAGCCCAACTGAAAAAACTCTGGCTGCACTCAGTGGCATATCTCTTACTCAGAGGTGATCTCTGCTTGACTTACAAAGCCATGTCCAACTCAGAATTAATGGACATGCTCCACCTAAAGAAATCCAAGTCACTTTGAGCCACGCGCTCTAGTGAGCTAAACCTCGCCACAGCAATAAATATAACATGCTGGAGGGATAGATTCCTGTCACAGAGACTCCCCATGCTTTGGAACAAAATTCCAAATTACATCAGGCAGAGCCCCTCACTAACACTCTTCAAGAGGAAACCTTGACGAGTGGATGGGTAACAGAAAATACACCCCTGGGATCACTTCATTGGCTCTGCTTGATAGAGGATCAGTTAATCAAAGGGACGACGAAAGCCGACACACTCTGGCTAGGCTTATAAATGCCCTCGGGCAGATAGCCTAGTACCTACCTATGAACCTATATGTATGAGTTTAAAGTATCTGAAAGTAAGTACCTTAGGTACTAGGCTGCTGTTCACCAGAGGAAGAAACCTGCAGTGCATAGCACTGAAAATAATGTAGTACGCACTTGTTGTCCATGTTTTTTAAGTATGGATTCAAATATCTGCTACCACCAAGTTTGAGCAATGTGTCATAGTAAAATACCTTCATTCAGCTGAGTTATTATTTTACCTCATTATATGCAGTCATTGTTTCCAACATATTTGCATATGTTTTCTTAGAATTCATAATTTACAGTCTCCAATTCTTTGTGCAGACTTTTAATTTTCATGCTTTTGATAACACAACTCAGTATGCTTTTATTTATTAATCATGGGAATTTTACCTGAATTCCTTGTTGTATAGAAAATAAGTACACTTTAGTCCCCATTTCCAGCATACTCCTCACTCCCTATCTCAGCTAGTTCTAATGTCCTACTTAATACCCTGATCTTTAAGCTTCATAATGATAGGTACAGCCCTTCTCTAGCACAACTGTTACACCCTCACGATCTAACCGTTTATTTCAGAAGCAACTCAGCACTCAAATTACATACACCACAATTTTCCCTAGCAGCATAAGAAAGTCTTTTACCAAAGTTGTCCCTGCAGCTTTAAGTGGCATATGTAATGTATTGAAGAGACAATCTCTTCTTTTTCGCAAAAAGATTTGAAGTCCCACTAAATTAAGCAATGCAGTATATTTACTTCAGAGGTACACAATTGCATTACTTAGTTACCATAAAGCTGTGGGTTATGCTGGTGTCTGATATTTACTTTCACTTTTTAGGGTCTTTCACCATTGCAGTTAATCTTAATGTCTAACGTCTTGCTAACAATCTTGTATCTACTTTGTGTGTAGTATTTCAGCTTTCCCTTTGCTTATCACATGTCTGTTCTGCCAGCAGAATGTTAAATGTGTAAATCTGTGCAAGCTAGCCACTTCTGTGTGATATGCTTTACTACTTTATATTGATTTTGTTTTATAGGTTCATAGGTAGGTACTAGGCTATCTGCCCGAAGGCATTTATAAGCCTAGCCAGAATGTGTTGGCTTTCGCCTCCCCCTTAGATTAGTTCCCTATGCCTCTGTCCAGTAGAGCCACTGAAGTGATCCCTGGGGTAAACTTTCTGTTTCCCATCCAATCATCAAGGTTTCTCTTGAAGAGTGTTAGCGAGGAGCTCTGCCTAATGGAGATTGGGATCTTGTTACAAAGCATGGGATGTCTCTGGGACAGGAATCTATCCCTCCAGCACGTCCTATTTATTGTTATGGTGAGGTATAGATCCCTAGGGCCTGTGGCTTGAGGGGATATGGTTTTCTATCCTATGTCCATCAATTCTGGGTTGGACATGACCTTTGTATGTCAGGCAGAGATCACCTCTGAGTAGGCGGTATGCAACAGAGTACAGCTGGAGTTTCTTCAGTCGAGCTGGATAGGGCATCTGTTTGAGGCCAGTGATCCTCTTGGTGAGGTACTTCTGTGGTCTTTCCAGCTGTTGCAGGTGTCTTGTAAGGTACATCCCAAATGAGGCGTTGTACTCTATGATGTGTCTGATGAGTAATGAGTAGAGGGGCACAATGACCTCTTTTGATCTGGATGTGAACTCTTTTGTGAGTAGGTGGGCCACATAGAAGGATTTTCTAACAACTTTGGCAATGTGATTATCAAAGGAGAGATCACTGTCTGCTTGGGTCCCCTGATCCCTTATTATGCCTTCCATATTTAGGGGACTACCACCTATGTGGTAGTTTGTGGGTACTTTGTTTTTTCCAAAGGGGATAACTATGCACTTTTTGGCATTTAGCTTGAGGCTATGATTTTGACACCAGACATCCATCTCATTGAGACCCTTTTGGAAGATGTCTATGTCAGCCGGAGAGTCAATATTAGCCCCTAGTTTGCAGTCGTCTACAAACTTGGTCAGCCATAGTCCTCCTGTGCTTGCCTGTACCTCTGAGAAGTATATGCCGAACAGGAGGGGTCCTAGGACTGAGCCCTGGGGAACACCACTTGTTTAGAGTCGGACCTACCTCCCACAACTCTCACCATGTGGGTTCTGTCCATGAGCCAGTTGGCAACCCATCTTGTGACATAGGGATTTATGTTCAGGCTGGTGAGCTTGTCTATAATGCAAGAATGGGGAATGGTGTTGAAGGCCTTTGCAAGGTCTAGGTAGGCTGTGTGTGCCATCTGTCCCTTGTCTATAGCCCTGTTAACTGTGTCAAAGAAGTCCACCAGGTTTAGAAGGCATAATCCTGCCCTTAACAAAGCCGGACTGGGGTAGGGTCCAGTGTTTGGAGTTTTCCAGTGTCTCTGTTAATGAGTTCCATGATGATGCGCTCCATAGCCTTGCAGAACAAGCTAGTCAGGCTTATAGGGCGATAGTTCCCAGGGTCAGTTGGTGCTCCACCTTTGTGGAGTGGAATAACCGTTGCTGTGCATCACTCTATGGGTATGTAGCCTGTGGAGAGGCTGAGTGTGAACAGTGTGTTTAGGTGAGGGGTTAGTTCATCTTTGAGCTCATGTAGGACGCAGCCTGGGACACCGTCTGGTCCCATTGATGCTGTGTTTTTGGCTTTGGAGAGGGCTGTTTTAACCTGAGTGTCTGTGATTTCAGGGGCTCTACATTCTTCTGGTATGGTTATGGGCCCTTTTGGGGGTGAGAGGGGGGTGAAGTTTGCACTGAACCTGTTGCCAGGATGTTGGCGATATCGGTTGGTTCAGTGTATTTTGTGCCATTCTACACTAACTCTGAGCAGATCTGAGCATTGCCACTTAGATTCTTGACATAGCTAAAGAATGCCTTGTGGTTATCTTTGGAGTCCTTGGCAATTTTTTTTTTTGAAGCTAGCCTTGGATGATTTTATGAGGGATTGTAGTTTCTTGCTGATACTGATCAGGGAGGTCTTCCCTTCTTGGAATTTTACTCTTTTCTGTACTAGTTTCCTCCTCCTATTGTTTAGCTTGTTTATGGCAGGGACCCACCAGACTGGTTTCCTTTTCTGGAGGAGTAAGTCTTGGTTTTGCTTGAGATAGCATGATCCATGCATTCTTGTAGGTGCCCGTAGAATGAATTAGTAAAGGATTTTGCCGCTTGGACAGTAGCTTCCTTTAGCTTGGGGGCTTTGAAAGTTTCCACCTCGGTCTTAAGTAACGTGAAGTTTGCTTTTGAAAAGTTTTTCCTTGGCCAGGGTGGGGGCAGAATGTGGATATCCAGAGTGATTTGTTTATGGTCAGATCTAACCAACGAGGGGTTGACCTCCGGTGTGGAACACCGGTCGCCCATGTTGGTGATGACCGGGTCCAATATGTTGTCACCTTTGGTGGGAGTGTTGACCAGTTGATCCAGGGCATTTGAGTTTATAAATTCTAGGAAATGTTAGACAAGGGAGTTAGTACTTGAGTAGTTCTCTCAGTAAATGTTTGGGTAATTGAAATCACCCAATATTAGGGTGTTTGGTAGGACCTTTATGTTTCCCAGTGTTTCCAGAAACGCAGAATGGGGGTTCTGGGACATGGTGGGTGATCTGTAGCAAGCTACAATTTGAATTGCAGTTTTGCCCATTGTTAGTTGCACGTGGATGATCTCTGAAACATCGTGGTGTGCCACTAACCTGGAGGTGTGGGTATCCTTGATGAATATAGATACGCCCCGACCTTTTGTATTTCAGTCCAGGTTTTGTGACCGAAATGTATGGTATGAGTTGTAGCCTGGTAGTGCTGGGGTGCTCTCTGGAACCTTAAACCAGGTTTCTGTTACTGCGCATATATTGATTTTCTCCATAGTGAGGATTCCCTCCAGTGCATGCATTTTGAGGTTTAGACTTCTGGCATTGAGTAGCATTGCCCTCAGTTTTTTGTTACTTGTGCTATTTACGGTGGTGGGTTTGTCTTTTGAGCCTTGCCTAAAAAAGGCACCATGGGGGTGGCAACAGCCTTGGCCAGTATTCAAAAGCCTAAGGGTGACAGGTGCAAGCCATCTCTATGGAAGCAGTGTGGCTTGTCGAGCATGTCATCCCAGGCGGACAGACACTGGATCCCCTTTGAATGAGACCAGAAACTTAGCCAGTTGTTGAAATTGATATTTTTTTCTTTATACCGTGGTATCATTCTTGGTGAGGGCAGGATGCTGCTCAGGGTCAGGATCATACAGTCCTGGGCTACGTGATCAGAGGGCCCTTCCATGTCTCTTTTCATGTAGTCCAGGGAGGTACGCCTCAGGTAATTCACACCAACATGGACAATGACAGAGTCGTATTTGTACTTGTTCTGGAATGACCTGAGTGCTTGTGTTATGTGGTGGATCCTGGCACCCAACAGGCAGCTAACAGTAACCATCTCCTTGTTCAGCCTAGTAAGTGGGACGTCAGTGTGCCTGACTATAGAGTCACCTATTACAAGTGTGTTTGGTATGTTATTTTGCCTTAAGGGTTGTGATTGCGTGGCACACTGGTTTTGTGAAGTATGTGTTTCATGGTTTGTTTTGGGGGGGGTGGAGGTTGCTTGTATGTCTGCTTTGGAGGTCTCTGTTGCTTTTGCAGATTTTTATTTAAAGCCTCCGAGTATGTTTTCATGTATTTATGTGTGTTTTTTGCCGGTGCTGGTTTAATGGGTCTATGTGAGACTGGTGGTGTGATGCAAGTATTCCCCTTCTCCTCTTGACTGTCTGATCCAGTCTTTGGTTGAGAGAGCTTAGCTCCAGTTTGGCTGTATAATTGCATCTCTCACATGTATTAGTGTTTGGTGGTAGGAGGAGAGGGTTGTCTGTGTACATGAGGCAGTTTTAACATTGCCTCAAAATGCCCAGATTCACCAGTTGGACTGGAGAGTACACCTGAAACTGCCCTTTGGACATGCTGGGATAGGTACAGGGAACTGTTTTACTGATTGGCTGGTAAGGGCGAATAGAGAGCCTTGTCCTTCTGTACAGTATAAGGGGGGTTCTAGTGCTAGGGTTTATAAGGGCTTGCTATGCGTTTTGAGCAAGTGCTGGGCTGAGAAATGAATGGTTTGAGTGCTTAAGTTGAAAATTTGTCTAGTTCCAAGGGAAAAATTGAAGAGGAGACTTTGTGGAGCTGGGAATAGTTATACCCTAGCTAACCGGCGCTGCCCAGGGCACAAAACCAGGCAAATGCATTTTTTTTACTGCTTTGTAATCTATTTTGTTTTCTATTATGTGTGCAATCAATTAATATGTCTTAATTAATGTGTAATTAATTGTGATTGCTTTGTAGCCTGGGTTCTGTCAGAAAAGGGTCTTGTACATATTCATTTACATTGTTTGTTAACAAAGTAATAATAAGCAAATAAAACACTGAACAGATTCAAGGTGTTCCTCAGTGCTAGAAAATGCCTGCCCTCAAAGGGTTTTCTAATCCTTGAAAGCCTATGCATTTGTATAATTACTGAAACTTTGCTCCAGTGCATTGGCAACACTCCTTTACTGTGTTTTAATACTAATCACTAGTTCAGACACCCTTTGTGAGGGGTGGTTGCATTTCCAGTGGGGACACGTCCATATTCATTCACTTTAGTCACAGTCTCACAACTCACTGATAATGTGGCAGGATATTTCCCGTGAGGACATGTCCGTATTCATTTACTGTATTCACAATCTCACCAACTCTCTGATAATCTGGTGGGATAATGACCTAGAACTTCTGCATGTCCTGCTATTTATAAAAAAGTCTGCATCTTGTAACACTGCTAACTATAGAACTCATTCCCTGTCTCCAACTTGCTATGAAACAAAATAGAGTTCTTAATTGTGGAACTGAGCACATTTATTCTGGAAGATTTAAACTTTCTGTCCATAAATTAACAAACATACCTCTGTGCATATTTGTTATATTACTGAACACCATAAGTACTAATTCCATAAACCAGATAGTAGCCTTCCCTACCAGACACTCAAACCTACTTCATTTTGTTATAAATACAGCACTAGTATGCTGCTTGCAATGCTGAGTACTGACACATTGAGTGAATCTCAGACATCACTGTTATCCCTTAAACTTCTTTTCTTTTCTTTTTTTTTTTTTGCAGGGGGGTAAGCCCCCTTCACTTCCTGAACTTTGTATATGCAACAGAGGTTCTTTGATTTTCGACACTCCTCCCAGTCCCATTTCATCAGCTCATTTTACTGTGTACAGAGAGAACATTTGGGAAGGCCAGCCCCCTTAGTTTCTTAATCTTGAATTATCTTCTGTTCCTTCCCTCTCCAGAAAAAAAATGTTTACACTTTATTCATTTATTTATTGTGTTCTTCCTCCTTTATCTTAAGTGTTGAAGTGGTTTTATTCTGCTGTATTTATTACTGCTTGTTAGTAGCCTGATTAAATTCATCTGTTATTCTAACCATTTTAGTTTTGGTTTTAGCACTTGGGCTTCAGGCCAGTTATTTTACATTTAAGAAGGTTTTTGTGGCCTACACTACAAAACTCTCTCCCCCAAAGTCCATCCAAGTTTCAGAACACTATGTCTGGACAATTCTCATAAGTATCTCCTGCCAACCTGATTGATACGGACATACTGAGACAGTGTAGCAACTGCCTCATGTTCAATGACAGCCCCCTTCTCCTAGCACATAATTCTTCTACTTGCGAGAAATGCATCTATATCAGTAACCTGGAATCCATGCTGTCTCGCGCCTCAGTCAGTACCCCTGACAAAGAGGAGATTTACCTGCACAAACACCACACCACCCACATCACATAGCCAAGCACACACCCACATATACAGAGGTCCAGAATAAAAACAGCAGACCTCCAAAACACACTCACAGACATTCCACACACAACACCAAGCACATCAGAGAGAGCAGACAACACACCATTGTCTCACAAACACAGCCCGTAAGGCATAACAATAAATTCATACAGTCCCTAAAGCACAACATTAAACCAAACATACTAGTCATTGGTGACTCAATTGTGAGACACACCAATGTCCCCCTCATCAGGCTCAACAAGGAGAAGATCATGATCGATTGCCTGTCAGGTGCCAGAATCTGCTACATCACGCATACACTTAGTCTCTCCACAACAGGTTCAAGTTTAACTGTGTCATTATTCATGTTGGTGTGAATGACTTGATACATACCTGCCTGGACTATATGAAGAGAGACATAATTGAGTTGTCAGAGTATGTGTCCCTGGCAGGTATGACCCTAACCCTAAGCAGCATCCTACCTTCACCAAGAATGATGCCACAATACCAACAAAAATAATTGATTTCAACAATTGGCTTAGTTTTTGGTGTCATTCCAAGGGGATCTGGTATCTGTCTGCCTAGGATGACATGGTTGACTCCCCTCAATGCTTTGCCAGAGATGGCCTCCACTTGTCATCACTGGGATTCAGGATTCTAGCCAAGACTCTTGCTTCCCCCATTGTGCCTTTTTAGGCAATATCCTACAGACAAATCTTCCAACATAAAATAGTTCATAGGTTCATAGTTTAGTACTAAGCTAACTGCCCTTGTGAGCATTTTTAAGCCTAGACAATTATCCCTTGTGAGACTCAAACCCTGCACCTTGTGTTTGTAAGGCAAACACCTTAGCCATTAAGCCACACTCCCAACCCCTATCAAAAAGCAAATTGAAGGTCATGCTGCTTAACACTAGGAGCCTTAACCTGAAAATGCACTAACTAGAGGCTCTCCTAGCACTGGAAGATGCTGTCATCTTTGAAGTCACGAAAATGTGGTTCAAGGCTGCAGAGAGCACCCCTGAATTACCAGGCTATACCTCATTCCACACATTCCGACCCCAAAATGAGGTTGAGAAGACTAAGGGTGGTGGAGTTTCTATTTTCATTAAAGACAAGCACATCTTAAGACTGGTTTGCCAGCATGATGGACTAGAACTTCTCCAGGTGCAGTTGACAATTAACAAGACACCCATCCAAGTTATAGCAAGCTATAAGCCCCCCTCCATGACTCAGGATACCCACTCCTCCTACCTGGAACTATTTGAGTCCATCAGGGTATCCCTGATCCTTAGTGACTTCAACTACTCCACCATAAACTGGGCGAACTGTTCCTGCTCTAATGCACTCACACAGCGATTCCTTGACTTCATCACTTCTAATGCACTAGGCCAGCTTGTATCATCCCCAACAAGGGGAGATGGCATTCTAGACTTGGTTCTCCCCAACATAACTACTGCACCACCTCCATAGTAAGTTCTTCCCTGGTGAGATCAGACCATCAGTCTGTCTCATTTAAAGTGTCTATCCTGTCCACCCCCCAGCTGTAACCAGGCTAAAAAACTTCTCAAAACTGACTGCAACCTTCTAAGGGAGGGTATCAGTAGTTTCACACCACTGCCCCCCCTCAGAGGATATGGACAAATATGCTGAACAGTATGCCAGTGCAGTATACAAGCACCTGTACAACTGCATGGACTCAGCCATACCCAACAGAACTAAAACCTGCTCCACAAGGAAACACAAACCTATGTGGAGGGCATCCTCTATCAACAGGCTGTACAGCAAAAGGAAGAAACTGTTGTTCAAGGGTAAAAAGGCACAAATTCCCAATTTGAAAAACTCCCTCGTTAGCTTCATCTAGCAAATTAGATCACTAGTAAAAACCTCCAGAGCCAATTATGAATCAAAACTAGCCCGCGAAACAAAGGCTAACCACAGAACCTTTCAGTTAATCAGAAACCTCCATGGCAAAGCTCAGGTTTGTTCTAAATTAGTTCTTAATGGTACCACTTTTACTGATTCTGTTGACTTAGCCAACCTGCTAGCAGGTAGGTTCAGTGCAAACTTCACCCCATGTCCCCCTCAAAGGCCCATTTGACATCCCCAGTACTTGCCTCACACCTCACATCTCCATAAATCGTGTTACAGGCCATATCCAAGGCAAAGAGCACAGCTTACATGGGACATGATAGTATCCTAGGCTGTATTCTGCAACACCTCCAGCAAGAACTCACTTGGCCATATAGCACCTTATTCAACCATAGCCTACGTACAGGCTTCATTCCAGCAGAGTGAAGAACTGTCATTGTCATCCCTTTGCACAAAGGTGGTGCCTCTACTGACCCTGGAAACTATTGCCCCATTAGCTTGACAAGTCTGACCTGTAAGGCCATGGAGCATATTGTTATGGACTTCATAAACAAGGACATAGGCAATTTCCAAGCACTTGACTCCACCCAGTTCGGATTCGTCAAGGGCATATCTTGCCCATTGAACCTGGTTGACATTTTTGAGACTGTCACCAAGGCACTGGATGAGGGAACGTCAGTACATACAGCATACCTTGACTTGGCCAAGACCTTTTCCACAATCCCCCACTTGGGCATCATTGAAAAGCTAACAGAACATGGCATAAGTCCCTATCTCATCAAGTGGGTTGCCAACTGACTCACTGATGGGACCCACAAGGGCAAAATAGGTGCCACTACCTCCGTTAGCAAACCTGTCACTAGTGGTGTCCCCCTGGGATCTGTCCTGGGACCCCTATTGTTTGGCATCTACTTCTCAGAGGTCCAGGCAAAGACAAAAGGCCTGTGGCTGAACAAGTTTGTGGACAACTGTAAGTTGGGTGCTGTCACTGACTCCCCAATTGATGTTAACATACTTCAAGAGGGTCTCACAGCAACAAATGACTGGTGCTAAAGTCATGGCCTTAAGTTAAATGCAAAAAAATGTATTATCATACCATATGGCAAAAACACAGCCCCTACTGATTACCACATAAGCTGCAACCCCCTAAGCACAGAACCTGTGGTGAGAGACCTGGGTACACAAGTTGACAACAATCTCACATTTAACGATCATGTAATGGCAGTGGTCAGAAAAGCCTTTTACTTGGTTCATCTCATAAGTAAAGGGATTGCATCCAGAAAAAAAGGAGGTTATTACATCTCTGTACTCCTCCCCCCTCATTAGGCCAGTAATTGAGTACAACGCCCTATTTAGTATGTACCTCTCCAAACACCTGCACCAACTGGAAAGGCCACAGAAATACCTCACAAAGAGAATCCATGGCCTCCAACACCTGTCCTATGTGGACAGGCTCAAATCACTATCACTCTACTCTGTATCATACAGATTGCTCAGAGATGATCTGTGTCTCGCCTACACAGCAATCTGAGACCCTGCTCTACTAGAGGTGCTCCATATGCATAAGTCTAACTCTTCACGTAGTACCCGATCGAAAGGCTTAAATCTAATATGTGACATTAACAAAACCTGTTGGAGAGACAGGTTTGTCTCCAAGAGGCTGCCCAGTCTCTGGAATAGACTCCCCATATACATCAAACAAAGCATGTTGCTGCCCTCTTCAAGCGCAACCTTGATGAGTGGATGGGCAACCCCAAATTTGTCCCAGGGGTTTCACCTGTGTCCCTCATTGACAGGGTTGACAGGTGCTGATTGAGGTTTCTTTTTGGGGGGATAAGCTCTTGGCTAGGCTTGTAAGGGCCCCAGAGCCATTAGCCTAGTAATCACCTATGATCCTATGAACATTTTCAAATCTAGGTGCTTAGGATTTCCCTCTCTCTTCCCCCCCTTGGCTGACCTGGTGTGACTTTGTTTGAACTCTACAGTTCCCTACAAAACGGTGTCTACAGGACTGCAATCAGGTTCTCTCAACATTTAAACAGATTGAACTCTGCAGTTCCCTACAAAACGGTGTCTACAGGACTGCAATCAGGTTCTCTCAACATTTAAACAGATTGAACTCTACAGTTCCCTACAAAATGGTGTCTACAGGACTGCAATCAGGTTCTCTCAACATTTAAACAGATTGAACTCTGCAGTTCCCTGCGGAGCGGTGTCTGCAGGACTGCAATCGGGTTCTCTCGGCATTTAGACAGATTGAACTCTACAGTTCCCTACAAAACGGTGTCTACAGGACTGCAATCAGGTTCTCTCAACATTTAAACAGATTGAACTCTACAGTTCCCTACAAAACGGTGTCTACAGGACTGCAATCAGGTTCTCTCAACATTTAAACAGATTGAACTCTGCAGTTCCCTACATAACGGTGTCTACAGGACTGCAATCAGGTTCTCTCAACATTTAAACAGATTGAACTCTACAGTTCCCTACAAAACGGTGTCTACAGGACTGCAATCAGTTTCTCTCAACATTTAAACAGATTGAACTCTACAGTTCCTACAAAACGGTGTCTACAGGACTGCAATCAGGTTCTCTCAACATTTAAACAGATTGAACTCTACAGTTCCCTACAAAACGGTGTCTACAGGACTGCAATCAGGTTCTCTCAACATTTAAACAGATTGAACTCTACAGTTCCCTACAAAACGGTGTCTACAGGACTGCAGTCAGGTTCTCTCAACATTTAAACAGATTGAACTCTACAGTTCCCTACAAAACGGTGTCTACAGGACTGCAATCAGGTTCTCTCAACATTTAAACAGATTGAACACTACAGTTCCCTACAAAACGGTGTCTACAGGACTGCAATCAGGTTCTCTCAACATTTAAACAGATTGAACTCTACAGTTCCCTACAAAACGGTGTCTACAGGACTGCAATCAGGTTCTCTCAACATTTAAACAGATTGAACTCTACAGTTCCCTACAAAATGGTGTCTACAGGACTGCAATCAGGTTCTCTCAACATTTAAACAGATTGAACTCTACAGTTCCCTACAAAACGGTGTCTACAGGACTGCAATCAGGTTCTCTCAACATTTAAACAGATTGAACTCTACAGTTCCCTACAAAACGGTGTCTACAGGACTGCAATCAGGTTCTCTCAACATTTAAACAGATTGAACTCTACAGTTCCCTACAAAACGGTGTCTACAGGACTGCAATCAGGTTCTCTCAACATTTAAACAGAGTAGGTTACACACAAAACACATTTGTTAAGCTTTCACTTACAGTGCTTTATAATTAAGCAGGTCACCATATTGGTCAGCCATAGGGCTCTTTGTTTCTACTTGAGTGGTTGCCTCCTTCCCCTGTAACTGCAGTAAATTGACTCTTACATTAGAGCTGTAATACTTACCTTATAGCTTTAGGACACCTTAGGAAACCTTGTAAACTGCAATAGCCCCGCTACGGTGCTTAGGATTTCCCTCTCTCTTCCCCCCTTGGCTGACCTGGTGTGACTTGGATCTGTTACTGTTTTTTGTGTAACTGAATGACCTGCTGCTAAATTCTGATTCTGCACAGACTGCTCTATTTTGTTTTTCAGAGGCTCTATAAGTAGCTAGTGACTTTACTGAATTTCTGTGGTAATATTTGTGTTTATACTGAACCTGTACCTAGAGAAAGTGTATAATCAGAGCTCCTCCTTGCTGCATGTGTTTTTTAATGCTTAAATTGCACACACACATTGAAGAAGTGTTTTTATGACTTGAATAATTTGGGCTAGCTATACCTGAAGTGCTTTTACTGGCAATTTTCTAGTTGTACTATTGTGAATAATTGAATTAGTTTTTCTGGTATATCTTTAAAATCTGGCAAGTGTTTATTTACTGCATTGCTCTCTTGCTTAGGTTTCTTAGCAATAAATCTTAGTTCATTCTGAAGTATGCTACTTTACCCCCCCACCAAACCTTTCTGAATGCATTATTATATAATAACTGCCTGTTGTTGTCTTCATGCTTACCCTAGAATGTCTGCTTTTCTCTTTTCCTAGTTGAACTCTACAGTTCCCTACAAAACGGTGTCTACAGGACTGCAATCAGGTTCTCTCAACATTTAAACAGAGTCAGTTACACACAAAACACATTTGTTAAGCTTTCACTTACAGTGCTTTGTAATTAAGCAGGTCACCATATTGGTCAGCCATAGGGCTCTTTGTTTCTACTTGAGTGGTTGCCTCCTTCCCCTGTAACTGCAGTAAATTGACTCTTACATTAGAGCTGTAATACTTACCTTATAGCTTTAGGACACCTTAGGAAACCTTGTAAACTGCAATAGCCCCGCTACGTTCGCCCTCGCTATGCTCGGGCTCTCTTCGCTCCCCTCCCTGCCCCCAATTCCCTCCCGCCCCAGTATCTCTAAATTTATAGTACTATAGCCACTCCCCACTTTCTAGATCCTATCTGCTGTCATCTGGGATAATTCCACCCACCCCTATTGTACTACCTACATTTAATAGCACCTATTAGCTTTCATCTGGCATTCTCCCATCCCCCTTCCAGTACCTTTACCTCACCACTCTATCTTCTGGTGTTGCATCACCAGGTAAAACAGTTCCTTCACTCACTAGCTGAATCACATATAATGATATACTCCTCTTTACTACCCCTCTTGTTCACACCATACCTCCTTACCTTGTATGAAAACCAGTTTCTTACGGGATTTCAGGTCCCAAAAGGCCATACTATCACCCCAGCTGTAAATCCTTCCACCTTCAACCATACTTACAGTACCAGATCCTATCCAACATCTTGTTCAGTCTATCAACATCTCAACCCCAGGCACATTAGCTCTAGATCCAAACACTACCACAAACTAATAAACAAATTCCTGAAGTTCATCACCAAGTATAGACTCAACCTAATACTTGGTGGTGATATTCACCCCAACCCTGGCCCACTCACTTCAGATACACATACCCCATCTACTTGTAATCTAAGCTACAAACCTACAATTAATAGGCCAACTAACTCTCTCCTAGTCTGTCATCTCAATATTAGAAGCATTAATAACAAGGTACATGAATTGCATGCACTTCTGGATGTCCACTCCTGAGATTCTCTGTTTATCTGAAACCTGGTTAAAACCTAACACTAAAGACAATGAAGTGTTACCACCTGGGTACAACATACACAGGCTGGATCGTGCTTCGAGGAAGGGGGGTGGGGTAGCTGTACTCTATAAATCTAAGTTGAATGTCACCATAGATGTAATACAACCTCCTCAGATTAATAACTCTGAGATTCTTGCCACCAAATTGCAACTTAATAAAAATAAATGCATTAATATCATCTGTATGTACATTCCCCAGGTAACAATATATCTACATTTGAAGATATCCTGCACTGGTTATCATGTCACTACCCCCAAGAAACCCTACTACTTGGAGACTTTAACATAGACTGGGGCACCTGTTCTTTAGAATACCCAACCACCCATATTAACCTGCATGCATTTACACAAATCATATCCACCCCTACCAGGATAGGTAAACCCAACCAAAAAGAAAGTATACTTGACTGGGTACTCATAAACAGTCACCCCAACTGTACACCTCTGGTACCCTCCTTAATGGCCTAAGCGATCACCTTCTCACATATGTAATTAAGCACAAAACCATTAATTCCCAACAACCCTTACTCAGAAAGGTTAGAAACAATAAAAACTTTGACCCTGCCAAATTCCAACAAGAACTAAACTCATGTAATTGGTCTATTCTAAAACACCTCCCTTAGAGGAAGCAGTAGCATACTTTAACAACAAATTCCTTGAGATCCTTGATTTGCATGCACCTGTTCGTTCAAAGAGAACCAAGGCAAAAACTGCACCATGGCTTTCTATAGAGTCTAAACTCAAAATTACCCTTAGAAACAAAGCATGGGCTTTATGGCGTTCTTCTAAAGACCCTCAAGATCACATTAAATACAGGCAATCCAGGAACGAAACCAAAAATCAATTTTACAAGACAAAAACAATACTACTGTAATTTACAGACAGTAAATCAAAATAACCCTCAGAAGTTTTGGGCAGGTTTAAATAATCTACTACATCCTGGACAAACTTCAACCCCAATCCCTGCTGCTACTATTGATAAAACCCCTGAAGATGTTTCTGATAGTTTTAACCAATTCTTTACTGAGACAATTCAAGCCCTAGCTAGCCAACTACCTCCTAGCTCCCCAGGTCCTGAAAGTAGCACCCCTAGAAACCTACTTGCGTTCAGCTTCCAACCAGTCACCACTTCACTTATCCGTGCCTTGATCATAAAATTAAAACCCACTACACTTTCTGCTGATCAACTCCCTGCCGAGTACCTACAAAAATCAGCTGATGCTATTGCTTACCCCGTCTCAATACTAATCAATCGAACCATAGTAGAAGCTAAAATTCCCACCATCTGGAAAATATCCTATGTAATCCCACTTCACAAAGGAGGCAGCTCTACTGAATTCTCCAATTATAGGCCAATAGCTATACTCTCTCCACTTGCAAAGATTATGGAAAAATGTATTCATAGACAATTCATGCACCACCTAATCCAAAATCGCCTTATGGCAGACACTCAGCATGGCTTCCGTCCTCATCACAGCACTACTTCAGCCCTCCTAGCCTTTACTAACACCATAAACCATAATCGCAACAATAACTATATATCCTCAGCCCTCTTTTTGGATCTTTCCAAGGCATTCGATATGGTTGATCACCAACTTTTAATCCACACCCTGCAAACATTCTGTCTAGATACTGGAGCCCTCCAATGGTTTCAATCCTACCTGAATGGTCGACAGCAGGCTGTCTTCTGGCAGAACAAACTCTCTAACCTTCTACCTAACACCCTCGGAGTACCACAAGGCTCTATACTAGGGCCCTTGCTGTTCTCCATCTTCATTAACGACCTTTATACTGTCATCCCAAAAGTCAGCTGTATCCAATATGCTGATGACTCTACTCTGATTTGCTCAGCTACATCTTCAGAAGAGTTATGGTCAGCTACCCAGACCACCTTTAATACAATAGAAAACTGGCTTTCTGAACATCGTCTGATCCTAAATCCCAAAAATACTAAAATGCTGTTATTTTCACCAACACGTAGGTCTACCCCTTTCACCTTTACCATAAAATCAAATGATGGCACAATAATCTCCCCTGACCCATCTACAAAACTATTAGGTGTCATCATAGACAATAATCTCAAATTTGACCTACATGTTAACCAAACTATCAAAACCATCAATAAAAAACTAGGGTCACTTTACAGAATAAAAGCCTTCCTAACCCCTCCAGCTAAAATTGCCATAGCTCGCTCTCACCTTCTTTCAACCCTTCTGTATGCATCCCTCTACTCTCGAATTTGAACAAGACTGTCCTTAACAAACTCTCAATTTGCTACAACCACATTGCCAGGTTTGCCACTGGGCTGCCTTTTAGGACACATCATTGCATCAATCTAAATCAGCTTGGTTGGCTTGAACTACCTAGCCTAATCCAGTATAACCAACTGATTATGGCCTATAAAATCCTCTATAATCCGGACAATACTCCTGCACTTAAAAATATTATCACCCCTATAACAATCCTAGACCGCTTGATCCTCTAACAAACTACTAATTCAGACTAGCAAAATTAATAACACAGCCGGTGATTCTCTCTTTGCAAACTCTGTAAGTAGATCCTGGAACTCTCTTCCAGCTGATATTACCTTACTTTCCACCTTAGGTCAATTTAAAACTAGACTCAAACAACATTTGTTACTTAACTGGCTATGTCAATGTATCAAGCCAGGCTAACTCGAATGTGTAAAAATCTGTTAACCAGTTTACTGTGTAATTTAATTTAATCCTGACTTGTGCTCAGGACTATCTGTAACCTGTGGAACTTGTTTAACTTGCTTACTTATGTAATCTCTGTAAATAGTCTGTTTGTAATATGTAATGCTGGTATTATGTAATGCTGTATCTGCTTACCCTTGGAGCTTTTCTCCCCGGGCCTCCGCTGAAAATGGACATGCATCCAGTCGGACTATCCCGGTCAACAAATGTAAAATAAAAATAAATAAATAAATAAATAAATAAATAAATAAATAAAAAATAAAAAACATACCTCAGAAAAGGGAATATTTTGAAAAATGGCCATCTCGGACTTGGTAAATGTAATCTGTTTTTTCAGTCATTCAGTCTGAGTCTTGGGACTCACAGTAGTGGGTCCTAACATTTCAAAAGGTTACCTGCTTCTCACCCATAATTACCCCATCACTGGTCAGATCACACCACTATGCTGTCATTTTTTCCACCAATTCTGCTGTCATCAGGTAATTCTCCAGGGCTAATCTTCTAGTACTGAGGATCAAAGGAGATTTAAAAGCTAAAATAAAAACAATTAGTACCAACAGACACACTGGCTTGAATAAAATAAAAAAATAAAAAAATAAATAAAAAACAAAGACGTGTATAATGCTCTCTGTCTTCACAGTACCACATGTGCTGAATTTAAAAAATTAATTATTTTGTGATTGATAGAGTTTTGCAGGTAGAAAATGAGGGTGATGCAAAAGGTTGAGGCAAGAGAGATGAAATGGCAACTTAAATTGAATGCTACAGTGGCATCAGGACTGAATGATTCCATTTCCCTGATACCAATATTAAAACAAAGGGCTTTGGTTATATAGGAAAAAGTAGGTTATTGGTTTTTGCTTAATTGCAAATGAAATATATATATATATAAATAAAACATTTACTGTTGAATGAATTTTAGATCAATGTTATTGATTTTGTTTATATATATAAATGAACATTTAAATACATTATTATAGATTTATGTTGTGTGTCTGTAAATGAAAGTAAGAAGCATTTGATTGGTGGCATAATTTATTATTGCGCTATTTAAACAGGGTGCTGTATGTATTTTGAATTACTCTGAAGAAGCCTGTTATATGTAAGGTGAAAGCGCTGTCTGTTGTTTTATTAAACAAGTTAAACAAGTTTTCGCTTACTTCCTGTGACAGAGATTTAAAAGCTCCCATGGTAACATGACCACTTATACAATTACTATCCACTCCCAACTAAATTCCTGCACTGAGGCATCTGTCTCCATCCATCCAACTACAATTCCAGATTTAGAAATAAGGCCCTGTGATGGGACTTCAGTATTGGTAAACTTTTGCATTAAAAAAAAAAACTGCTGCCCCTAAGAAGTAAACTCAAACTACCCCATGCTAGAAGTTATTTCAAACATTAAGCAAAGAACCCTGGAATAAGATCCATACCTGAAAAGCCAA
This sequence comes from Protopterus annectens, assembly GCF_019279795.1. Taxonomy (NCBI): domain Eukaryota; kingdom Metazoa; phylum Chordata; order Ceratodontiformes; family Protopteridae; genus Protopterus; species Protopterus annectens. Next base: position 518,035,144 of record NC_056730.1, on the reverse strand, counting down.
GTACGAGTTAAATATTTGTCACCTCATCCAAAGGTAACCACATCAGGTTTTTATTTATTTATTTATTTATTTTTTATTTTAAGTATGCCAGGAATCTGAGTTTAACAATTAATAATAATTAGCACTGCATTAAGTTTTTCTCCATTGGTACCATCTATTCAGACCCGGAAGACATTGCTAATATCCATCCATCCATCCTCAACCCCTTTTTTCCCATTTTCCACATGGGGTCGGGGTGTCACTTTAACAGTGACAATCATCTCGAGCCAAGGTTTACACTGCCAGGGGGCTAGCCCTGCCTCAGTACTCCATCTGTACCACTTGCTCGCACACACTCGCACCTATGGCCAATTTAGTGTCCAGTCCACCTACTGCATGTCTTTGGAATGGATAATTTTAGTTCATACTAATCCTTTGTGTCCCCCCTTCCTTCCCTTACTCTATTCAGTCAGTGCTATGACCTGTAATTACTCTGGAACAAATCTCAAGTCTTAAGTTTTAAAAGCCCTATTCAAAACCAAAGACACTAGTTCCATGGGTGCAGGCAGTATATCATGTGGTCTCCTGGTTAGTGTAAAACTGTGCCTCAGTGATTCCATCTTAAAACTCTTTTTGTTGTTTAGTTTCTTCACTAGGCATGTGCCTGAGGCCTAAACTAACTGTAGAATGATTAGCCCTACCAGCATAATTTGTAAAGTATTGGGATATATCATTATGGAGATCATAAACAATGATTTTTTTTTTTTACCAGCTTACAAGCCATCAGTCCCAACTACTGAATTTTTGATAGGTAAGTCCTGTCTACTAAATGTGGTAAATTCCATTGAGAAAGTCACAGAAGCATTATACAATGGCATATCAATGCATATTACCACATGAACTTTGCCAAGGCCGTTGGCACCATCTCAGGCTCTGGCATTATTGAGAAACTGTTAAATATTACCTCTTGTGTAACTCACTGAATGGCAAGCTGGCTCTTGGGCAAGGATATATGTCTATCCGTCGAAGACCAAAGCATTGAACGGCATGTATCCTCGAACATACCATTCACTGAGCTGTATGGATTAAGATCACAATTTGGCTAGGATAATGAAATTTGTCCTTTCCCCACTGCAGTGCAATCTTGGAGTTTGTGTATATAATTAGTGGGGGATGCAGCCCCCCACATGAGGAGGTTTTGGTGACTAGCATTTACAATATAATGCCGTTTGCTTTTACCCTTTGAATAACCATAGACCCCCCTGGCAGGATCCACAGTGTCAGAGTTAGTGGCACATTGTCCTTCAAAAGACAGGTCACTTGTGGCATCCCACACAGTTTTGTTTTGGGCCCTCTCCTAATCAGCATATACTTCGCTGATGTCCAAGCCAACATCAGGGTTCTCTCTGATTGTATTTGCTGATTACTGCAAGCTTTGGAACTATCATCAGATCACCAAATTACATTGATATCCTACAAAAAGGCTTAATCTTCACAAATTGCAGGGAATCAGAATTACAGTCTTGTGCTCAATGCAAAGAAATGCTGTATTGTCAGTTTTTCGGGAAGCAAACATATCCACCTGCTTCACTAATGATATCCTTCTCAAAATGGATGCCATCATAACAGAGCTTAGTACATATGTGATCAGTATGTTCTCTTTTGACCACTACATGTCAAAGCTTGTATTAAAGAGCCCCCCCCCCCCAAAGCCCAATAGTAAAATCAAAACTATGCCTTTAACAATTTTTTGTAATTTTTTTATTTAACATTTGTTTACTGGGAAAGTCAGACTTGGAACAAAGTCAATTTTCAGCAGAGGCCCTGGGCGAAACACTCCAGACGCATGTCTTTGAATTGTGGGAAGAAACCAGACCACCCGGAGGAAACCCACATGAACGCAGGGAGTACATGCAGACTCCGTACAGAAGGCATCCCAACTGAGAATCGAACCGGAGAGCCTCTTGCTGTGAGGCAGCAACGCTACCGCTGCATCACTGCACCGTCCTAAGCTGATGTTTGTGTATGCAGCCCTGGAGATTCTTTGGTCGTCGTGGCTTGATCGCACAGGTATGCAGCTGTCATTTTTAGCAGCGTCCAGGTCATGGAGTTGAAAGTACTTTGTTTATGTGCATCAGAAGTCATGTGGATATTCATACACTTTCACTACATGCACATTTTTGGAAAGTAAATACTTTGTTTCAAGGTGCTTAGTTATTTGGAAAGCATAGTGATTTTAGTCTGTTTAATATATTTTATAATACTCATGGTTAACCAACTAGGATGCTATGTTGACTGACTGAAACAGTGTATGCACATTAAAGTGCATTACATACATTTTTTCTGTGATGGGTGCTTTGTTGTAGTCATGCACCAATAAGGAATGGACAGATGTACAGCATGTCTGACTTCACATAGAAGTTATGTATTTACAATATGTAATGATTGACTAGTATGTTATACCATTCAGCCCTAGTGTGGCAGTTTATTTTACTGTTACTAGGCAACAGGGAGATATTAAATTGTACAAAATAGCATTCTGCTGCCTGAATTGTTTTTAGAGAATACATTATTCCACACAGCATTTCTTGACTTTCTTGCTGTTAGTTGGCTACAGTTGAAGTGCTGTGATTTTAAGTGAAGCAAATGCATTCCCAGAGCTGATAGTGAAAGCTATGGTTCAAGATTTGAATAATCCTTTCTGCTTTTTAGTACTTGTATGAAAATCTAAAATATGACTACTTTTGACCGTTTGAATTTTTGCATAGTAAAAGCAAAGAAGAGACACTTCTTTTACTGAATTTCATGAAAGATCCACATAATTTCTAGGATGCTGTGTAATGAGGATGAATACATGTATTTTTCCTTTTTCTTAAGAGTGTTTTGGTCATATCTTTAACAAAAGAACTTGTGTTCTTGAAGTTGCATGGCATCTTCATTTACTCAGTATTTCCATCAGTATTATTGAGCCAGTGAGCCATAGGTTAACAAGTTTCTGTTTGCAGTTCCGCTAAGACTAGTAGTGAATGTAGATTTCTGTTCTCCATTGCCAAAGTAGTCTTTGTTTTGGATATGGGATGAGAGTAAAGCTGACTGCATGGAAGCTGTGGGTCATTTTCAGTGCAAGCAAACATTTGGCTTTGACAAATGCTTTGGTGTGTGTCCTACCATACTCAAAGCAGTAGTGGATCACACCTGAAACTAGTCTCAGTTTTGTCAGGTTCATATGCTACAACATAAACACAACAAAGTAACATTTCTGATGTGTATTTTAACAACAGGAATTGATAACTATCATACACCATTTAGAGTCCATTAATATCCGCATTACTAAAACTAAAAGCTCTTTATGTCCTTGCATCTTATACTGCTAATTAAGTGGGGTCCTTCAATCACTGTAGCCATTAATTAAAACATTCCCAAATTAGTGCGCAATAGATGTCATCTAAATTTCAGATCCATCATATTACTTAATTTTGTGCTACAAGGAAATCACACAAAATAGATGATATTCACACTCAGAGTCCCACCATATCTTGGTGGTGTGCTTAGCCAAGACTGCAATACTCATAAGTTGATTTGTGTGTAAGTATACATACTGTAAAAGGAAGTCTTCAGGGAGTAATTGTTTCAAAAGTAAATCGCAACGTTTGGGTATATTTAACCTACCTTATCTTCATTCTGGTCAGACTTTTATCAGCAGCTCTGTAATCCCTAAAAAGACTTTCAGTCCCTTGCTAACTTTCTGTGGCTTAGATACTTTATAGGTGCATAAAGCACTTGTAACTATCCAGCATTACTCTGTGCTTTTGCTGTTCTTCAAGCCCTTTTAGTGAATTGTAATAATGGTTAATTTTTGTCCCAAACTAATAAAATGGCACTAAAAAGAAACTGTAGCATAAAGTACATAATTCAAATAACTATGTACAGTTACTCAGGAGGGTGGGGGCTAGTTGCATCACTAGAGTGACCATTCCTTAAAGATATACTGGTATGCTAGATAAGCTTACACACAGCTGTACTGCTACTGCAACAGAAGAACCCAATATTTGGAATGATTTGAACAGTCCCTTCATGTCCAAGGGATGTGGACAGTCACTGAATCCCCTATAGCATAGTCTTGGCACAACCTGAACTGCTTCTGCATCTAACATGTACTTTTTGGAGAAGGTGCAGACTAAAACATCTTGTACAGAAACTTTTCTGAAATTGTTAGTGTTCTCATACTATAGTGTGCTGTTATTGTTCCTTGCAGGGGATTATGACATTTGTCATATCAGAAAGGCAGTCCACAGGGTTAGACATTTACCTGAATGTACTTATTGACAGGTAGGACTCCTTTCCATACATGAAACAAGCTTTGGCCTGTCTTTATGATTTTTATTTTTTTAAACAGTTTTATTAAATTCATAAGTTGTAGACAATGATGTATAGAGACACACACGTACATGTGTACACACACACACACACACACACACACACACACACACACACACACACGCACGCACATATGCAAACACACACACAAAATAGAAAAGAAAGTAAACCATAGCAAACATTTTTCATTTTCATGCATTATACATCTATTTTCTTATCATTCATTCCAATATTGCATACATTTCTGACTTTCTAAAACATTGCTTCTTCTCCTGAATATTATTCTGCATGTATTGCTCCCACAAGTTATATTTATTTCTATGTAGTTTGCATCTTCCCTTTAATAAAGGTCACATATCCAATTTTCCATCTCTTTTACAATATTCAGTACTTCAGTTGCAATTGGTTCAGATTTGCTTTCCGTTGTCTAGTAATTCATTTTTTTTTTTGGCACCAGTAGCATGAAACTTAGTAAAACCTTACCATGTCTGGACAATACCCCTGCTCAAAATAATTATTTCCTTGGTTAAAACCATTTGTTCCTTCCCCATTTTTGAGAAATTACTCTGCAGGGATTACTCTTTCCCATCGCACCTCTAGCATTTGCTGTCCATCTATCCACCTATTGAAAATCATTTGAAGTGTGTTTGGAATATACAGATGCCTATGCAAACACTTCCAAGCAACAAATTCTAAACCTTCTGGACTTTGGTGCATACTTGGGAGCCATCATACTGATGTCCTCCCATTTTTTCGTGCATTTGCCTTTCCATTCTCTCTTCCCAGTGTTTTCTAACCTTATTGGATCGATTCTTGTAGTTGTGTAATATTTTTTATGCCCTAATTATCCATATTTTAACATCTGTTTTAGACTTGGTTAACAACTCTACCACAGCTGGTCTTTCGTGTAGCACTCCCCTATCCCTGTATCTTTGTCTATACTGCATCAATCTCTGATGAGGAAGGTAGTCTCTAATCCACAGTCCAAACTTATGTTTGGCCTCCTGTACTCTGTTACCTTTCCTTCTGTACTTACTTGCTCCCAGTACCTTGGTTTCTTTGCTAATTTACTGCAGAAACATTCAGCCTCACCCTTGCTAATTTTCTGTATCCCTACTTGCTATTGCTTCCTATTGGTAAAATCTCCTTTCTCCATTTCTGTTGGCTTAGTACTTAAAATACTTTCTGCTTCTTTATGAGAATAATATTCTGTATGTTTGTTATTCCCCTTAAGGACCCACATCCAAAAAAACCTCATTTTCCTTACTTGAACCCCCACCCCATTTCATCATCATTATTATTTTCCACTTTGATTTATAACCACCTGCTTGTATTACTTATATAAGCCTTAACTGTGCAGATCTAAAATATCCCTTCATATCAGGTATCCTAAACTACCATGTTCTGTGAGGATGATCATCTGATGGCGCAGTGGTAGTGTTGTCACCTCACAGCAAGAGGTTCTTCGGATCGATTCTTAGCTGGGGTCCCTTCTGTGTGGAGTTTGCATGTCTTCCCTGCATTCATGTGAGTTTCCTCCCACATGTCAAAGACATGCATCTGGAGCATTTCTCCCTAGGCCTCTGCTGAAAATTGGCTTTGTTCCAAGTCGGACATTCCCAGTAAACAGATGTTAAATAAAATAAGTAAGTAAAATAAATCCTACTTAACTGTTGTCTTCTTCCACACCCACATAAATTCGTTTTTATTATGATCCACAAACTTCTGTGGTTGCTAAAAACACACTTGACCACTGTATAAAACTAAAAGGAATAGAAACATTTTTACTGCTTGTATCTTACTATCCACATCCATGGTCAAGATCTTCCTGCTTTCTCAATTTTTGTATTCTGTTGTGTTTGCCCGTTCCCACATATCCTTGGCTACCATAATATAATACTTTTTAATACATGTACTCTAATAATTATTATTAATATGTCCCCATAAATATAGATAATGATGAACCAATTCATGTGTGGGTCCACAGTTCACCACCATACCCTTGGTATCATCATTTATTTTATATTCTGGAAAAACTGGAAACCATCTCAGAATATTCCACAACACCAAAATGAACTTTTCAGGATTTGTAAAAATTACAAAATATGTGAATAAAGGTAACTTTATTGATTTACTGTATCAGTTCTAGAGTTGAATTTCTGAGTCCAGTTTCTTTGCCAGTGACTCTAACTATAAAGCAAATAACAAATAAATATGGCTGTTGCCTTCAGAAAGGATCTTTAGGAGGAGAGCCCAGCATTTGTTCCCAACAAGGGTCAGGCTTTGCACTTGTTTGGGAAATGTTTTTATTTATTAGGTACATTTTCCTTTTGGGAGCTTAATAATCTGACTTGTATGACTCATTTCCAGCAGAAGCTAGTGGAATGTGCATTTGACACACTGAAAGAGATGCTGCATGAAGCTCTGTGAAGGGAGTCCAAGGAGCAGCTATGGAAAAGGTATTTGAAGCCGTATATGTAATTCTTGCATAATGCAGTCAGTGAAGCAGTTGGTGTGGCAGGAGTAGGGATCACAATACATTGATATGCTTGGCTCAGCCATTTCAACTTTTTGTTACCGAGTTCTCCCATTGACCTCTACATGGTTTCTGACTGTTCACCCTGGTAATCATGCCTTTTCCACCACAGATCCCTTGAATTACACCAACCAGGTACTGTGAAATAAACTTTTGCTTGATGCGGTCCTCAACTCCCTAGGGACTCAACTTCATGGCGATGCAGATTTTTAGATCTGTGGACTGAGGAGTTGTGTGTGGAGCCAGTATCTTTTTTTTTTTCCTTCTTGAAGTCGCTGGTTATTGACTCTTGCTGTGATATTGGCTGGTGCAGTGAAGTCAGGGTGATGATGCTGTGTGTGTACTCTGAAATGTGCTGTTATAACCCATTCCCACACCCTGGATAGAAGAGCTGTTTGTCATCCACTTCATTTTATTCACCTATCCAACCATACCAGTAGCTGAGTCTGTTTCTAAATTTGAGTTGCCAGTGACCCAAACAGATGCCATGTCTTTTCTCCATTAATCCAGTCTTGAGCATTGCAACTTTTGATGAGAACTTTAAGACATTACTCACCAATGTCACCTGTGATGGGTCTACTCTTTTTAGTCAGCTAAGGACTTGTTTGACTACCCTACTCTTTAGGCAGTCAGGTGTCACATCTCCCTACATTTTCTTGCTAAGCAGGCAGTCTGTCAAGACAGGTGGATTAGTGAGATATTTTTCAGAGAACACACCATTTCCTTTTGTGTCCCTTTTTATGTTTCATCTTCCTTGACATCCCACCCATTTAGAAGGTGGTGTTCAAACTACAGTTCTCAAACTTCTTGCACACAGGATCAGTTCTAAGAGGACCAACCATTTATTTATTTATTTATTTTATTTTACATTTGTTAACCGGGCTAGTCTGACTGGATATATTTCCATTTTCAGCAGAGGCCCGGGGAGAAAAGCTCCACAAAGACATAGTAACTATTACATACGATGCAAGAAAGAGCAGCATAAAAAAATATACTGTATCAGGACAATATTATACAAAGAATCAAACTTATAGTAGTCACAATTAACAGTTGTACAAAAGTGTACTCATTGTTCTTGGAAGTAAAACACAGGCATAAGTTATTTTGCATAATCAAACATTATAAGAAAGAGAAAAGGGTATTTAAAAACAGCTATGTAAGTAGATTAGATTAGATTAGATATTTCTTGAAGTCCTCAGTAAACTGAGTAATGTAATCAGGAAGGAGAAGGATAGAGGAGGGGTAAGTGATAGAATAGTGAGGAAATAAAATAGAAGGTAGCAGAGGTCACAGAGATGAAAGGGTAGTGGGAAGAGCTAAATACATCGGTTCAGTCTGGGTTAAGGCAGGGGCATAGCCAGTGTTTAGTAAGGTGGAGTCTGAGTTTTTGTTTGAAAAGGACAGGAGATAAAATAGAAGTCAATTCAGTGGGCAATAGGTTCCAGTGTTTACCAATGGAGTTAGAAAACAGTGAGTCACCTGCAAGGTTATTGGATTTGGTAGCAGTAACTAGGAGTTTGTTAGAGGAGCGGAGTGAGCTCAGGTTAGAATAAGGGGTGAGGAGGTTAGAAAAAGAAGGAGTGTTGTTTGGCAGATAAAAAGATCTGTGGATGATGGGAAGTTGAGAAAGAAGCAACATGTTTTGTAATTCAAGCCAGTGAAGTTGTTGTAGGTTCAGGCAGTGGTGTGTTCTGAATTGATTACCAGCAACAAATCTTGCTATACTATTGTAAGTAGTGGTCAGTTTAGAAAGATTATTTTTCTTTAGGTTAGTGTAAATTGGTGAGGCATAGAGAAGAGTGGAAATGAGATGAGAGTGAGCCAAAGTAGCTTTGGCTGTTGGGGATAGGAATGTTTTAATTCTATAGAGGGAACCCAGTTTTCTATGTACAGTTTTGATAGTGTTGTTTATGTGATAATCAAAGGTAAGATTGTTATCAATTGTCACACCTAGTAGTTTGGTAGAAGAGTCAGGTGATATGAGAGTATTGTTAATAGAAGAGATAGAGAAGTCCAGTGGGGGGGATCTGGTAGTGGGTTTGAAAAGGAGGAGTTTTGGTTTTTTGGCATTAAGAAGTAGGCAGCGTTTTAAGAACCATGCTTCAACAGAATGGAATACCTTTTGAGTAACAGTTTGAAGCTCTGGGATGGTTTTTGCAGAGCAGATGAGTGTGGAGTCATCTGCATATTGTATGCATGTAGCTTGGGGAATAGCTACTTGTAAGTCATTTATGAATAGGGAGAAAAGAAGGGGCTCAAGAATCGAGCCTTGTGGTACACCGAGGGAGATAGGGAGAAGAGAGGAGAGTTTATTCTCCCAGAGTACAGCTTGTTTCCTGTTAGAAAGATAGGAGGTGAACCACTGGATGGTATTCGGTTCAATAGCAAGTGATTCCAAGATTTTTAGGAGAAGAGGGTGATTGACCATGTCAAAAGCTTTAGATAGGTCGATGAAAAGTGCTGAAGAAAGGGTATTATTATTGCGTTTTTTGTTAATGAAGTCAGTGAAAGAAAGGAGAGCAGTAGTAGTACTATGAAAAGGTCTGAAGCCATGTTGACAATGAGATAGTATGTTATGTTTAGTTAAGTGGGACATTAGTTGGTGGTGAATACATTTTTCCATGATTTTTGCTAGTGGAGACAGGAGGGCAATGGGTCTATAATTAGAATGTTCTGTAGAGTTTCCTCCCTTGTGTAAGGGTATAATATGTGAGATTTTCCAGATGTCAGGGATGTTTCTTTCTTTAATGGTTCTGTTAATAAGAATAGATATGGGATAGGCTATTTCTATGACTGCTTTTTGAAGAAATTCAGATGGAAGTTGGTCGGCTGATGGAGTACATGGCTTAAGCTTTTGAATACATTTTAGGATGAAGGTGGTAGAGATGGGCTGAATAGTAAAGCTCGGTAAATTAGTAGAGGCAAGTTGAGGAACATTAGAGTTATCTGAAGAAAGGTGAGAGGCTAGTGAGTTGATAGTATTAGTGAAAAAGGAGTTGAAAGCGTTGGCAGTTTCAAGGGAAGAAATTTTGTCTGATCCCAAGGGGGAGGGAGTGGAAGTTTGTCCAGGGTGAAGAAGTTTGTTCAATGTTGCCCAGAATTTTTGGGGGTTGTTATGATTAGATTGCTGAAGGTTACAATAGTAGTGTTTTTTATCAGAAAGAATAGCTTTTTTGGTAATGTTTCTTATGTGTCTAAAGGTTTGATGATCTGAGGGTAGTTTACTTGTTCTCCATTGTAGCCAGAGTTTGTTTCTAAGTAATATTTTCTGTCTTGTTTCTTTAGATAGCCAGGGGCTGGTTTAGTTTTTATTCTTATAGTTCGTTTTGGAGCATGGCTATCTAAGATTGTTACGAATTTGGTATTAAAGTATTGAACTGCTTCATTAAGGGGAAGAGTTTTTAGTGGAATCCAGTCACATGCATTGAGCTCAGTTTTAAATAGAGTGGGGTTAAAATGTTTATTACTTCGTATGGTCCTGACTGAAGGGGTATTTGTAGTGATATTCTTTTGCCTTATGATATAGGTTAAGTTATGGTCACTGATATCATCAGGCAGGGTCCCTGCTAGGTAATTAAGTTGGGGTTTGTTAACAAGGATCCAATCAAGTATACTTTCTTTGTTGTTAGGTTTATTAGTTCTAGTGGGGGTATTTATAGTTTGGGTAAAGCCATGGAGATTAATATGGGAGGCTGGGTTGTTAGAATTAACTGAGTACCAATCAAGGTTAAAGTCTCCAAGTATTATGGTTTCTTGTGGGTAGTTAGTTGAAGCCCAACTAAGAATACTTTCTATGTTTGTGGAGTTATTACCAGGTGGAAGGTAGGTACAGATAATGTAGATGGCTTTATTAGGTTTAAGTTGTAGCTTAGTTATAAGGAGTTCAGTGTTGGTGTTTTCAGGGGGGTCATAGGGAATTGTGGATATATTAAGTTCGGTTTTAAAAATGAGAGCTACTCCACCGCCTTTACGATTATTGCGGTCTAATCGTAAGATGTTGTAGCCTGGGGGAATGATTTCAGTATCTTTAGTGTAGGGCTTTAACCAGGTTTCTGTTAAACAGAGAATGTCAAAAGAGTGACATTGCAGAAGAGAGTGGAGTTGAGTAATTTTGTTGTTGACACTTCGAATATTTAGGTGTCCTAAGAGTAAAATGTTAGACTTAGAGATTGGTAGTGGAAGGGGTGAGTTAGGGATTCTTGTGGTGTCTTTGGTAGAGATCTTTGAAGGACCAGGGTTTGGGTGTATATCACCATCTGTCAGGGTAGTGGGCTTATGTACTGAGTGTGGTTTAATGGTTAGATAAAGTTTGTCTTTTTCTTTCCTTGACATGAGATTATTACATTTGGTGTGGGATAGTCTATGATATTTTGCTAGGAGGTAGCAGGAGGTTGATGTAATGTTAGAGTGGCTACAGTTTAGGGTTATGAGTTCAGTGGCAGTTTGCTTTGAAGAGGTTTTAAGGTGGTAATTATATTTTATTTCATAGGAAGTCAAGAGGTAAGGAAGTGTGAGTACTAGAGAGATAAGTATCAGAGCTATTAGTTTAGTTAAGATGTTTTTTGTTATAAAGGTTTTGGAAATAGAAGTGGTAGTAGTTTGAGACATGATGAGAGGAGGATGGAAGAGATTATAGTGGTAAAGGGTGGGGTAGGTATATTTTATAGGATGAGGAGGCTAGGAAGTAAGTGTTATAGGATAGTTTTGGGAAAGAGAGGGAAGGGAGATATGTAGAGTGGGGAGGGGTTTGGAAAAAATTATGAAGGAAGAGTAACAAATGAGGTAGTAGTATCTGATAGGTGTGTTATGAAGGGGGTGTGGACTGTGAGGTATAAGGGTAGGAGTGCATGGGGTGGGTGGGATAAGGGGGTAGGGAGGGGAGTGAAGCGGGGCAGAAACAGACAGAGGAGTGGGAGCGTAGGCAATCAGCCCAGCTGAAGAGCAGAGACACCACTTAGTTTGTAAAGAGTGATTATAATGGAAAGTAAGAGTAAGGAGTGAGACAAGAGTGAAATCAGAAGTAACTTGTATAACAGGGAAAGAGCAAGGAGAAACAGGCTTCACAGTAGAATTAAGGGGGAACAGGTAAGAAAAAGAAATGAAATAGAGGCTTTCTTGAGGGGAACAGAGTAAGTTACAAGAACAGCGCTAGGAGCTTGGATTCAGGTAACAACAAGCTATAAGAAAGTAGTCGCTTGGGAAATTAGGTATACAGGAAGAAAGATAGAGTCCAGATAAAGTCACTAGGGGTAAAACAAAAGTGAAAGGGGGAAATAGAAGAGCCAATCTCAATAGCCTAAGAGGAAGGAAAAGTAGTAGAGAAGGCTGGCAGATAGAAGGGTAGAGTTAGGCAGTGTAAGGAGGGAAGAATCACAGAGCACTACAAAGATGGTGAGGGATAGGAGTGAGAAAGTGAGAATAGGAAAAATATGGGAGGCAATATATCAGTACTGAAAGGTATATTATGGTCTATGGATACCTGGGGGGGGGGGGTGCTGCTGGCAGGCTTAGCTGGGAGCAAACAAAAAATGCACCGGGTAAAATAGGTCAAAACTACAATCAAATTATGTAGACATACTCTCTTAGAATCTGGAGGAGGTGGATATGAAGAAGAGTGCAAGGGTCCAGAGTCTTTTAAGGTAGTAGGTATTAAGTACCCTCGTAGAGTAGAGTAGATTTCACAGTCGAGCAAGTAGACACTGGGTGAAGCAGGAGAATTTGCTGGTACAGGAGAAAAATGAAGGAGAGAATACAAAAGTGTTAGAAATACATGAATATGCAGTAACTATCAAATAAAGCTATAGCCAAGTACACAAGAACAGAATTCAAATCAACTGTTCCAATATATAGCACTTTAGAAACAGTATAAGCCAGGAAAGAAAATAACATTCAGGCAAAATCACAATGCGTAGATACCCAGTTAAGATTTGCAGCAGTTAAACATATGCATTTCAACAGTAGAAATCTTGCAGTACTTTGGTTCAAAAAGACGCAAGGTATATCCTTAAGTACAGCAGATATATTCCATCTAAAGGCATACGGATAGCATGGGGCATGCCCGTAGATCCATATTGTAAGATAAGGAAGAGCGCTAAGTGTAGGGAGGCCCAGTAGCAAGTAAGACCCGAGCACAGCCTGCACTTGTAAGGCCACTATGTATACTTTCACTCTATTCCCAGAGTACACTAAAACACTACTCAAAAGTAACAGTAAAAGGACTAGGCCTTAGACAAGGTAGGTCCCCCAAAGTATCTGTATGGGGTCTTAGAGGTACTGAGTAGCCTCGTGTTGGAACGCTAAACAAGGCGCTATATGTTTCCCGCTAATATCAGTGAGAAATAGCCTAGGCTAGGTCTTACAACAAATACAGACCCTAAAATTACAAGGTTGCTCTATGTGTAAGTAAGTACATACTAACCATAAAATTACAAGGTTGCTCTATGTGTAAGTAAGTACATACTAACCATAAAATTACAAGGTTGCTCTATGTGTAAGTAAGGATTTGCTCAGTCAAGGGTATAGTAAACTAACGCTGCGTGTACTATTGGACATGAAAAAAAGAAAAAACAAACATAAGGCTGACACGCTAATTCTGATTAGCCTATTTATGTTTAAGTAACGACCAGCTAGGTCCGCTGTAGATAGAGGAATTGTAAAAACCACAGCGACAGAGCAGTTATATACTAACGACAGTATTCCTCAAATCAGTAGCAGTTTGCAGCTCAAAAAGCTCAACAGAGGCAACATCGCTCTACATTTGTTAAAACACCTTACAGAAGGTTAGAAACAGCAGTCGCATGAAGGCGACAACAAAACCATAGCATACAACAGCCAAAAACTCTCTGGAGAAGCAGCGTAATTCAATATAAGTTATAAACATTAAAGACTAGTTTTAAAGGTTAGAAACAGCAGTCACATGAAGGCGACAACAAAACCATAGCATTCAACAGTCAAAAACTCTCTGGAGAAGCAACGTAATTCAATATAAGTTATAAACATTAAAGTCTAGTTTAAACAGTGGTCGCACGAAAGGCAACAGTATAGTAACAAAGTTAACAGTGTGGATGGTCAGTTTGCTAGTACATCCACCAAGTGGCTAAGAAAACACACACTCAAATTGCTTCTAAGGGTAGACATCGGGTGCCAGATACAGTTCAAAAGGGATATAGGTTACCCAAAATATTTTAAAGACAGAAGCACAGATAGCAACAAAATACAGAAATGTACAATACCTATTACAGCTAGGAGCTGTATAGGACCATATATTTGGTCTTCAAGGTTCTTTTTAGGTGACTAAGGAAATTAAGGACCTCTCGTCACTCTTTGCTCTAAACTTGTTCATGACAAATATGAAGTTTTGGATTGTTTGTGCAGCTTATTCTTCCATGTCTAGAGAAGGAAGACTAGATATGAACTTTAAACCTCAGTGATTGTTCCTTACATATCAAGAAAGCCAGTGAATACATAAGGTTTCTGAGCCTCATGGTCAGTGTCAATTCAGAGTTCTTTCTGTTTGTTCTCACCAAAGCCCCTGTGGTATTCACCACTTACATTGCAGCTATTGCAATATGTCTTGGACTGATGTGAACCAAAGGTTCACCATATATGGACTGTTTGCTAGATGCCCTTACAAGAGAGTTGATGATTCTAGCCAGGGATTACTTACTGCAACCGTTTTGATCCTTGGGAATCTCTGCGAACACCACAGATTTCTAGATGACATCATCACAAACATTAATCTACATGTATGCCACCTGGACACACTGCTTTGGTTTATACAGCTATCTTCAAAACAGTGTTATGTCCCTACAATACAAGGTTCGCAGTCTAATGTCATCTCCCTTTCTGACAACAGTATTATGCCTCAAGAATTTGGGGCTAATGGCAGCAAATTGCCTTTCTAGTTCACTTCATAAGATATCACATGCGGGTCCAGCATTGTCCATGAAAGTCCAGTGGAGATAGAACATGGACTGCACATGCCTTCTGTTCAACTATGCCATAGCCATATAGACTGATGGCTTTATTTAGGCAGCTTTTTTCAGGGCAATTCATTTACTCAATTGACATGTCTCTCACCACAGATGCATTTGCGTTTAGGGGGAGCTTTATTTGAGGCAGACAGTCCAACAGACATGGTCACAGTAAGAGACTAGTCTACACATAAATGTTCTGGAGATAAGGGCAGTCCTAACTTTGCAGGCCCTGAAATACTTCCTCCTTGCTTGAGGGTCAGCTACTCAGACAACATGGCACTGGTTTGATATGTCAACAATCAGAAGGATCCCACTGTTACCTGTATGTCAGGAAGCCATATGGTATGGGAATGGCATTCTGACAGCATTGCATTTCTCTGATCAAGCCAATTTCTGGTGCACAAGCTCAGCAGATTATTGCTGATGCTGAATGAGTGATCCCCATGTCATTGATAAAATGCATATTTTGCAGCTGAGGCAAGCATTGCTTACCTCACTGACCATCTTCAAATGCAGCAGCAATTTCTCCATTATCTCTCACTGAGGGACAGCCTTTCCATAACAACCTGAAGTCCAGTGCTGTTTACTAGATCTCCTTTATGCTTTCCCCATTTCTCTTTATTCTTTGATTTCTAAAGAAAGTATGAATAAAGAATGCAAGAGTCATCCTCCTAGCTCCTTTATGGCCCTACTAAGTTTTGTTCCACTTGATTTGGCCTCTTAGGTACTGAGATTTCCCCATTAGAACTATACAGAGGTCTGCTGACCCACCTATTTAGTAAGCCTCACCTGGACCTTCAGTCTCTAAGTGTAGTAACATGATCACTTCAGTTGCCTTGATAGCCAGCAACATTGATTACTATCTAGGGTGGCTTAGATCCTTACATCTGCTGAGAAGTCTTCCACTAGGCAAATGTGTAAAAGCAAATGGACTATGTTTTTAGTGTAGGCCATTGTTCAAGGACTTGACCCTATTTAGCACTAATCCTAGCAGTTTTCCAGTTCTTGACATATATTTTTGACTAGGTACTGAGCTATTAAAGCTCATTAACAGCATTTTCCAGTTTTCATCAAGGGCTTTTATCTTTATTGTCATCCTGGAAAGTATGAACAATCTCTTTCAAAGGTACTTTTCTGTCAAGGCACCCTATTAGAAAACATTTAATGCTTTGGGACCTTAATGTTATATTGGTGAAACTGAAATTGACCCTGTACAACTCCACGGCCAAAGCAGATCTGATATTTTTGTCAAGAAAGATTCTTATTCTGGTAGTCTTGATGTATTTTAGGAGATTTCTGAACACCAGGCTTTCATCTTCCAAACCGCTGTCCTTATGGAAAAAGTGTTGAGTATCTTAGCTTATTATCTTGTCTTTTTATGTCAAAGGTAGACATAGAATCAGTCCTAAAATGTCCATTAATCTGTCTTTATTTCCACATCATTCAAATCCTGGAGAATATCATTTAATTCTTTAGATGTGCATAATAACTACAATTCTACCTCAACAGAACCAATGATTGTAGAAAGGATAATATTTCCTTTGCCCAGAGCAGATTAAGCCAAAAATGTCCGTCACATGTAGGTGGCTGCCAAAGTGCAGCTTTACAAGGTTGACTTGCAGGACATTCTGCAAAGTGTTGGCTACCTCCTTAGCCTTTTTCAGTAGTGTGTCAGATAATGCTGTTTGTGGTGCAGTAGCTTGGATTTTGCTGCGCATTTTATGCAGGGCACTATAAACTGGACTCATTCTCAAGGTCTGGCTTAACCTTTGGGTCTCCCATCATTTGAGGTACCCAATATTGATGCCACTGAAGAGAAGATGGACCTGTGTCCTGTAGTTGAAGAGGACTGACTGCGTTTTCCATAATAAGAAAGCTATGTGTTTATCATAATAATTTGTCCTGACCTCTTCAAGGATTTTGGGTTCACCATTTGAGAACCACTAGTATGTGGTGGGAGCTGCGACATCTGCTTATTACATAAAACCAAAAAACATATTTGCTTGGTCAAATCAGTTCCTAGATAACAATTTAAATGCTCACATTCCTGTAATGTGTGCACTCAAATTTAGTATTTTGCTGGATAATGTGAAAAGTAAAATAGTGATTTTTACAAGGGTGTAAATCTTCCACATTGAAAACACACTTTATTTTCATTTTAAGTTTGCTGCAGTTCTGAAAATGTTATCACTGACAGGTGACAAAGCACCTGTCTTTCTCTTTGTTTTTGGTGTCTGTCTTTCTCTTTGTTTTTGGTGCCCAGACATCAGAACATACATATCTATATCCTACCCGGTAACAGCATACCCAGCCTAGAAAATCTTCTCGATTGGCCATCAGAAACACTCCCACAAGAAACTATTGTCTTAGGTGACTTTAATATAGACTGGCTAACCTATAACTCCTGTACTCCCACTAATTTCATCAGCCTTCGTGATTTCTCCCAAACAATCCAATCCCCAACAAGATTAGACAAAGCACTCAAGAGGCAGTCCACCTTTGACTGGCTATTGACTAACAAACCAACCCAAATCCATCACTCTGGCTGCCTCCCAGACAGTCTAAGAGATCATTTTCCAACATTCATAATAAGGCTTCGACCAGATCTAGAGAAACCCACAATTTTATCAGCTAATCTGAAACAAAAAGACCTTCATCTCCTGTAACTTCATTGATACTTAAGTGTTGCAACTGGATTCCTCTCAAACAACTCAACCTAGACAAAGCTGTAGAGTACTTCAATCCAAACATTCCTAGACATCCTAAATGCACAAGCCCCACCAAGGAACATCCAAGTCAAATCCAACTATGACGCGTGGTTGTGCAAAGAGACCTGATATGTGCTGAGATCCAGAGAAAAAGCCTGTGCTTTATGGCACAAGACAAGAACCCATGCCTCAAACCAAACATACCTAGAACTGAGGAGCAAATCTAAAAAAATGGTCAAACGAGACAAAATTAATTACTATCATGAAAAAACTCTGGACAGCTATAAGCAAATTTTTCTATCCAGGTAAGTCTAGTACCCCAACCCCTACAACTGCAGATACCACTGAAAACGTAGCCATTACTTTCAACAGATATTTCACACAATCTATGTTGGGTCTATCTAACTCTCAGAATGCCTCCGCCCATCAGATGAACCCACTAAAACTCATAGTAATATAAATAGGTTTAGCTTCCAACCTATCCCTGTTAATATAATCAAAAAACGTAAGGTCACCAAATTGGCCGCCGATAAACTTCCAGCAGAATTCTTGATAATTGCAGCTGAAGTAATTGCATACCCTGTTGCTATTCTTATTAATCAGTCCACAACTGAAAAATATGTCCCTAACCTCTGGAAAATCTCCCATATTATCCCACTCCATAAAGGTGGGAACTCCAAAGAACTGACCAACTATTGTCCTATTATCATACTCTCTCCCCTCTCCAAAATCCTAGAAAGGTGCATGCACACTCAAATCATGGAGTAGTTAAACACACATCAACTTCTCTCGCATACTCAACATGGCTTCAGGCCAAATCACAGCACTACTACTGCTCTAATGTCTTTAACTCACACAATAAATCATCATAGGACATCCTACAGAAGGGCCTCACTGAGACAGATGCCTGGTGTCAAAGCCATGACCTCAAGCTCAGTGCCAGAAAGTGCATTGTCATCCCCATTGGTAAAAACTCTGTACCCATGAGCTACTACATAGGTGGTAGTCTACTTAACACCGAAAGTGTGATAAGAGACCTTGGGACGAAGGTGGACAGTAGTCTCTCCTTTGATAATCACATCGCCACAGTAGTCAGGAAATCCTTCTACTTGGCACACCTCATCACAAAAGGTTTCTTATCCAGGAAAAAAAAGAGGTCATTGTTCCCCTGTACTCGTCACTCATTAAACCCATTATAGAGTACAACACCCCTTTTGGTATGTACCTCACAAGACATCTACAACAACTGGAAAGTCTGCAGAAATACCTCATAAAGAGGATTACCAGCCTCAAAGAGATGCCCTACGCAGACTGTCTCAAAAAACTCCAGCTTTACTCTGTTGCATATCGCCTACTCAGAGGCGATCTCTCCCTAACATACAAAGAAAGCTGTGTCAAACCCAGGGCTGTTGGACATGCTCCACTTAAAGAAATCCCAATCCCTCTGAGCTACATGCTGTAGGGACCTAAACTTTGTCACCACAATAAACAGAACATGCTGGAGGGATAGATTCCTGCCCCAGAAACTTTCCATACTCTGGAACAAACTACCTATCTATATCAAACAAAGCTCCTCATTAGCACTCTTCAAGAAAAATCTTGATGATTGGATGGGAAGTAGGAAATTCACCCCGGGGATCACCTCTGTGGCTCTGCTCGACAGGGGCACAGGAAAATAATTTTCTTGGGTGGCAAAAGTCCGGGTACCTTTTTGGCTAGGCTTGTATAGGCCCTAGGGCCGATAGCCTAGTACCTACCTATGTACCTATAGAAACAGTGGTAGGTATGTATCTGCCATCTTCCTTGATCTTTCCAAGGCCTTCCGTATGGTCAGTCACACCAAACTCATTCAAGCCCTTTCAGAACTAAATCTTAGTGAATCCCTGTGAATTCCATTACATAGTTTCGCAGTTACTTAGCAGGTAGACAGCAAGCTGTTCAGTGGCAGGGGGAACTCTTCCCCCCTACTTCCTGTCACACTAGGGATTCCCCAAGGCTCAATACTCACTCCCTTACTATTCTCCATCTTCACCAGTAACCTGCACACTGCTACACTACATTCATCAGTCATCCAGTATGCTGATGACTCTACATTAATATGTGCCTGTTCTTCCCTTCAAGAACTACACTCTCTAACCCAAGATTCCTTTCTCTCTGTTGAAACCTAGCTTACCTATTCCAAGTTATTACTAAATCCCAACAAAATAAAAATAAAGATCTTCCACCTCACTAGGAAAACATCCTCCACCCCTACATTCAACATAATCTCCAGTAATAAAGTAACCATGTCCTCAGTTACTTACACTAAACTATTAGTGGTTGAGATTGTTACTTGAAATTCAATATCTATTATCTCCTTGGCCATAAAAAAGTGCACAAAAAACTGGGAATGCTATATAGAAATAAACAGTATCTCACTAAAAACACCAAGTCCACAATAGCACAAACACACCTCATCTCTATACTCCTATATGCTTCACCCATACTTACAAATCTGAGGAAAGCAGACATAATGAAACTTGAGTTCCTTGAAGGCAAAATGCTGAGGTACCAGAATAAATTGACTTGAAAAGATTGGTCATCCTTGATTTGTGTTCCTGTGGTTTTGAAGCTGAGGTTTTGGATTTATTTCTTGTGTGTATAACAAAACTTGAGACTTGCTATAGCAAAATTGCTATGTTTGCCACTGAATCTGCATTTAGATCACACCACTGCCTACCCCTTAAACAACTAAATTGGCTGGAACGCCCACAGCTGCTCCTCTATAATCAACTTACAGTTGCCCATAAGATCATATACTACCCACATAGAATACCCGCACTAAACAATATCCTTCAGCTCTACTCCACTAACAGAATTCTATGCTCCAGTAACAAAAGTCTCCTCAAAATAACAAATGCCAGCAACACAGCTAGAGCCTCCCTTTACGCACACTTCATAGCAAAAAAATGCAACACTCTGCCAACAAATATCACTTTACTATCCTGTTCTACACAATTTTAAAAAAGGACTAAACAATATCTGCATGATACTTGGCTATGTAATTGACTAAATCCTGGCTAACCTACTTCTCTACTTTCTTTCCCAATTTCAAGCATTGCCACTCCATACTGACATCTGACTAAACTTATTTTATATCATTTGCTACTTCCCCTTCTCCAATAGTCGTCTCCTACACTCTGCCTCCACTCAACTTTCCTCAAAATTCTATTGCATCTACTCTCTACTTCATAGCTGCTAATCATTGATCAAACATACTATTGTAAATGATTAACTCTGGTTGAAATGTGTTCTGTTTATTGTTTGTGGAACTTTTCTTCCCGGGCCTCCACTGAAAAAGGACTTGTGTCCAGTCGGACTATCCTAGTAACTAAAAGTAAAATAAATAAATAAAATGAATACAGAACTTTCTAGAATTACTTGCAATCATGCTCTAATTAAAAGTAAGCGATAAACACAAATTATAAGTGAAGTCTGCATGCTCAAGCAACTAACTCCAGCTTGGATGCTTTGAGCAAGTGACTGTACGCTAGAGGTAATGACATGTGAAAATAGTTTGCACAGATCATGTAAACAGTGTGACCATATTAATGACATTATTTACAAGAGAATGCTTGCTGGAGTGAATTGTTGATAATAATGGTCCTCTATTCCCATGAGGAGAATTCAGAACGTTTACTGTATGTAGCATAGTGTAGTTAAACATGATATGTCTACCTGTAGCCATAGGTGGGCTTACTGTAAAGATTTTTGCCAACATGGAAGAAAATAGTGAATACCTTGAACCACAGTGATAAGCCATTGCAACAGAAATAGCCAATTCTCTCTTGTTTACTTGTAATGTCATAAACAAAGCCATCAGAACTACCCGAGTGGCATCATTCTTGAGCAGAAACTTGCATTTTAAGTGGGGTTTAGAAAAATCAGATATATGAAAACAAGTGCACAAAGTAAAAATTCAGTTACAAAAAGTAAACTTGACAAGTTTTACTATTGTTCAACTGGTGATGGCCAGTAACTGTAAAAATGACAAATTTTTCAAAGATTGAAATTTGAAGATACAATGTTGGTATGGGGCATGGACTTAGAAACTGCAGAAGACCCACAAACAAGTTGGGAAGTACCCGACAGCTAGATGGGCTTAAGCAAGCTTGCTAGACAATCAGGTGTGGAAAAAACACCTGTTGAATAAGTCGGTTATATCATGGAGGTTATCTGCCACTTTGTAACCATGACAAAAATCAGCATATCAAATCCATACTAAAACAGTGGTGCTTGACAGAGTTCTCAAATGAAGAGGGATACATGACAGCAATATCTTCCAGAGGGAAATGTGATAGATGAAGAGAGACAAAAGATCAGACCATTAACCAGAGGAGGAGGGATGACTATAAATTCGCCACTCATCTATTAACCTGGATAATGATACCCAGGAATCCCAAACAGATGATACCCTTGAAGAACTTATGGTGGCTATTCCAAGGCCAGTGAAATTACAGAGGTAACTTCATCAGCATCTTAAAAAATCACCAAGATGACGCTAAATCTCTGTGAAGGAAAACACTTGACAAATTTGAGAAAAAAATTGTTAAAAACTGTCATTGAAATAATTATTAAAAATATGACTAACGCTACTTTGAAACTCTGCTAAACAATATAACTATGTATGTGTAGCTTGTGTGGAACAAAAGTAATACTGGATAACAGTGGCATGACAGGGTTTCCAGGTTGTTGGTTCAGAACAGTAATGCCTTTATCAGTTATTCTGCATTTTTGCATTTATATCTATAGCAAATATATTAAATAATAAATCTAATGTTTAAGTCTGTTGCTGGTATGTGAATCATATGGTCTTTGGTTTTGTGGTTATGGCTTATTCTAGCTGTAAATTCTCTTAGGTTGAAAAGTAACTGGAAGAACTGCTGAGTTTTAAAAGCATGCATGTAAGTGAAGCTGTATGCAGCAGCTCTAATTCCACGTCTTTTTATTTATAAACGTTACCTTGTGTAACTTTAGGGCTTGCTTTATGGAGTACTTTGTGATGCTTTTCTGACTAGGACGCTCCCTCAAAATGGTCACGACTCCATGAGCTAACAAAATGAAGTAGTCCTGTAACCTGAAAGCTTCTATAGCGGAGTATTAAGTGCACATCACTCAGCACACACAGTT
This sequence comes from Protopterus annectens, assembly GCF_019279795.1. Lineage (NCBI taxonomy): Eukaryota > Metazoa > Chordata > Ceratodontiformes > Protopteridae > Protopterus > Protopterus annectens. The sequence goes on along the minus strand of NC_056730.1, from coordinate 518,012,399 downwards.
GTAGTTACACCTGTACAGTTTTCCTGTACCGTTTATGTGTTCAAAATGTTCATCATAATGAAAGTTGTCCTTTTAATCCTAGACAGTCAGCATTGCCATCTGTATTTATTCTTCCATTTGTACATCCCACATTTAATAATGTTACTGCAGCTGCCTAGTCCTCACTTCTTGTCAGTAATCTGTGCCTCATTTAGCATTGCCCAGTACCTGCAGTAAAGAGTATGGTCCTGCCAAGAGCAGTTTAAAAGTAAAAGTCCTGTCCATCTTCTACTTCCCACCCCCTACTCACAGTTACTTTGAAACCCTGAAGAGACCCAGTCTTCCATCAAATCTGATTGCATCAGGTGCTTAGCCATCAGTCCAGTCCCTGAAATTTAGACTGGTTCCCACCAAAGACACCTAGGCAGATGTCTCCACGGGCTTCACCGACATACCATACATTGACTTTGGTTGGTGGCTTCCTCCACCATGCTAGCTTGCTGACTAAAAACACTCCCTGATGCCCAGTCTGGCCTTTAAATACCTCTTGAAATAAGGAGCCATGGTAGGTTTTGAATCTACTGCTGTTAAATTCTTGCAACAGCTCATTTCTAAGTTGTTTTTTTTTTTTTACTGACTTGATTTCCTAGTACCAGCTTTCTGACCATGAATTTGCTAAATAAAGTTGTCAGTGCTGTTTGCCTCCCAACTTAATGTCCCAACTTAATGACCCCTTATACTTGTACTGCAGACTTTCTCCATCAGTATGCCCCACTGAGGACTACTAAACTGCATATACTTATAGCAGATAAACTGGACTGTGTAAATAGCGTACCTCATTCCACTGGCTTTTCATTTTAATGTATTTTATTTGGCATTTAACACCCCACTATTTTAGTGTATTTGGTCTTCATAGCATTTGTGGGACCTTACTTCTTTATCTGTGACACTTTAGTGCACACTGAAAACATTGTCAAAGTTTTTTTCTTAACTGGACTAGCCAGTTCTTTAAACATTACAAAGTAGGTTTAAAATGTGAATCATGGTCAGTCTGTCCCCATAGTTTCATGTATACTGACCAATAAGGAGCTTAATGTCCTGGATCCTAAATTGGAACTTATGCCTAGGTAGCCATCCCATTCATTGCTGAAGGTACGATTTGATGTAGTGAGTTTGACATCTGAATATATTTCTTGGGCATGAAAGTCTGAGATGTAGTTTCATAGGTAGTTACTAGGCTTGTGGTGTGGGACCATTGAAGAGCCTAGCCTAATTTCACAGTGCCCAAAGTAACTGTCTGGTTAAGTGACTTGCTTAAGGTCACAAAGTAGGCAGATGGAGGCTGAGGGGATGAAACCCTGTACCACAGGAAACAACTCGTTAGCTGCTCATAGCTTCACTGCTCTGCACTGCCAGACTCATGAAGTTGTTACTTTTTATGTTATGTTTGATACTCATTTTTATTAAAGCTGAGTATCCTCGTGTTTGGGTCAGTAGAAGGGTATTCTAAGAAAAGGTTTCAAATAGTAAGGCGTATCCTAATGTTCAAGTACAAGTTTTATAAGAAAGCAAGACTAATATAAATAAATATAGAGAGAGAGAGAAAGAAAGGGGGCGTTGTAGTCCTTGTTATAACACAAGCATTGCAGCACTTTCATTACACTTTGTGAGGAATTGTAGCACCTTATCCAGCTGTACCAGATAGTATGCAAGTGGTATATAGAGTACAATACAGTATACTGTAATTGGCCTGATAAGGCCTATATAAAGTGTACAGTTACTTCTCTGTTATGGCTGTCAATCTCTGGGATGATAAGGTGGGCATCTGTGTATGCTTTGTGAATGGTATTAGCTGTATTGGGCGTCAAATGACAGGTTATGATCTATGAGGAATCCATGGTCTTTAACCATTTCATCAAATTTTAGCTGTCTCCAATCAGTAGTGTTTCAAGCTGGTACTTTTTTTTGGTCAAATGCCAGATTGCTGCTTTTTTGCCATTGAAGTCAAGTTAATGTCTCCTGCAACAATCTTGTGAAACATTTAATGCTGTTTAAACTGAGGTAGTATCCATGATAACTAGTTTGCAGTCATCTCTATATTTGGAGAGCCAGATTCAGGGGTCAGTTTTTTTTCACCTGAGAAGAAGATGCCAAAAATTAGTGGTCATAAGGCAGAATCTTGAGGAACTCTGCTAGTGACAGGGGTGGTGAGGATAGAAGTTGTAATCATACTTCATGTGTACGATCATTTACCCAGCTGCTGACCCAGCATAAGTCTTCATGTAGCTTCTGATCCCTTACTTGATGTGTGATTCCTTCTTAGAGTATAGCATCAAACACTTTAACATAATCGAGGTGTTACATAGACAAATAAACCTTTGTCCAGGGCAGGAGTTAAACTCTGAAAAAAATATATATCATATATATATATATATATATATATATTTGTATATTTGTATATATATATATATACATACATACATATATATATATATTTATTTATATATATATATATATATATATATATATACATATGAGGCTAAGCATGCAATATCTACCTTTGACAAAACTAAACTGGGTTATGTCATAGAAAGGGGGCTCCATTTGTCTGTCCTACTAAGTTGCATGATTACTCTCACCATCATCTTGTAAAATAAGCTCACCAGATTTGTCTGTAATTACTAGGATCTGTGGAAGGGCCTCCTTTGTTGATTGGGCCACAGTAGCCTTCTTCCAGGTATTGGGCACATATCCCGATCTTATTGCTCAGTGAAGAACCAACTCTTCCATTCTTACTGCTATATAAACCCTGTGTTTTATAAAGGCTCTACTTGTATTGTCAGGATCTGGATTGCATTGCATAAGTGGAAATTCCTTAAGATTCCAAGAGCAGGATAAGTTATTTCTTACATTTATTTCACTGAACTGCACTTCCGAAACACTTATAATTGTGCTATACAGTTGATCTACTGCATTTTGCACTGTTATAAAGCTTTTTTTATTGTTTCACTGCATTTATTTACTGTTTTATACTGTTTTAACATTACTTAACTGTGAACTGCTTTTTTATACTGAGAGTTGTATTTTCTGTTTGTGAGTGCTCTATCTGAGCTTTTCTGTGCATTTTTGTCTGTTTACAGTTAAAAGCATTCTCGAGTCTGCTCCTTGATCTGTTTAAAACTTTCATTTAATGGCTACAGCTAGGAACTGTAATTTTTCCCACCCACCCTCTCTAGTGTTGTGTGTTCTTATATTTGGTGGCTTTGCAGTTGCCCGCCCATACTGTATATTTTATCTGTGACACTCCTCCCAGTCTAGTGTCATTAGTTCACGCAATCTAACAGAGAACATTTGTGAAGGCCAACCCACTCAGATTCTTAATGTTGAATTAACTTCTGTTCCAGCTTTCTCCATTTCCACTTTACTGGAAAAAAAATTGTAAGCTTGCTTCCCCCTTTTCCTGTGGCAGGTCAGATACGGATTTGCTGTGTCCAGGACTGTTTGTGAGCTCCTAAGCCCCCCCCCACACACACACACACTTAACTGGGGTTAAACTATTCCTGGCGCCATAAAGTCTGTTCTCAAAATTTTCCTTGCAACTAGCCAGCTGTTTAGTTTTAGCACTCATCTGTTTCTTTGATCTCAGCACTTGTTCAGAACTCATTGTAAGCACTAAATAAGTTACAAATTACTACAGCACTCAACTTTCCTCACTTGTCTAGAGGAAAACAGTGTTTAATACTTAATAAATAAGCACCTATTCAGGCATGTCTAAAGGTCAGCTTCTGGTGTTTTCTCCTGTCTACCTGATGACTCTGGGTATCTTGGGACAATGCAGCAATTGCCTCATGTACACAGACAACCCTTTCCTCCTACCACCCAATACTACGACCTGTGAGAGATGCACTTATATAGCCAAACTGGAAGCAAAGCTCTCTTCAGCAAAGACTGGCCTAGACAGTCAAGAGGAGAAGGTAAACACTTGCACCGCACCACACTCATCACATAGTCCCTCAAAACCTTCACCACCAAAACACACAGACAGAAGCACAAAACACACACCTACATTCGCAGAGGCTCTCAGTACAAATCTGCCCAAACAACAGAGACCTCCAAAGCAGAAATGCAAGCAACCTCCACCCCCCAACACAACCCAAATGACACATAGCCCACATACTCAGTGTGCCACACAACTACAGCCCATATGGCATAACGAACCCAACACTCTAGTCATAGGTGACTGTTTAGTCAGGCACACTGATGTTCCACTCACCAGGCTAAACAAGGAAAAAGTTACTGTCAGGTGCCAGGATACGCCACATAATGCACGCACTCAGGTCACTCCACAACAAGTACAAATATGACTCTGTCCATTGTCCATATTGGTGTGAATGACCCGAGACGTACCTCCCTGGACTACATGAAAAGAGACATGGAGGGCCTCTCTGATCTTGTAGCCCAGGCCGGTATGACCCCGGCCATGAGTAGCATCCTGCCTTCACCCAGAATGACACCAAAGTACAAGGACAAAATGATTGACGTTAATAATTGGCTAAGCTTCTGGTGTCATTCTAAGGGAATCCAGTATCTATCTGCCTGGGATGACATGATCGACAGACCATTCTGCTTTGCCAAAGTTGGCCTGCACCTGTTGCCCTTGGGATTCCGGATACTGGCAAAGGCTCTTGCCACCCCTATAGTGCCTTTTTTAGGAAAGGTTCAAATGACAAATTCACCACCGTAACAGGTACAAGCAAGCAAAATCTGAGGGTAATGCTACTCAATGCTAGAAGTCTAAACCTCAAAATGCACTCACTCGAGGCACTCCTTAAAATGGAGAACATTGACATCTGTGCAGTGACAGAGACCTGGTTCAAAGCTCCAGAGAGCATCCCTGCATTACCAGGCTATAATTCATACCACACCTTTCGGCCACCAAACCCGGACCGAAACACTAAAGTTGGAGACATGTCCATATTCATTAAGGATATCCACACCTCCAAGCTAGTGGCTCAGCATAATGCATCCGTGATTATCCAAGTTCAACTAACTCTGGGCAAAACCGAAATCCAGATTGTAGCTTGCTACAGACCCCCCACCATGCCCCAGGATTACCACTCCTCTTTTCTTGATACACTGGAAAATATTAAGGTACAATCCAACACTCTAATAATGGGTGATTTCAACTACCCTACCATTAACTGGGAAAACTGCTCATGTACCAACTCTTTTGCTCAACGTTTTCTGGAAATCATCAATTCCAACGCCTTGGATCAACTTATCCACACCCCCATCAGGGGCAGCAATATCCTAGACCTGGTCATCACCAACATGGGTGACCGGTGTTCCACACCAGAGGTCAGTTCCTCGTTGGTCAGATCCGACTACAAGCTAATCAGTCTAGACATCCACATCCCTCTCCCACCCCCCATTAGGAAAACAACTGTAAAAAATTTCTCCAAAGCCAACTTCATGCTTCTTAAGACAGAAGTGGCAAACTTCACAACACCCATGCAGATGGACAATAGAGTTACGACTGCTGAATCCTACACAAATGCACTTTATAAGCACTTACAGGAGTGCATGGATCGTGCTATCCCTAACAGAACCAATATGCTATCCTCCAAAAAAAGGAAGCCAATCTGGTGGTCTTCTGCCATAAACAAACTCTACAACAGAAGAAAGAAACTGGTGCAAAAAAGAGTAAAATCCCATGACTGGGGAACTCCCTGGTCAGCCTCAGTAAGAAGCTGAGATCCCTCATAAAATCCTCCAAAGCTAGTTATGAAAACAAAATTGCCACTGATTCTAAAAACAACCACAAAGCATTCTATAGCTATGTCAAAAATCTCAATGGCAACACTCAGATCTGCTCTGAGTTATAGCACAATGGCACTAAATATACAGAACCAACTGATATTGCCAACATCCTGGCAGATAGGTTTGGTGCTAACTTTACCCCTCTCTCACCCCCTAAAGGGCTCATCTTTATACCGGAAGAATGCAAAGTTCTGTAATCACGGCTGCACAGGTAAAAACCTCACTCTCCAAAACCAAGAACACAGCATCCATGGGACCTGACAACATCCCAGGCTGCCTTCTGCATGAACTACAGAATGAACTGGCACCCCACCTAAGTACCATGTTCAATCATAGCCTCACCTCAGGCTTTGTGCCCATTGAATGGTGCACCGTGACAGTTATCCCACTTCATAAAGGGGGGGGGGCACAACAGACCCCAGGAACTACCACCTCTTAGCCTGACGAGCCTCGTCTGCAAGGCCATGGAACGTATCATCATGGAACTCATAAACAAAGACATTGGAGGTCTCCAAACTCTGGACCCCACACAGTTTGGGTTTGTAAAAGGCAGATCATGTCTTCTAAACCTGATAGACTTCTTTGAAATAGTCACCAAAGCCATAGATGAGGGTAAGGTGGTTCACACAGCCTATCTAGATCTCGCCAAGGCGTTCAACACCATCCCCCACTCTGGAATTATAGATAAACTCACTAAACTAGGTATAAATCCCTATGTCACAAGATGGGTTGCCAACTGGCTTACTGACAGAACCCACACTGTGAAAGTAGCAGACTCCAAATCAGACTTCAGACCAGTGACAAGTGGAGTACCACAGGATTCGGTCCTGTGTCCTCTCCTGTTTGGTATCTACTTCTCTGAAGTACAGGCTAACACAGAAGGTCTTTGGCTAACTAAATTCACAGATGACTGCAAACTAGGAGCCATAATCGAAACTCCAAACGATGTGGACATCCTACAAAAGGGCCTCACTGAGACAGATGCCTGGTGTCAAAGACATGGTCTCAAGCTCAATGCCAAAAAGTGCATTGTCATCCCCTCTGGTAAAAACTCTGTACCCATGAACTACCACATAGGCGGTAGTCTACTTAACACCAAAAGTGTGATAAGAGACCTTGGAACATAGGTGGACAGTAGTCTCTCCTTTGATAATCACATCGCCACAGTGGTCAGGAAATCCTTCTACGTGGCACACCTCATCACAAAAGGTTTCTCATCCAGAAAAAAAGAGGTCATTGTTCCCCTCTATTCATCACTCATTAGACCCATTATAGAGTACAACACCCTTTTTGGTATGTACCTCACAAGACATCTACAACAACTGGAAAGGCCACAAAAATACCTCACAAAGAGGATTACTGGCCTCAAACAGATGCCTTACACAGACCATCTCAAAAAACTCCAGCTTTACTCCGTCGCATATCGCCTACTCAGAGGCGATCTCTGCCTAACATACAAAGCTATGTCAAAGCCAGAGCTGTTGGACATGCTCCACTTAAAGAAATCCCAATCCCTCTGAGCTACACGCTCTAGGGACCTAAACCTTGTCACCACAATAAACAGAACATGCTGGAGGGATAGATTTCTGTCCCAGAGACTTCCCATACTCTGGAACAGACTACCTATCTATGTCAAATAGAGCTCCTCATTAGCACTCTTCAAGAAAAATCTTGATGATTGGATGGGTAATAGGAAATTCACCCCAAGGATCATTTCTGTGGTTCTGTTTGACAGGGGCACAGGAAAATAATTTTCTTGGGTGGCGAAAGCCAGGGTACCTTTTTGGCTAGGCTTGTATAAGCCCTAGGGCCAATAGCCTAGTACCTACCTATGAACCTATGAAGAATGTGCATAAAGGGATAATACTGTACTATTTTTATTTGCACAAATTAGGCTTCCTGGTATGTTCTATGGTCCTGCGGAACTGGCGTTTCTGATAGTGTAGAGATAACCATTTTGTATTCAGTTTTGCATGTTATTGTGTTTTGGGGAGGAAGCATGGATGGTCGCTCACTTTGCGGTGTGAAATTTTCTCAAAATGTGTGTTTTATTTTGTTAGCTGTATCTATTGGCTGTGTTGTGGTGATACCTGATTCTAGCATACTTTATTCTTTGCCTTCATTTGCCCCTTTTAGCTGTAGAATGCCTTACTATTGCTACAGGTCTTAGTGGCCAGTTTTACCTCTAAGTAAACTTTTGTTTTCTTTGGTTGTTTTATTGAGTTCTTGTTGGATGGAGTTGATCATTAGTGTTACTGGGTTGCATAATGTTTTATTTTTGTTATTTTATTTATTTATTTGACTTCTGGTTACCAGGAAAGTCCGTCTGGGGGGGTAACCCATTTTGAGTGGAGGTTTGGGGAGGAAAGCCTCCTATACTACAAGACCAAGTAGTACTACAATGCCGTGCAATACAGTAGTATAGAAACAGTGTATTTTATTTATTTATTTATTATTTATTTGCATTTGTTAACCGGGTTGGTCCAGCTGGGTAAGAATTACCCTTTTTCAGTGGAGACCCGAGGGGAAAAGCCCCAAACAGACATACAAATACATACGAATAGAGACAAATTAACAATATTACAGAGGAAAACAATATTATGGGTACAATGGAACAGAAAAACAAACAATGAAAATTTGAGAATATGAGTAAGGTAGGCCAGAGGCATACATGCTAAAGATTTATGAAAAGGTGTTCTGAGCAAGATCTCTGAATTAAGTTAAAGTAGGCAAATAAATGATGATTTAGGTGTGGAGTTAGTAGTGTGGGAGTTTTAGGTATTATGCAATAAACTACAATACTACAGTATAATACAATAAGACAATGCAGTGGTATAGAAACAAATGAAAAACAGAGTAGTATGGGGTAAACAGTGTACAGATGCTGTCAGAAGTCAAAGAATCAGAACTAGTCATGACTGAAAATCAAGTGGTACATAAGCCTTTGTTTGTGATGCAGTTATCTAAGAAAGTATGTTTTACCCTTGTTTTGCATTTGTCATGATTATTTATTTTTTTTTACATATAAACATATTTACATATTTACATATGAAAGTAAGGGTGATCTGAGATGAGTGAAAGTTGTTTTGGGTATAAAGAGTAGAATACAGTAGATTACAGATATCTTTTTTGAGAAAAGATAATGGGTGATACCAGGGTACATGTTAAGCATATAAAGAAGAGTTTTGGAAGTGGATGTTATGAAAGTAGTGGGATATCAAAGAATTAGGTACAGTACGAGTCTAAGAGAAGAGGTGTAAGTTATATGGATATAGCTTTTGGTAGGGATGTGGAATAGAAGAAAGAGCAGAGAAAAAAAGGGTGAGTGTAAGGTTTGTAGTGTATTTATTTGCAATTAGTTTGGTATTTACAGGGAAAGTTGCTTGACTTAAGTAGTAGTTGCTTTAGCTTGAATTTAAATTTCATGCGAGCTAATCTGATGTCTAGTGGTAGTGTGTTCCACAATTTGTTTACTGAATAGAAGTAAAGAGATTGTCCTATGGCTTATATAGAGCTAATGCTTGTTTGCCTTAGTGCTCAATTGGGAATATAGGTTTGAAGTACACTGTTTATGGAATGGCATTTTTCTGGATTATAGATTATTTTATGGGCCATTGTTAGTTGCTGGTAATTGAGTTGTTGGGATAGATTCAGCCAGTTAAGGAATGTAAGAGCAGTAAAGTGATGTTTGTAGAATGCCAGACCCATTGCAAATGTGGCAGTTTTATTGTAACAGGATTCCAGTTTGTTAGTGTAGTTTGGAGGTTGGTTAGTGTAGTGGCACCATATAGTAAGGAGGGTAGGAGGTATGTGGAGATTAGTGTTCTTTTAGTGATTAGGTTCATGAAATGTTTGTGCCTATATTGCATTCCCAACTTTCAATGTGATTTTTTATGGTATTTTGGATATGTAGGCCATAGGTTAGTTTGTCAGTTGTAACCCCTAATAGTTTGTCATGGGGAACAGGTTCCTAATTTCTGTGTTATTGACATAATATATTTTAAAATCAGGAGAGTATGAACTGGATGTGAAGAGAAGTAGTTTGGTTTTATTAGGGTTTAGCAAGAGATTTGCATTACTGAGCCAGGTTTCAATGGATGTGAATGTAGTTTGGTGTTATTTGTTTTAGTTCAGTTATATTCTTTGTAGTGGATACAGTCATTGAATCATCTGCATATTGAATAGCAGTGCTTTAGCTGGAGGCAGTAGGGAGGTTGTTTGTGAAGATACTGAAAAGAAGGCCATGGATAGAGCCCTGGGGGGACTCCTGTTTTATTGGGGAGATATTGTGATTGAGAGGTTTGCCATTTTACACACAGTTGTCTTGGAGAACCATTATAGGGAGGAGTTTTAGTCCTAGATTGGTTAGTTCCTGCACGGGTTTTTGGTGTGACACTGTATCGAATGCTTTTGATAGGTCTAGTAATATTGCTGATGTTGGGTGGCCTAAGTCCCTAGCTCTATTGACTGTATCAGCAAAGGATAGTAGGGCAGTTGTACTGTGCAGTGGTCTGAAACCATGTTGGGTGGGTGTGAGTAGTTTGTTTTGAATGAGGTAGTCAAGTAGTTGCCTATGTAAACATTTTTCCAAGATTTTGGAGAGAGGGGACAGGATTGAGCTGAGACTATAATTTTTCAGTTGATTTGACTTGCCTCCTTTGTGTAAGGGGATAATAATTGATTTCTTCCATATTAATGGGACATAAGCTTCTAAGATAGATTTGTTAGAGAATGCTAACTGGGTAGGCTATAGCGTCAACTGCAAGTTTTAAGTATTTGGATGGGAGAGCAGAGAGGGAGCTGGGTTTTATTTTTTGTAATAGATGCGGTATGTAGTTTGTGGGTACTAGCTACAATACGAGGGCTGCTATTTTTGGTGGCAGAGGTGGTGTAGTTTGGATTGATTAAAATTGGTATTTTAGGGTGTTAGTGTTAAGTTGGTGTTATTCATGGAGTTTGTAGTGTGGGATTTGCTAGGGTTATTGACTAAGTTTTCAATACTTTCTATAAAGTGTGTGTTAAGTATATTGGATGTTTACGATGGGTAATTGGTGCAGAATTTTGTTTTGCATTTGGGTTAAGCAACGTTGAAATAGTGGACTAGAACTTTTTAGGATTATTTTTGTGGTCAGATAATTGAGTAAAGTAGTGTTTACTGCACTTGTTCATTTCTTTGCTTGGTTACGTAGTTGCCTATTTTTTTTTATATTCTCTCCAGGCTTTGTCCCTTTTTTGTAAAAATTGTTATGTGGTTTGTGTGAGCAAGGGTGTGTGGTTGGCTTTAGTTCACTTTCTGTGGAGTGGGGCAAGTCTGTTGAGGGTGTTTGAGAATAACTGGTTGAAGTAATTAACACTATCGTCTAGGGGTAGTGTCTTTAGCATCCTTCAGTGTACGGATTTAAGTACATTGACAAAGAGAGCTTGACTGAATTTGGATAGGTTGCAGGAAGTTTTGTAGTGTTGGGTTTTTGGCTGATAATTCTGAGTGTATGCAGGTAAGTGGCCACTTAATGTATCTGGGAGAGTCCCTGAGTTTCATTTTTCGTATTAGTGACTAGAATCTAACCTAGAATGGAGCTTTGGTTTATACTATTATGAATTCTAGTAGGGGTTGTGATAAGTTGGAGTGAAGCCTGATAAAATGAAACTGCAAGGGTAGAGTTGGAGATTAAATTCTTAAACTGTATTGTAATTCCTGTATACTGAAGTCTGCTGACCTGGGTCTAAATGCACATTAAATATGTCCCCCGTAGTAATGTGGTTCCCTCTATTTTGTTCTTAATTTTAATTAAACTAGTTGACCCTAATAATAAACCTAAACTTAAAACCTGAACAGTATATTTTTACTGTGCCCTCCCACTCCCACACATAGCCCTGCTGATTATACTCTGAACCCATATCCTGAGCTAACAAATACCAATGTTTGACTGATTGTTTTCTCCAAAAACCTCAAGGTCTAGCTGGCCCTGCTCCGTTCGCTCCACTCACTCCGCTCCGCTCCCTGCTCCCAATTCCCACGCACCCCCACTACATTTATTCTAAACCCTAATCACCTGACCAGTTGTCCAACCCCAGTTCCCATACCACTAGCCCAACCCACTCATCCTACCTCCCTCCCATACTGATCCAACACCCAGCAACACATTCCCAGACAACACAACTCCACCCTCACACACAACCAACCAGGAATCCTAGTTGTTCTTATCACTCAAAGTAGTATTGTCACCCACACTCGCATCCCTAACACTAGCTCTACTATCAATAACCTTCCTAACTTCCTTACAAACAGACCAACCACTGCACAATTACTCCTATCACACTACCCTCACTAGCTCACCCTCTCAAACCCACTCACACTTCTACATATGCCCTACAATAATCAAACTTACAACTACACATTGCTCATTACCAAAAATAACACTATCTCACCATACTAAGAAAAACACACACAAACCAAACTCACATACGGTTAATATTAAGGAGCTCATACTAACACTCCTACAAACTCTGCTAACCTCTGGTGACATTCACCCAAATCCAGGTCCCCTCTCAGCCAGACAAACATCTGACCTGCTCATCCTAAATCTCAACATAAGAATCATTATCAACAAGCTAACAGACATACATGCATTCATAGCCCACTACAACCCTGATGTACTCAACATTACAGAGATTTGGCTTAAACTCAGTATCCAAGATGAAGATGTTCTGCCCCCAGTGTGTAATACACTTAGATATGATTGGTTCATAGGTTCATAGATTAGTACTAAGCTAACTGCCTTTGTGAGCCATTTTAAGCCTAGCCAATTATCCCTTGTGAGATTCAAACCCTGAACCTTGTGTTTGTAAGGCAAACACCTTAACCATTAGGCCGCCTTCCCGATAGAACAAACAGGAAAGGAGGAGGAGTAGCCATTCTCTTTAAAAACACCATTGACCTCCAACTTCTGCACATCACATCACCCACATTTCAAAATGCTAAAGTCCTATTTTCTGTCCTATCCATAATAAACAACAAGAAAATCAATATAATATGCTGTTACATACCTCCAGGCAACAATTCACACATAATAGAAGACATCTTACACTGGACAAAGGACAATCTACCTCAAGAAACAATCCTACTAGGCGACCTTAACACTGAGTGCACAGCCTGTAACTCCAGCAGCTCCTCTACACATATCAATCTATATGGGTTCTGTCAACTAATTGAAGAACCAACTAGAATAGATAATAAAACAAAGAAAAATCCATACTGGACTGGACACTAACCAACTATCCCAAACAAAACTATACAATAGGTTGTCTCCCAGATGACCTAAGTGATCATCTTTCCACCTACCTACTCCACAAACGCTGCAATCACCCCAAACTAGTAGTCTACAAACATGTACGAGACTACAATAACCTTACCGCACAAGACCTAAATACTGTCCTAAGCCACTGCATCTGGGAACCACTAAGAACACTTCTTGAGTTAGACCAGGCAGTAGACTATTTCAGTACTACCTTCTCAAACATCCTAAACAGTCTAGCCCCCAGCAGAAAGATCAGAGTTAAAGCCAGCTATGCACCCTGGCTAAGTAGAGACACTAGAAAGCCAGAGACAAAGCTTGGAATGTCTGGAAAACTGACAAAACCCCTAGCTCCAGGCAATACTGTAAACAGCTTAGAAACAAGGCCAAGACAAAATCGAAAATAAACAAACAAAACTATTTTCTTAGCGCGCAAAGCAAATATTCAAATAATCCACAAAAATTCTGGCATGCCAGAAACTCCCTACTAAAGCCAGGCAAAACCACTACTCCAGCACCCAGCTCTACCAACTACCGAGTCCATCTTAGCCGACAAATAACCAAAAATAATCTACCTCAGTCACAACCCAAACCACCCCACATCACCCCCTCTTTCAGCCTATCACCAGTGCCCACTCAACTGTCAAAAAACTCCTCCAAAAACTAAATCCAACCACCTTGGCAGCTGGATAACATACCTGCTGCATACCTAAAAATGGCTAGTGACTCCCTATTATACCTGTCTCCATCCTAATCAACTGCTCAATACTAGAATCCTACATACACAAACTCTGGAAAGTGTCTCACATCATTCCTCTCCATAAAGGAGGTAACTCCTAAGAATTCTCCAACTACCGACCTATTGCCATCCTTTGTCCCCTATCCAAAATTCTTGAGAAATGCATACACTTGCAAGTGATGACATTTCTCAACACACGCAATCTACTATCTACCACACAACACGGTTTCCATCCATATCGCAGCATCACCGCAGCCCTTCTATCCTTCACTAATCATATCAGCCTTCATAGAAATGATAACATATATGTATCAGCCATTTTCCTTGACCTCTCAAAAGCATTTGATATGGTCTCCTACTCCATTCTACTAGACTCACTAACATCACTATCCTTCTCCTCCTCTACTATAGACTGGTTCAGAAGCTACCTATCTGACAGGCAACAGTCAGTCCAGTGGAAAGGAACTCTATCTCCACAACTTCTAACCACCATAGGAGTCCCACGGAGCTCTATACTGGGCCCACTATTGTTCTCTATTTTTACTAATAACCTCAATAGCTCTACACAACATGCCACACTCATACAATATGTGGATGTTTCAACCCTGATCTACTCCGCCTCATCCCCCACCACCCTACATACACTCACTCAAGATACATTTAACTCAGTAGAAAAATGGATATCAGGTATCCAACTGATTCTAAATCCCAAAAAGACAAAAGTGTTACTATTTATCCCTAATAGATGAAAAAAAACTCCCCTTTACTATAACATCTAAAGACTGCACCACCATCTCCCCTTCTAAACACACCAATCTTCTGGGCATTGAAATAGACAATAATCTCCACTTTGATGTTCACATCTCATGTACCATAAAACTAGTACACAAGAAGCTAGGCTGTCTATGCAGGCATAAGTCCTTTCCTCTCACAAAAAGCAAGAATCACTCTTGCACATACCTACCTCCTCTTAACTCTATTATAAGCAGCACCAATCTTTACCAAATCAGACAAGGTGACCTAGACAAGCTAGAATCATGCTACAATAAAATAGCAAAGTTTGCTACTAACTCACCCTATAGAACCCATCACTGTACTGCACTAAAAGAACTAAAATGGCTTGAGCTACCACAGCTACTTAACTATCATCAGCTGAGCACAGCCTACAATATTCTCAAATATCCTGAAAAAACCCTCTCATTATCCAACCTACTTACTGTCTACACTGCAACCGACACCTAAGATCTAGTGAAAAATCTCTCATCTCCCACCTAAGCTCTAGTGAAAAATCTCTCCTCTTCATCACCAAGGCTAACAACAATGCAGGGAAAGCACTCTACTCCCACAATGTTGCCAGAAAGTGGAACTCTCTTCCCCTATCTGTGTCCACTGCCCCCTCCACATCCATATTCAAAAACTCCCTCAAATCGCATCTTCTTAGTACTTGGTTATGCCCTTTTATCACATAATCCTACCCACACTGCTACTAACTCCCCAAACTACCCCCTGATCACATACTGGATCTCTGATCCCTTGTAAGTGTGGTCATCTGAAAGAGTACGTTTAACTGTAGAATCTTACTTGATATATTTTCTACTCTCGCCAATCTATAACTAACATTGTCTTCTTACCTGTGTCCAATATCCTCTTTTACCTGGAGTGTTTTATTAACTTCTTGTTATATTAGTATGCTCAGCATACATGATGTAACCTGCTTTGTATACTATGCTAGATGTACTGTAACTGACAGTGTTTTTACCTATGTTCTATATCTTTTTACTTGGAGTGTTTTATTAATTTTTTGATATATTACTATGCTCAACATACATGATGCAGCCTGTTTTGTTTATTATGCTGGATGTACTGTATTTGTATAACTTGATGCCAGAACTTTTCTCCCCGGGCCTCTGCTGAAAATGGACCTCATCCAGTCAGAATTTCCCGGTTAACAAATGTAAAATAAATAAAAATAAATAAATAAAATTCTACCATTTGTTTACATCACCCATGATGACAGTTTTATTACTTATTTTGGGACATCCAGGTCAGAATATTTTCAAGTGTAGTTGAGTTTTGACCAGGGAAAATTTATAGGATTGTTATACAGAGTTATTTATTTTTATTTAGCTTTAAGAAGGCAATGAGGATTTCAGCATTGTTGAATGTTGGGACGGATTTACTGTATGATATAATATTATATGAGGATGTGTAAATTAGAGCTACACCACCTGCTTTTTTCTGTGTTCAGTCAGACCTTATTATGCTATATCAGTGATGACAAACTTTTTTGGCTCAGTGTGTCAAAATTTCAGAAAATATCTAACATGACTCTGCTGGCTTACAGCATAATCATGTGTGGTGCTATGAATCTAGCAACCTTCTAAGTTTATAAGAGCAATTTTATATTTATATCCCTATTTTGGATCTTTGTCCCCCATTATTTTGTAGCTTGCCTAGATTTCTTTTGTTAAGATTTTGAGAGGTACAAAAGGAAATGTTCCAGATTCTGAAGTTTGAATGCTGACAAAGTTCTGCCTTGTTACACTTTCCTATCATTGTTGTCCACACACAGCATATTGTAAAGTTTTCGTGACTCTTATCGTGGCAGAGATGAATAGCGCGGAAAATAAAACAACTTAGCTCTCAATATATCGGGGATAAATCTCAACAGAATCAGGAACAAATCTTAAAAATAAGAGACATGGACAGTTTTAAACTAGTAGTACTATTAATTTGAGACACTGACAGAAAAAAATAAACATGAATTAATATACATTTTTTGAAGTAAAATAAGTCTATAAATCCAACTATTGTCATTATTAAGTGCAAAAAGTCTCCAGTTTTAAGAGGAATTAAGAGGGACAATTGAGAGGAATGTAAAACAGCATACTCTTAGAAATGCAGACTACTTGCCCTTTGCAGAAGTGTAACCACAAAGAGAAAATTTCAGCACTGCCCTTTGCAGACTCTATCGAGACAGTATACCAAAATAGTCTTTGAGGTTAATAACTTCCTTACCTCTGCAGCAGTGTTGAACTGGCTCCTAGCACAAAATAATCAAGTGCACTTCACATGATCAGTGAATATAAAAGCACTTTCTTTGGTAACTCAGGTGTTGGTGAATGCTGGTGTGTCACCCAAAACGTCGTGGCATGTCACCTTTGACATGCATGTCATAGGTTCGTCATCACTGTGCTATATCCTGGTGGAAGTAATTTTGTGTCTTGGGATATTTGTTTTTAACAAAGTTTCAGTGGTGGCAAGTATGTCAGGGTTGTATTGTGCTAGCCATGCATGGAGGTCTGTTATTTTATTGTATACACGAATGTGGCTAAAAATAGTGAGTTAGGAGTGGGTTTATTATTATTTTGTGTGGTAGAGAAGGGTCCTGGATTTGGGTGTATATCTCCACATTGTGATAGGCCTGAGGATTTGGAGTAGTAGTTAGTTATAATTATTGGTAATACTTTTGGTTTCTTTTTTTTAGATAATTCCATTTAATATTGGTGGAGTAGTGTAGAATTTTGTACTTTGTAAGTTGGAGAATATTTGGGTTCAATAGGCTGGGTGATGTATCAGAGCAGCTATTAGTATGTTTGTGAAAGTTGCTATTGAATGTTATAGAGCTTATGCCGATTGTGATGTTTTGGTCATTTAGTGCAGCGATTTGCATTAGCATAAAAAGACTTACTTTAAGACAGAGTAGGCTTATAGTGAATAAGTAATGGTTTGCCATTTTGAGAATAAAGAAATGGTGTAAGAGAGAAAGAGAGAGATAATAGACTTTTATATAGGGGAAGTAGTAGTATTTATTGGGGGGGGGCTAATGTATTGGATATAAGTGTAATTGGATTAATTAGGGAGGAGTGTAACAGTAATGTGCATCTGAATGTGATTGGTTTGTATGGAGAGGGAGGAGTTATTTAAAGGTGGGTGGGAATGGGGGTAGGGTAGGGGAGTGGAGTGAGCCTGAGAGTAGTAAGGCTGAATGGAGTGGGTAAAAACTTGCTCTGCAAGGCAACGTATGCAAAGAATCAATCAGGTATACAGGAATTCACACACACATAGTCAGTGGTAAGTGCAGAAAAGTAGAAAACACTTTTTCTCTAGTTTTTTCTGTTCCAGTATTACAGCACACATATAACTAATGGCAGATGCCAAGAAAAGAAAAATGGTGTACTCTATTGTGGGGGCTAATAGCTACTGTTGGGAGGGAAATTTGTTTAAATAACTTCAGTATCCTGTGTGGAGTCTGCATGTCCTCCCCGCGGTTGAGTGGCGTTTGAAAGACATGCGTGAATGGGCGTGCTTTCGTTGAAGGTTGGGTGTCGAGCTGGCACCTCGGCACCATAAAAATCTACTGCCAATCATTCTGCTGTGGCGACTCCTAACCGAGAAAAGCCGAAAGAAGAACAATAACTTCAGTATCCTGCCGTATATCAATTGTGAACAAATTGAATACTTTCAGGGGAAGGAAGCTGTAGTTAAAAGTGGGAGTTTGGATGGGGGGGGGGTCAGTAAAAAAAAGTCCTAGCTTAGTGTGCAAGCCACTTTACAAAGTTACAATAGGCTTTGTATTTCCTTTCAATTTGGTTTCAGAATTTGCTGGTTTTATAATGCCACCATTTATTATTGCAGAATTTTTCATTGCATTTATACATTACTTGGATGAATTTATTTTTGAAGTTGTTTCAAGTTTCCTAGAGGGCTGTCAACAATTCTTCAGTAGGTTGCAAGGGGACCTAATGTTCAGTCCTATATGTTTGGTGACACAAGGCAGGAGGCAACACAGTTGTCCTGATCAGTTGAAATGTTCAGCATTTCTTCCATTCCATTTGGAGTGGACCTTATTGTTTGCTCCAACCCCCCCCCCCCAACTCCAATTAACTTTTTGAGGGATGCTAATCACCTAAGGTCCTTATCAAAACATAGTATTTTCAGAAGATCAGCCTTACCATGACTGTCTTTTTATAAGGGTAGCTAACGCTGAAAGTACAGTATAATATGAAAGGAAACCATGGCAACAGCAAAACCTTTTCTACCACTGTAACAAGAACAAAGCAATATTTTGCAGTGTATAATGAAATGTTCTATACAGTATAAATGGAACAATAACATTAAAACATCTAATATATTATCACACCCCAATTCTAAAGCAAGAGCTTTAGGTCTGTGCCTTTCTCTGTTTCCAGACAGTAAATGTTCATAGTGCCACATGAGAACATCACACTGTGTAGGACTGGGTATTCTCTGTCCAGGTGTCGAGCTCAAATTAAGCAATGAATTCATGACTAAGTTGTTGGGACCGCATGTCCTTAAAGGTGTGGGAGCATCAAACATGAAATAAGATCACCCTCCTGTCCCCAAGAAGTACACCTTACATTTTATCCACTCAAATAATGTCACTTCATATGCTGATTATGCTGCTGGGCTCAGATCCGCATTTCCTGTTGCAGTATCATATCATAACATCCCAGTCAGTGTTGACCTACCCAGACTGTTTAACTTTCATGCTAATTTGTAGTGGGCTTTTGAAAACCAATATGATTTAAAATTAGAAGGAATGAAAAAGGAGAGTCTCAGTTTGACACACTTGTAGGTTCATTACAACCCTCCTACAATGTGCCCAGCTTGATGGAGTGCTCTGAATATTAAATACTCATTCTGAGCAGTCAGATATATACTTATCCAGTAGTAAGGTGGAAAAAACTAAAAAAGTACAAACAAAACGAGCAGTAATGCTTGACAAACTAGATATTATAGAAAAGTAGATCACTGTCCGAGTGCTGCAGGTGTTGGGACTTCTCTAAAGATACATTATTTCCCCTGTAAAAACACATTTTGGAAGGCATTATTGTGATTAAAAAATGATGGTCACAATCTAGCAATTTTAAAGCTACTGTAATATAGTAGAATATATATTTTTTTAATTTCTGTTCACATTTTGAATACAAAGTAGTCCCAAGTAGAGAAAATGTTCAGTGCAGAATGAATGGGATTTAGAAAGGAGCTGTAGTTGTTTTTTGTTGTTAGTAGTGGCTGTCCACAGGGTCACTCTAACAGTTGGCAGAAACTCATAAGAGACCAGGTGAATCAATTTTCTGTAATGCATTTTCAAAGCTATTTTTAATAGCTTTTAAGATGAAAAAACATGAACTAAACAATGCTTGATGATCATATACAACACAGAATTAGAATTATATACATTAGAAACAATGTTTTCTAATAAGTACGTTTCCAAGAAGTTAGCTAAGGTAGGTATCACTGCTACCTTATTTAAAAATTATCAGAAATATTATTTGCCAACGATATCTATAATGCATTTTAATGATGTAATAATACTGTCTGCTGCATTTCTGTATTGGCATGTTTGGGTTTAGTTCACAAATGTAGAAATAACGTGCAAAATGTGCACTTCCTTCACCACACACCCACCTAAGCTAGCTGTAGCAGTGCAAGAGAAATAGAACATTTGTAACTATCATCTTTCTATTATGTATTTTGTTTTGTTTCTCGTAATTAAAAGTTAACTGTAGCATCTTGAAATACATGAGATACTCTGGATGGGTGGGCAAACTGGGTATGTTATATGACATATTCCTTGTTAATGTGCTGCCTTCCTGCAGTTTCCTTTTTCAAAAGGGTATTGTGTAAAATAAAAAAAAAATGTAATAGATGCAGTAACATTTATGCATCTTAATGGGTAAAACAAATTAGTTTGGGCAGATTGTAGTTTACTGAGAAAAGGAAGTATGGGCTTACTTGGAAAAAGGATATTGTGTTTCAAGGCATACATTTTCAGAAATTATT
This sequence comes from Protopterus annectens, assembly GCF_019279795.1. Classification (NCBI taxonomy): domain Eukaryota; kingdom Metazoa; phylum Chordata; order Ceratodontiformes; family Protopteridae; genus Protopterus; species Protopterus annectens. Next base: position 517,991,756 of record NC_056730.1, on the reverse strand, counting down.
TTATGCTGCTAAATGATATTGGCTTGGTAAGTGGTATTGCTCAGTGCAGTTTTGATGTCGGTTTTATCCATGAGTGGTTTACCCTATGAGAAATGTACTGCTACTGCAATTTTTCTTTCACTCCGTTGGAGACCAGATTCCGTGTTGTAAGTAGATGCTATTATTTTTGGTGGGCTTTCCCTGTACATTAATACAGTCTTTGCAACTCTGAGTAACCAGTTTGGGGTTATTATTTTAGATAGTAGCTTTCCATGCTTTTTTATGCTTTTATTGGTTCACTATTTGCTTCCTTATACCTTTTCAGTACTGTTTTTTTCTCTGTTTTTTGTTATATATTTTGTGAACTGCAATGAACTCTTTTCTGAAATATGTCCTTTCTGTGACCAGCACTTTTAAGCTTTTGTTTGTGTGAACTTCAGCTGTGAAAAAAATTGATGGGGCTGAGTTTTGCATGCAGAATAAGAATTCAGCTATGTGGCTTGGTGTACATGAGTGAGTTTACTCATGTTATATTACCACATAGATGTAATTTTCACACACACACAGTACAAAGGTACAATACAGTTTATTGTGGTGCTCTGTTAAACTTATCTAGGATATTTTACTGGTACTCAAATATATTATTTGCATGGTCGATAAAAATAGAATTGTACCTTTCAGAAAACAAGAAGTAACTGTATGACTAAGCTTTGGTCAAAACATTTAAAAGGTCAGTTATTACTTGTGTGCTTTGTTTCAGTAACTGTAATGTTTTGTATAGCTTTTGTATAATGATGTCTGTTTTGTTGTTTCTTTTATATGGAGCTATATGTATCCAACAATAGCAGTTAACCTGTTTTATAACTGAATTATAACTTCACTTTTTGAATAAATATCACAGAAGTTCATTTAGCAGTCATATTTTTTAAACGACATCCTTCATATTGTTAGCGAAATCTGACTGAGTAATGATAACTTCATTCACGAATGTAAGAAAATATTGCTATTAAACAAGTGCAATAGTACAGCAGTATAGTTCATGTCGTGTCAGAGATGGCTTCATCAACTAGGCATTGCTTAGAAATGATGACAAACTGTTGTAATTTCAGTGTTTTTGTTATAACTGTACCTGAACGGATATTTTAAGTCAAGTAAAAAATGCGTTACATTTTACTGACTTCACTTGCAGAAGCACTTTATCAGCCAAAAAATCTGAAAGCGCATCATCATGGAACTCATTAACAAAGACATTGGGAACCTCCAAACACTTGACCCAACCCAGTTTGGCTTTAAGGGCAGATCATGCCTACTAAACCTGGTTGACTTCTTCGAGACGGTCACCAAGGCCATAGGTGAGGGGAAGGTAGTTCACACAGCCTACCTTGACCTCGCCAAGGCTTTTGACACCATTCCCCACTCGGGAATTATAGAAAAACTCACCAGCCTGAACATAAACCCCTACATCATGAGATGGGTTGCCAACTGGCTTACAGACAGAACTCACACGGTAAGAATAGCGGGCTCTAGTTCCGACTCTAAACCAGTCACAAGTGGTGTCCCACAAGGCTCGGTCCTGGGACCCCTACTGTTCTGCATATACTTCTCAGAAGTACAGGCAAACACAGGAGGACTATGGATAACCAAGTTTGCCGATGACTGCAAACTGGGAGCCATAACTGACTCTCCGGCTGACACAGGCATTCGCCAAAAGGGTCTTACTGAGATGGACACCTGGTGTCAAAGTCATGGTCTCAAGCTTAATGCCAAAAAATGCATAGTCATCCCATTTGGGAAAAACAAAACACCCATGAATTACCACATAGGTGGCAGCCCCCTTAATACTGAAAAGGTAATAAGAGATCTGGGCAACCCAGGTAGATAGTAATCTCTCCTTTGATAATCATATTGCCAAAGTAGTTAGGAAATCCTTCTATGTAGCCCATCTAATTACTAAAGGGTTCACATCTAGAAATAAAGAGGTTATAGTGCCCCTCTACTCGTCACTCATCAGACCCATCATAGAGTATAATGCCCTGTTTGGGATGTACCTCACAAGACACTTCCAACAGCTGGAAAGACCACAAAAGCACCTCACCAAGAGGATTACTGGTCTCAAACATATGTCCTATGCAGCCCGACTGGAAAAACTCCAGCTGTACTCAATGGCATATCGCTTACTCAGAGGTGATCTCTGCCTGACTTACAAAGCCATGTCCAACTCAGAATTTATGGACATGCTCCACCTAAAGAAATCCAAGTTACTGCGAGCCACTTTCTCTAGTGAGCTAAACCCCTTGCCACAACAATAAATAGAACATGCTGGAGGAATAAATTCCTGTCACAGAGACTCCCCATGCTTTGGAACAAGATTCCTAACTACATTAGGCAGAACCCCTCACTAACACTCTTCAAGAGAAACTTTGACAAGTGGATGGGTAACAGAAAATACACCCCTGGGATCACTTCATTGGCCCTTCTTGACAGAGGCTCAGTTAATTAATCAATGGGGCGGCGAAAGCTGACACACTCTGGCTAGGCTTATAAATGCCCTCGGGCAGCTAGCCTAATACCTACCTATGAACCTATAAACTGTTGTTGCAGCTACATTCATTGTAGTACACTCAGTCTGGAGGATGCCATGAACAATTATTTGCCGGTCTGATTTTGTGTACTGTACATTTTTTGCTATTTCTAGGGCTACTCCAGCATGCCCTGTCCATATACGAGGATTTAACCTTGTTCATGGCTAATAACATGTCTAAACATATAGTTTAATAATCTTCTGTGTATTTCCAGTCTTTTTTCACTAGAAAAAAACAGAGATGACAAGTTCAGAAGTGTTAACCTACTGCAAGTTGCTGTGAGCCTGTCTGTCAAAATGACTTCGTTTGAAGACCAATGCAGGTATAAAATAATGATGTGTGTATACCTGCTTTTCTGAACCACTAGCTTTGGTTCATGCAGTGTGGACTTTTTTTTCTGATAAAACTCTTGAAATTCTGATTATTTTTGCATATGTCCTGGACTCTAGAATATAGTGTTCCATGTTGAGTGCTTTAAGGTCTTCCTACAACAGTGGTATAATCTTTGCAACCTGTGTAAAACTAAAACGTCACTCTCTGACCTAGAGTAATCTTAAAAAAAATTGTAGATCTTAAAATCATTAGCTCCTGTGATAAGAGCAGTAATTGCCTTTCTGCCAGTACAGCGTCATTCAGGTAATTATTTTAGTTATGGCAGTCTGACACCCATTTGTATTGACATTCCTTTTGCTTGCTCTCAGCCCACTGAGTGGCTCATTTGTGTTGACCGTACATTAAGAGTGTTTGATGACACTTTACATAATACTGTTGAATAGGTTTTGGTTTATAACAAGTTCATTGTTTGGTGTTTTGTTTCAGGCATACAAATGTTTTCTTGAAATTAGTCCAGAATCCCAGTGGATTAATACTGTTACCAATACTGTTACCTGAAGCTGTATTTATTTGATTAATAGGTAGTGCCAACTAAAGTAGAAGCACTTCATTCAAAGGCACACCTGTAAAGCAGACACGCATAAAGACCACTTAGATATTGATTTGTTGGTACATAGTTTACTATGGCTAGTAATGTATGGTCTTGTAGCAATCAGTTAGTACATGGATCCTTGCATTCTCCTGCCTGGGATCTGAGGTGTACCTAGAAAATGCATTGCTGTGTCAGAGGTGATGCTGAATTATGCTGGTAAACTGCTGTCGGAGCTACAGTTTTTATTGTGATTGTTGTAGGACTTAAGAGCGGTGCCTTGAGCATTAAAATTGCATGGGCATTTTTTTCTTGGGCCACTATAACCCTGCATCTGATATTGTTAATCCTCGTTCATTCCTTATGCATGGTTATAGGTTCCGAGCCGGCCATTTTCCAAGCTCGCGTCAGCTTCAAACTCTCGAGCTAAACTCTTACCCACAATTCCCCTCTCCCTGTTACCTCAGATTTCGTTTGCTGCATTGCCATCCGGTCGTGTCAAGCTACTTCTCTTGAGCTAAGTACAGTCAATTGTTGTTTAATTGCTTTACGAATTACTTTTCTGTCAGAAAAGTTGATCTTTTATTGTCTCTTGCCCTATCGCATCTAGCGTTCATAATTTACTCAGGTTTTTTCTGTCCTTTACTTACCTAATTTTCTCCTTACCATCATTGGTAATCCTTTTCCCTTTCATACCTTCAGGTACTCTCTTGTACCATTGTTTGTACTTTTCTATTTGTTAATATGGCAGCTAAAAAGGGTAGCCCGGGGTTTAAGCGGTGTTCTGATTGTGGACACAAGCTGCCTACTTCTGATGCACACTGTTTATGTGTGTATTGTTTGGGGGCTTCCCATTTATCTGTTGAACCATCTTGTACTATTTGTGGGAACTTTTCTAATAGAACTTTGTTAGAAAGGAAAAATAAGCTGATACTGAAGGGATGTCTAAAATCTCCCTTTTCAGAGGCTATTTCTGGGTCAGAGGTCTCAACCCCTCCTAAAGCCCATAAGAAAATGGATGTTTCTACTAAGGCTAAATCCTTGCCTTCATCCCCGGCTGGGGACTCTCTCCAATCCACCAACTAAAAAGGCAAAAATTTTGGTATCCGGAGCTCTCTCTGTGAGCCCCACTGCTTTCGGTGCCTAGACCTTCAGCACCGAGGCCTTTGGCTCCATTAGTGATTTCGGCTCCATCCTCTCCTGCAGCCTTCTACATATCGGCACTGAGGGGCTCCTCAGTTCAGACCATTACCACTGTATCTGCATCGACCATTCAGTCGGTGCAGACCTTTACTGCGTCAGCTCTGAGATTTTCCTCGGAACCGAGGCCTCTATTGTTCACTCTAATTTTGTCGGTTCCAGCTTCAGCACCAGCAACCACTTTGGCACCAATCCCTGTGTCGGTGCAGACAATGACATCGGCACCGATGACTTCTTCGATGTAGACTACAGTAGTTCAGTCTTTTTCGGCACCGTTGTCCTCAGTGTGGTCAGATGAGATGGGCACCGAGTCTGGCTCTTTTGTGGACAGGCCTGTTTCTCCCTCAGTCTCTGTGAGGTCCACTAGAAGTCTTTCTGAACATGATGTGTTGCGTCTTGTAGACCAGGCATTCTTGGCCAGAGGTATTCCACCCCCCAGGAACTATCCTTCCTTTGGAGGTGATCACCCATATTCAAAGACACCTTCTTATTCTCCTCCTTCATTGCCTTTGAAGTCCATGGATATAGTACAGTCTTCCCCTTCTGCGGTTCCCTTTATGGATCTCACTAAGGAACCGCAGTTGCCCTCATGGCAGGAAAGTTTTGCTATGGCCCAGGATGTCAGCTGTGACATGCATAGCTTGCTGCTCCACAGCTATCCAGGGGAGGAGTGCCCCCTGTCCTAGACATACACTCCTCTCTGGGTGGACCAGCCTTCCAACTGATGAAGAAGGCTTTTGCTGCTGCTGGTGATACTGGACTGTCTGTACCTCCGCTCTCCTCTGGTACAGTGGTTTCACAAGTCGCACCTAGCAGACAGCGGGTGCAAGGGCCTCAGGACATATTCCCTCAAGAATCTCCTTTTCCATTGTCTTTCCCAGCTTCTCTCACTGAGGAGGTCCACCAGAAACATTTGTGTAAGAGGAAGCACATGGACTCCACAGAGGTGTCCCTCACCGAAGACACAGATTTCAATGAGGGGGAAGGATCCCCTCGGTCACCCTCTGAGGTATCCTTTGGCAATATCCTTGAAATCCTGAAACAGAGAGGTGACTGGCAGCCCTGTAATCCGACCCCTGAGGAATCTGTGTTCCTGCAGGCCTTTCGTGCCTGGCCCCCTACCTCTTGGGTTACTCCACCTGCCGATGAACTTGTCAAGTTCATCGTGCAGCGTGCTTGGAAGGCCCCTGATACTGTTGAAGCTATTCCCTGGAGACCATATAAGATCTTGTCCCCTCCTGCTTCAGATCCCCATTGGTCCAATTGTCTTCCTGTAGATGCTTTGGTGGTGGTGGCCGCAACAAAAAAGGATCTGGCAGAAGAAGAAAGCCAGACTGTCCATCCACCTAACAGAGAGTCCCAGGCCCTGGACACAATAGGGAAACGCATTTTTGATTCAGCGACCTTTGCTATCAGGTCCCTGAATTATATGGCACATTTTACCAGGCTTCAAAGGGATCTGGTTTCTGTGCTCTCTGAAACCTTGGCTGGTGCAGTGTCTGATGAGGTCCGTGACAAAGTGGCCTCTCAGCTGGCCACCATTTAGTCTATATCTAACTCTCTATGCGATTGATATGTCATGCATCAGAAGGAGCATATAGAGCGGCGGGTTCAGCTGCGGTCTTGAGACGACACGCCTGGATGCGCTTGTGCAACTTCGCAAAATCTTTTAAGTCTTCCTTTCTTAATGCCCCCATTGAGCCCTCCTCGTTGTTTGAGCCCAAAATTAAAAGCACACTGGCCAGATGTGAACAAGACGGTAAGACCTTTCTGCCGTAGGTGTCCATTATTCTTCCCCTTAACATGCTTTCTCCCAAAACCAAAAGAGTGGGAAGATACGGTTCAAGAAATCTCAGGGTCCTTTCCGTGACACACAGGCCGAGTTCTCCCCCAGAGGCAGAGGGGGAAACTCACAGGGAAGACGCTCCTTTTGGGGCAGAGGGGGACCGTGTAACCAGGGTTCCAGGGATTCTTTCTCTGGTAAATCCTACCAGCGCTCCAGAAGAGCGGCCCAACTCAGTTCCTCTGGAGGTTGTTGGGGGATGTTTCTCCTTGTACCCTTCTGCCTGGCTAACCATCACCACCAATTCTTGGGTGCAAAGGATCCTAACCAGAGGTTATCATATCCCCTTCGATCTTTGTCCCATCCCTTCAAAAAATCTTGCCGATGTTCCACCCAGTCAAAGGGAATAAGCAGCACTAGAGATGGAAAAGCTGCTAAGAAAGAGAGTCATCCAAATAGTCCCTCCAGACCAGATAGGATCCGGATTCTACTCAAGACTATTTTTGGTACCAAAGAAAACCGGGGACTGGAGACCAGTTTTGGATCTCAGTGTATTGAACAAGTTTGTGAGATTAAAAAAATTCCGGATGGTCACTATACAGTCTTTCCTCCCACTTTTGGAAAAAGATGATTGGACATGCTCTATAGATCCTCAAGATGGGTACTACCGCATAAAGGTGGACAGGCCATCAAGAAGATTTCTGCGCTTCCGTGCAGGAGCCAGTCACTACCAGTTCAGAGTACTGCCCTAAGGACTCTCTACAGCCCCCAGTGTGTTCATAAAGTGCATGGCAGTTGTGACAGCTCACTTGCGACTTCAAGTATTCCAGGTGTTTTCATACCAAGATGAATGGCTCATTTCCACCCCCAAGAGACATCTACTGGAAAAAGCCCTGGCATACTCTCTCCTTGCTGTTCAAAGGCTAGGCATAACCATAAACTGGCAGAAATCCAATCTCACCTCATCTCAGTCGATAGAATTCATAGGGGTTTTCTTGGACACAAAAAACTGCAGAGCTGCTATTCCAGAGCACAGAATTTTAAGGATAAAGCAACAACTAATTCCAATCCTTTCAAAGGAAAAATCCACGGCTCACTCGTTTCTACAGCTGTTGGGTTCCATGGCAGCCTCCATCACCATTGTTCACCTGGCCAGGTTTCACATGAGTCTTCTACAATGGCTACTGCTCACCCAATGGTATCCTTTTCAACATCCTCTTTCAGCCATGATTCGAGTAACCCACAGGTGCAAACTGGATTTAAATTGGTGGATGACACACAATCTTTCACAATGGTCTCGCCCCTTTTCCCCCCAGCAACCCAAGGCCACAGTGACCACGGACACCTCCCTGATTAGGTGGGGGGGGGGCTATGTCAGGGACAGACAGTCCAAGGCACTTGGTCCCAACTGGAGGCCCATCTGCATATAAATGTTCTAGAGCTGAGGGTGGTGCTTCTGGTGTTGCAAGAATTCCATTCCCTGCTGCCATCTGGGACAATTGCGATTCAATCAGACAACATGGCGGTGGTCTGGTACATCAACAAGCAAGGTGGAACCATATCTTACCCCCTTTGTCTAGAGGCCATGAGGATATGGCAATGGGTGATGGCTATCAACCATTTTCTTCTAGTAACGCACATTCCCGGAAGTTCCAACGTGATAGCAGACAGACTCAGCGGGTGCATTCTACAACCTCAGGAGTGGTCCCTGAATCCCTTGTTAGCGGCGGAGATCTTCCACAGCTGGGGCTGTCCTTGCTGCAACCTCTTTGCATCCCCGTCCAATTACAAATGCAGCAACTACTTTGCCCTGGATCCCTCTCTGGGACAGTCACCCAGGGACGCTGTAGTCCACGATTGGCCCTCGGGTCTTCTCTATGCATTTCCACCCTTTCCTCTCATTCCCCAGTTTCTGAAGAAAGCCCGGCAGTTGAAGAGCAAGGTAATCCTCATAGCACCATATTGGCCATGACAGATTTGGTTCCCATTTCTTTGGCCTCATCTACTAGATCGACCATGGATTCTCCATCCAATCCCGTAGTTGATCTCACACCCACAGAACTTGATTCATCCCAACCTGAACAGCCTGAAGCTAATGGCTTGGCTACACCAATTATCTTGATTGCCAGGCAGAATGATCTTTCTTTACCAGTACGTGATATTCTCATTGTTTCTTATAAGTCTTCCACTAGAATTACTTATCTGAGTAAGTGGAAAAGATTTACCTGTTGGCTGGAAGATAAACAAGTAGACCCCTTTTCAGCACCAGTGTCGATAATACTAGACTATCTGGCTGACCTGTTTCAATCGGTTCTATCGGCCTCTACCATTAGAGTTCATTTGGCTGCAATTTCTAATTTTCATGAGGGTGTCCAAGATTCCTCTCTTATGTCCCATAAATTGTGTAAGACCTTCATAAAATGTATGAATCATCTGAAGCCACCTTTTAGAGAACCTATTCAACCATGGGATTTCTCATTAGTTCTACAAGCTCTGACAATGGCACCTTTTGAACCAGCCTCTTCTTGCAACCTCAAGTATTTGTCATGGAAAACCTTGTTTTTGGTCACTATTACTTCTGCCAGACGTATTTCTGAACTTCAAGCTTTATGTATCAAGACTCCATACTTGATTTTTCATAGAGATAGAGTGTCTCTGAGAACTAATCCGTCATTTCTGCCTAAAGTGATCTCTGAAATGTCCATTAATCAAGCCACTGAATAGCCAGTTTTCTTTCCCAACCATTCAAACAGAGGAGAGTATTGCCTACATACCCTAGATATACACAGGCAAATTCATTTTTACTTAAACAGGACTAAACCCTTTTGTAAATGTGACCAGTTATTTTTGGCCTTTTCTGGATCTAAATTAGGATCGTCTGTTGCTAAGGTCACATTAGCTAGATGGTTGAAGGACTGTGTGACCTTTATTTACACAACGTAATATCTCGTTGCCTACTACCATGAAAGCTCATTCAACAAAGTCGGTGGCAACTTCTGCTGCCTTCCATGCCAGAGCTTCTTTACATGACATCTGTGCAGCTGCAACTTGGGTTATGCCTCATACCTTCATCAATCATTACAAATTGGATTTGGCCTCCAGGGGAAGAGCATCTTTCGGTTCTATGGTGCTCAGGAATGTCCTTCCATGAGAGCCTCCCAGGAATAGAGGTAGCTGGGGACTCTGTCCCATGCGTAAGGAATGAACGAGGATTAACAATATCAGATAAAGAAGTTATGTCTTACCATAACGTTCCATCTGTATTGTTGATCCTCGTTCAGTCATTACGACCCTCCCTCCTTCCCCCTCCTGTGGTTTCTAGTGGATCTCACCATCCAGTTCTTTTAGGTTATTTGACCATAGGTAGCCTCTACCTTCTTTAACTTGCAAACTCAATCTGGCTTAACAGGGAGAGGGGAATTGTGGGTAAGAGTTTAGCTCGAGAGTTTGAAGCTGATGCGAGATTGGAAAATGGCTGGCTCGGTTCCGAGCTCGGAACCGATACCCATGTGTAATGACTGAACGAGGATCAACAATACAGATGGAACATAACTTCTTTTTTTGTGGCCCATTATAAGCAAGCCCTCCCTTTCTAGGGAGATCACCCTTCACTTTTTCCTTCCATGTGCAGTGAAGAGCCTGATGTAGATCTGACTCATACTGCTACTGTATTTTCAGTAGGTAATCTTTGTTGAAACATAAATGAAGACTTCTTTTAGTTATTATTTTGTGTTCCTCCATGAAATATATTCCCTTTGCTGATTTTGCATTCGAAATGTCTTGCGCCCAAGTCCATCTCACGATACTTAGGGGGTGCTTGGTTTCTAGTGGGTTTAATGACATGATCTAGTGAAAGTGTTGATGGACTCTCAATGTACTTTTAGAGTAGAAATTAGGAAGATTGGTGGGTAAACCCTTGTCTTTGGCATTGGCTTATTTTACTCATTGGTGTGATGAAGTAAAGTGCTGGGATAACCTTACACTTCTCAAGGCCCAATTTCAGGTTGTCATTTACTCCCTCAGCATATCCCTAACCATTTGTAGTGCAGGCACAAGCAGATATCCTAGCAAGGGTGTTGTCATGGTAGCAGACATCCCACTCACTGCTTCTAATAGGCAACACGCATCAGCCTCTGCACTGACTACTTTGATTCAGAAGCTACTGGTAGATAGATTTTCAACTTTCCCACAACTAAAATGGACAATAATATCTGATGTGCCCAGCACTGATCATCAACTTAACTGAGATCAGTTGCTAGTAGTAATCAGATGTCTGGCCTTCCTAGTGACCATTGTTTAACCAAACACTGGTTTTGTCTGGATTATTCATGTCTTATTCAACCAAAGTCTCCATGTATCTGTTGGCTACCTTGATAGTGGGTCTCCAAACTCAAGTTTGTAAACATTGACTCTACTGATATTGGGCCTTTCTGCCTCTTTCATCCTAATGTCTGCTCATTAGATTCTGGTTCCATTCATGCTGGATACCCAGACATCAGTTTGCTTGATATTTTTTTCCATGACCCATATTATAAGTTTGGGTTCTCAGACATCTGCTTCTGCTGCTGGACTCAGACTATCAAAGTGTCTTTGATGTACCATGTGCTAGATGCGTCAGTTCCTGTTCCTATGGCATCACCCTATTGTATTATTTTGGGCATTGACAGGTTTCCACAGATGGCCCTTATTTCAAAATATCCTTTACCAGCTGGTGATTGTATCCTTCTTTTATAGTCTGTGCAACTGTAGTCAGTTCAGACGTTAGATCCCAGTAACTTTTCGGGTACAAAGACACCAGCAGTGTCTGAGATGCTAGCTTTCCTCATCTAGCATCAGGTACCTCCCTGAAATCCGAATGCTTCAAGAGGTACAACTGTTCTACCTTTGTGGAGTCTTGAGTTAGAGGCCCAGGAGCTACTTGGTGAAGGCTTGCCGTATTGAGACACCTGAGTCTCAGTATAGTGATATTACGATATGCTTCAATGAAGAGGTGGATGTAGCTTGTACTCTCTTCACACATACTCAGGGAGATCTTTAAGAAGATGACTACAACATTTAGTTTACTCTCCAGTTAAGAGTACAGGAAGCTTGCCTAGTTCCTGAACAGGAATTCTAGGTAGTACCATCAGTAGCTGATACCCTCTAAAACCTATGAGATGTCATAGCCCCTGCTATGAGGAAGATCAGCCCTTTGCTGACCCCTACCATTCTCCTGCCAAGGGAGTCCAAGGGTTTTGGATAGGCTTATAAAATGTGAGTGCATGTACTCAACGTAATATTTCCTGATGTACAAGTTACTCAGATACTGCATTACCAATTTCACTTTTCCAACAAGACTGCAGATTTATTTCAGAAGGTGCACAGTGGTGACGATAAAGTCCATCTAAAAAAGCCAATAGCCAGTACAGACACAATGGGCGATCCCTTGTGATTCAGGTTACATATGATGGAATGAATAGGGCAGTTGTAGCAGTTATAGCTCTGGCAGTGCCATATGCTGACACTGTTGGCTTTATCTGTTTCCATTTGTTGAGTATGTCAATGTTGCCTTAATAGAATACATGCTTTTGTGAGTCCCTGCTCTTTCTACCAGAGATTGATAATCATTTGAAGTACGTAAAAAGAGCCAGATTTTCTTGTATGCATTTGTTCTACTGTCTTCTACATGTGCATTGTTACTTGGTCATAAAGGTTTCAGCAGAGATTCTAGTCATGCTGGAACCCAGAGGATCAACAGCTGATCAACATCACTCTCATGGCCTACAGTAACAAGGTGACTGAGGCATGTTCTGTTGACCATGGCTTCAGCAGAGCAACTAGGTGTCCTTTTATTGTGGTCAGCATCATGTTTTCCCTGATACCTGGATAAATATAAAGTATAGGAGTTTTAAGTTTGTTGACTTCTTTTTCCCCAGTGTAAAGCTACTTTATTGCTTTTACCATAGGAAATCACTGTTGGTGTGGTCACAGCCAGCAATGAATCATTTTCAGTGTCTTTGGACTTTTTTTTTCCTGCAGATGTGTGACCATGCAGTTAAAATATAAAAGGCTGGTATGTGGACAGAGCTCCACACTTGAGGAATGGTGGTGGGGTCTTCTTTTTATTTAATTAAATGAACTGAAACTTTGCCTGAATAGTTTCATCTAGATGAAGTATCAGTGAACAGAGACTGAAAACATATGGGAAGCTATTGGTAGTCCTAACTGCCATCTCATTTTATCTCACCTTCCCACAGGTGGTCAATGGAGACTCTTCTAATGTATTTCGTGGGGGTAATAGACAGCATAGTTGTTAGCTAAAGGCTACCATTTGCATTTCCTTTCCTTTGTAACAATCCATTCCATCCTTTTACTCCCATCCACAAGCCCTATCACAAAAGTGAGCCCCACAAATGAGGCCCTGAACCTCATCCAGAAAATAGCTATACACATCCTCCCAATTATTTTCTGTACTGATGAAGACTGGTGATAACAAGGCCATTTTCTGTCCAAGGAGTTTTAGTGCCTCCATCCCAGAAGTAAAGTTCTTCATGGCCACCCTTTAAGTGATTCTCTTAATTTTGTCCAAGAGAGAGAGTCTAGAAGTGCTTCTTGAATCTGCAGGATCTTTACTTGCACTTAAAGGTCAACAAATATATGGGGCTTCTTCACACCCACATAAGACTCAGTCATTTCCAGATCAGGACCTTACAGTTTGGTCTGTCCTCAGCACTTGGGGCTTTCTTGAAGTTAGTAGCAGTGGTAAGTGCACATTCTTCCAAAGGCATCAGTGCCTTCCTCTGCATGGATGACTGATGGAACAGTCTTATCAGGGTAACTGACCTCTTCTTTAGCACTGAGCTGTTTCATTCCTTGGGAATTATGCTCAGTGTTTCAGAATCTCAACTGCTTCCAGCTCAGACATTGGCTTTTATAGGCTATACTTTGCACACTATGTCCTGATATGATTATTTTCTCTCTCAAAAAATAATAGGCATCTTGGATCTGATGGCAGCAGCTGCTTGTAGCACCACATACGTCATCAACCACAAATCTCAAACCTACAGGTATCTTGGCAGCATTCATATAGTCCTTTTTGCTAAACTTCACATAAGATTTCTTCAGAGGTTACTTGAAATCCAGTGGCAGCAGGAGATAAACCCATTTAACATTTGGATCAAGCTGTCCATAATGTCCATAAAAGACATCCTGATAATGCCTCTTCTATCAACCTACAATCAGAGGAAAACATTGCAGTATCCCATTCCAAAGGTGATAATTGCATTACATTTTTTTCCCCTGTAGTGGTAGACACAAACTGATGTCTTAGCGATGATGACAGTCAGTTTAGCTAGTCTTTCAGGTCTCATCTATTGGTTAAGAAAGAATTCCATCTCTGCTGAGGCCGTGAGCTGTCCATAGTTTAGGACATCATTCAGGAAGGTGGCAGTCACTCTAACCTGTTGTACAGAATAGTAGTCCACCTTGGAATTTACTGTTTCTGTAGACCCTTTGTTGATGACCATCTGCAGTGTTTTTTTGGTCTTCATGTCTAGCCACACAGTCTGAATATGGCTAATTTGATTTTCAAGGATTGAGCTCAACTTTCCTGCAACATCATTGTCTTCACAACTAATTCAGAGTGAAACAAATTCTCCCTGATTCTCTGCAGACATAGTCCACCACACAGTGCCCAGCCATGCTTGTAGCCCCAGTAGGATTTTTTGTTGATCCTGTCATTTTTCAGCTTTTAGCAAAAAGAAAGCCAGAAAAACATGCAGATCATTCCTACAGCACCTTTTTTGGCTGCAGTGAATCAGGTTTCCTCTCTTTTCAGTAGCTAAACTCCCAAGCAATAATCAACAATGCAGGCGGTTTATTGACCACTTACTGGGGATGCCAATTCTGTTTGTCCCTACCGTGAAGCTAAAAGTATGGCTGATGCATTTCCTGCAGTTATTTACTCTGCTTCCTTTACCAGGCTTGTAGGTCTCCATCCTCCATACTATACAGAAGCCTTTCACATGGAAGACATATTTAGGTAAGTAGAAATGCTTCTGTGGGTGCCAAGCAGACCATTTCTTGACTACATTCTTGTTGAAGCTACTCCTTATCCAGACTTTTTTTTTATCTGGGCCTGACTTATTCCACTGTCAGAGTTCAACATGCAGCAATTTCCTGTATTAATGCAGGGAAGAGTTGAATCTACTCTACTTCCATGAAGCTGTGCAAGGCCTTTCTCAAGGGCAACTTTTCACCTTGGGCATCTTATTAAGGAAATGTTTCATCCTTTGAAACTCATTTTTTGTTGGAGAAACTTAGTGTTGTAAGGATATGTTTCATCCTGTGAACCTGGTTTTTATGTTGTAAAAATGTACTGTTGCTTGCTTTGAGCCAACTGAATTAGCTGTTCTAATAATTCTTTTCTGGCCTGTGACCTTTTGCTGGTCACAGTTACTTTGGCTGGATGGATTTGTAGTTTCCAAGTATTGTTTGTTATTTACTCTTACTTGTTTTTTTTTTTTTTACCCCATCAGGGCATGACTTCTGCATAGATCAAGTCCCTCCTTCTTACACAAGCTTACCTTGATTAACCAAAGTCATTCTGTCCACCCCGTGTTCTTCCCCAGCATTCCAACCAAGGAATCCTCTCTTCATACGATGGAAGTCCAGAGGCAGTAGTTACTATACTAATCAGACTGTTAAGTTAAAGGGTAGAATGGGCAGAAATCAGTGCCTCTTCAAACTTAGTTAATTGCATTGTTTCTTTTTTGAGAACTGTGGATGAAGTCTCCCATTGTCCAGTTTGTTTAGTAGGGTAGAAGTTGCATCTAGAGAGTAATTTAGCTGTGACCCCCACTGTTTTCAGGTATCTTAAACTTGTGTAACGTCCAGGATGGCCTTTAGGCAAGTGATGCTGAAGGATAGCCAACTATAGTGCTGTTCCAGTGTTCTAGGCGATTTGGTTTGCGTAGTACTCTGTGAATAAGTTATGTAGCCAGATTGTTTAACATATGATATAGAAGCTATTTGAATATTTGCCATAATGCTGGATTTGTGCAAATATGCATTCGTGCAGGCCATATCCCTTCCTCAATCACTAGTAAGTTTTCATGATCTTTTCTTGCCATCCAGAGACAGTCTACAGATATCTGTCTTAGCTTATATGAACCCTGGTGAACTGCTGCCTATGGAGCACAGTGCACAGGAGGTATTGCATTCTATTACATTTAACTCATTTATGGAGTGTCTAGGCTGGCACATAAGTGGGAACAGGGTTACAGTAGAGCCAAGGGGCACCAACACTGATAATGCCTGTCCTAATAGTACCAGTATCATAAGTTTTATTTTATTTCTTTATTTTATTTAACATTTGTTAACCAGGAAAGTCCGACTTGGAACGAGCCAATTTTCAGTGGAGGCCCAGGGAGAAACACTCCAAACGCATGTCTTTGTAATGTGGAAGGAAACCAGAACACCCGGAGGAAACCCACACGAATGCAGGGAGGACATGCAGACTCCACACAGAAGGCACCCCAGCTGAGAATCAAATGGGAGAGCCTCTTGCTGTGAGGTGACAATGCTAACGCTGCACCACTGTGCTGTGCGTCATGACATGTAAGTATGGGCATAACTTCTTTTCTGCAGTCAAGTAGCTTTTTGTTACTTACAAAAAGTGAAGGATTGGGCATAAAACAAACACATTAGGTGTTCTATGTGAAGTTTATATTCTAACATGTTGGAGACATTTATCCTAGCCTTCTTACAGTGAAACTGATAAAATCTAACTGTGGAACAGCAGTGAACTTTGTACAGTGTTATATTTTGTTCTATTGCTCTGTAAAACATGTTCTGTCAACTAGGTGAGTAATATGGAAAGCTATTCCTGTTGCACGTGGCTGCAGAGTGGATGGTGTACTGTTATTTTGAGCATTTGCAGCAGACCAGAGGGCACATGGTGCTGACTGTAGTAGTGTCATTGTTCTGAACTCTTGTAACTGATGTTGCCTGCTGGTTATTGTAATGTATTGATGGTATGCTGGCTGTACTCTGGACATCACCATTCGTCTTCACTTTTGTAAATTACATTGCACTTTAGATATTACCATTTGCTGATCTGTACTTGCTGACTGCATTGTAAGTGTAACTACTATCCTGAGCTATTTTAACTAATGCTGCACTATGTATGGTGCCATTTTCTGATGTAATGTTTGGTGGCTGCACTGTGTAGTACCATCATTATTAATTGTTAGAACTGACTTCTGTGGCTTTATTAGTGGCTGTTAATCCTCCTCCTCCTGTGTTTGAGAGCTAATGCCTTTGGTTATAATGTCACAGATGATACTAATGATCTGGTGGTTGTGTGTGACAAATGCAGCTGCCCTTGTCTTTAGTGTGAATAAGTCTCTCCACTGGAAGTACGAGTTTAAAAAAAAAGGAGCATATTTTGAAGCTCAGTTACACTTTTGGAGAGGGATTTCTCTCCTTGCACCTTTTGACATGCACCCCCTATATCCCACAATAAGAGCAGGGCTAGTGGAATCATAAGGGTATTTCTTCATTATGTGTTGCATGTATCAACTGTGTTAAACTTGGTTTTGCCTTAGTATTCATGTTTGGTCTGAGATCATTGTAGCTTAGAGTGGGGTGCAATGCTCTTAAAATACCAAAATGTTGATACTAGTTTATATTCTCCTTGTTTATGCATAAATTGCTGCTGTTCCAAGGATTGCACTTACTGTCTTCAGAACTTCAGTGGACACCCTATGAGCAGTCATGTTACCTGTGATCTTTGTATTGCTGTCTGACGTACCTTAACAGGGTCACACCCTATGAGCAGTCATGTTACCTGTGATCTTTGCATTGCTGTCTGACGTACCTTAACAGGGTCAAAGTCTGAGTTAATGATGTATTAAAAAAGAAGAAATTGCAGCTTGAGGATGCAAGATAGGCAGTTCAAGGGATGTGCAAGGAAGTGCAAAACAAAACAACTCAGTCAAATTTCCAGATGACAGAAAAAGGTTTTGCCTATAAAATTAAATGACAAACTTCAGGAATCATCTGTTCCTATTTCAAATAAATAAACAAATGTCAAGTAAATAAATAAATAAAATCTTTAAATAAACTCTTACAGAGTCCTAATTTAAATAGATCCCACTAAATTAGTTAACAGTAATACATCAATTAAAACAATTAAATGACAAAGCCAAACAGTTCAAATATAGAATACATATTTAAAATATGGGAAAATTTAAAACTTTAGTACTTGTGTATTATCGCAACCAGGTTCCAAACAACTCACTCTTGATATATTCCCATGCCATTCATGTGCCAAAAAATTTATTAATTTTTATTTTGTCAAATGTGCTTCATTACAATTTTCTTTACCTTTCTTTTATAAACCGTTATTCCTGATATATATGTGTGGATTTGCCTGCTAGTGAGATACATGCCATCAAATTATTACAATACAGTATTTTGCCCACAATAGTAATTGGCATCCCATGAAATTATATTTTGGAAATGTAATGTAGAGAAGTGCAACCAACATGTGGGAATGCAAAGTGGAAATTGATTTGAAGGTAGTCAAATTTTGCTTACCTCAGCCATACAATGTATTTGTTGTTGGTGCATGGAATTAACTTCAGTTATATTTTGTGAAGAACAGGTGGATATGGCCAATACAACTGTTATAGACTGGAACAATTACTTGAGAGAACTTTGCATTCTGGAGATGGAGGGAGAAGAAAGAAAGAAAATAGGTGGTCCAGGACACATTGTTGAAGTGGACGAAAGTCTGTTTATGAAGAGAAAGAGTAATACAGGATGTGTACTGGTACAACAATGGATTTTCGGTGGTATATGCCGAAAAACAAAATAAACTTTCCTTGTTACTGTAGCTGACAGAAGACCTGCTACCCTAATACATAAAATCAATGAGAACATAAAAGAGGGCAGCACAATTTACCCGGATTGTTGGAGGGCTTACCAGACTACTGAACTTAAAGAAGCTGGTTTCCTGCATGGAAAAGTGAACCATAAATACAACTTTGTTGACCCTGAAACTGGCGTACACCCTCAGGGTGTAGAACTTTTGTGGGATTCCATCAAATGGAGAAATAAAAAACAGAGGTACAGCCTGTCACCATCTTGACTCTTACCTAGCAGAATTCATTTGGCATGAAGCAAAGAAAAGACTGTTTTTGAATCTATTATGACAGTGATAGCTGTAAGATTTCCACCAGAGAAGAACAGCCAAGCGATTAGTTCCGTCAGTTTGTGTTATACTTATATTTCATTTCTGTTGTAAAGATTACATACTGTTCAACAAAATTACACTTTGGTAAATGTGTACCAATTTTGTACATGTATTTTTTAATACCTAAAAAAAGTAGATTTTCTTACCAACAAAAACAAACTGATGGGTTGAAGCAGCCATATTTATTTTATGTAAAATATACTTCTGTCGCCAAAGTACACCACCCTGGTAGAGGAATTTGGCCCTTATTCCTCTTCCTGGGTGATTACCTAATCTCAGAGAGAGCTAGTTTGTAGTGTATCAACCCCTGCAAAAAACACAATGACTCCTTTCTCCATAACATGAAGAATGATAGGTTTGGAACCTGGTTGCGATTACGCAAGTACCAAAACTTCTTCAGGCATCTCTGCCTCAAAGCATATCTGATGCCAGTACCAGCATTTAAATAAAACCATTTTACAGTGTTGCAGTTTAACTGTTATTTCTTTTCACATTATAACAAATATTTCTTATGGTTTGCAGTAAGTATGGATTAGTGTAAATAAAATTAAATGATAATGTTTAGACAATGCATTCTCACGTTTTTTCTTAATAACATTGAAATGCTTCATCATGCTTACATATAAGCTGCAGTTAGTTTTTCCTGTGGAAAATCTATTGCAAACATATTGTACCTCAATCCGCATCATCCATCTAAAAACTATCAAATTTGTATGGCATCTGTTTCACGCATAAAACAGCAAATAGAGCAGTCATTCCATTTAAAAGTACCTTTTTTCATACTTACTATCGTAGCCATTAGTTCCTTGACTCCTAAATATTTTTGCAAAATTGTTTGCATGTTTATATGAAACTCATGTCCTCACAGCATTTGCTGCACTGTAAGTATCACAATTCTATATATTATGACAGTTTCATTGCTAGTGGAATTATATTTACTAACCATCCTGACTTTGTTTTGATTTGTGATATCCATTTTGGTAGCCTGTCTTACACAAGAACTAGTAAAGTGGCCCCTCATAAAAAATGGACAAATAGTGTTATATTTCACTTTCAGTATAATTTTTTTCATTTAATAAAATATCTTGACAGAAGAATTCTGATAACCTAATTTCTCTGAGAACAGCACTTGTTCAACCAACATATTCCCTGTAGCATTTTAATATAATATTAATAACATGCCTTGGATGACAGCTGTTGTGCAATCAGTTAGTACTTTATTCACATATGTAGGTTTTCTGTACAATCTCCTTAATAACCTGTTGTCTTTTATCTAGTCACATCCAGGAAGTTGATTTTGGAGTATAAATAGTGACAGCTAATAAATAAAGGCTTGTAATACTTATTTAATTTTTGTAAGACCTCTTGTATCATTAAATCTTTTTGTTTTTAATTGAAAGCATGTCATCAGTAAGGCAACCAAAAGAATCCTGCATAATTCTTAAATGTTAAATTAGTCAATGCTTTTGCCTCATGAGTAACTTAAGTGCAGTCATGTGAAAGTTGTAAAGGCATCTCATCGCCATGCCTGGGCACTATATGCAGTGCCTCCCATTGAACGTGAACATATCGTGATTCAAAATAAACTTGTGTAATTTTGAACACAGATAGATATATTAAACTCTGATTACATTTGTTCACTTGAAGTGCAAAGGTATGGTTACCCATAAGCTATGTGGAGGAACACATGCCTACCTCCCTAATTCAGTGTCTCACCCATTGAATAGGCCAGTGCTGTCAAGCAGCCTCTTCTGTAAATGGTTACCTATTGCGCCAGCAGATGTCATTAATGTGGTAGATCTAGCTACCTCCCTCTTCCTAGGATAGTTGAGTTGGCCTAGGATGCTCAACCCCATCTCTCCTATCCAGCTCCTCCAGTGCCTGTGCTGCTAATAGAACATGGGCCACTTGGGTCATATTTATAGAGTTTCATTCATCTGTGCTACAGGGCCAGGCTGATTGGTTCTTTCTTTCCTACTGTCCTAACAGTCTTGCTGTGATTTGGCTTAATTTCGTGCCCAAATCATGAACCTAGTTCTTTTCCCTCTGACCACTCTGCGATCATCTGATCACCATCTTTGCATGTTTTGCTAGTATAACGAAACATTGTGTTTCTTGTCTGCATAAAACTATCCTGTCTTTGGCCTCAGTATTTATTTGAGTTATTTTATTGCCTTAATCTGCCCCCACAATGGCCATTTGGCTCATATGTTCCCCATCACCAGGGTAAAGGTCGATGGGAGGGGCCATCATTCAGACAGCCATAAGGGATAGTTCAAGGTTTTTCTTTGTAGCTTTCATGGCTTTACTGCACATGCCCAGAGAATTGTAGGGCAGGGTCATGCAATAGGATAACAGCAGAAGATGTCTTCTCACTTCCTCAAGAGACATTCCCTCCAGGTATCCATGCTACACCCCTGAGGTGCACATGAGCTTTCTGGTCTCCATCATGGTTAGCATTGCCCTGTGTTTTCCCAAATGCATGCAACCCCTCCCCCTTAGAGAAATAAGTGGGCCATACCCCTTCAACTCCTTCCCCTGACTGGGTCCTCCAGTGTCAGGGCAGCTAGTTGAACCCTGGTCACCTAGGGCACAATTGGGAATGTGTCTTCTGTGTCAAGGAGGGAACATAGATGATTTGTTGTATATTTGAACAGTAGCCCCCACTGTGCTTGTTCAGTAATACAATCACTAATGGAGACTACCATTGCATCTTGCATACTAAACTCAAGCTTAATCATTGGTTAAACATGGTGTTTATCTTAGCTTACTGACTTCCCCAGGCTAATAGTCTGTGCAACTTACAACAAATGCTGAAGTGGTGTAATATTAGATCAGTAGAGAGAAGTATGGCATGCAAGTAGAGAAAATGAAGTAATGCAACGTGAAAGTATTCACACTTTAATAGGAAACTTCAAATTTTATATCTTTAAAGTTTGATGGCATCAGAAACTGTCACATAAGTTGGGCAAATAATGTAGTTAACACCACTCATGACAAGAAGCAATGCATAGTTACGATGTAGATGCATGATGATTTGTTTAGCACATTTCAGAAATCTCCAGCAACCACAAGATCAGAAGCTCTACTAGAGATGATACAGCTGTGACATAACTGTAAATGTGAAAGATGCTTAATTTGCATTCTGGATGTATGCTTTTATTAATGCAACACAACCCATTATTCAGTACTGAACTTATTTTTTAATTTTCAGTACAGTGGCATAAACATTGATACTTCTTAATAAACTGTTCCCAAGTTAGCAAAATATCAGCACCACAGGAGAAGTTACATTCTGAGATAATGAGATCAGACATCAAGAGCACAAAGTAGGGGCATCCAACCAAAAATCTAAACATCAAATTAGAATAAAATTTGAAAACCAAATAGCACACAACTCTTCCTGCTTCCAGTAGTAATGTGAGATACTACTCAGAAACGCATTTAATAAATTTAGTGACAAAAATGATCAACAAATGTAAGCATTAATAAAGAGAGTGTGTAAAACCTGTAGAATTTAATGACTGCTTTGCAAAATTGTACTACACAAGGTCATTTATTTTGTTTCTGAAAAAAGAGATGTAATATCTGTATCCTCTGTTTAAATTACTGGTGCCACTAGTATGTTGGTCATGTAGTGTGCTTTACTGTGTACTAGACAGTTTCAAAAATCACATGATGGGGACGGGATTCGAAAAACTGTGTGAGGGCGTAAATCAGATCTGAAAGGACATGCCTCCAAAGGTAAGAACTTCATGTACAGGAGTAAACTGGCCTGAAAATAAGAATGTTCCTCCAAAATGGGGACAGTTGAGAGATGTGATCCTAAGGCAAGTTTTAATGTGGCTCATTATTGTCCGGAGCAGTAAGGCATTTCATGCTTTGAAGGGTTGTAGATTGGGGTTGAACTAAGAGTTTAACATAGCAATAGCTTAAGCAATAGCTTAAGCTACAAGGAATTTGTCACTAATGTAACAAAAGTAATTAAAAATGGTTACATTGGTGAATTATAGGATGTCAAATTTGCAATGGTGATACATGCTGAATCTACTTAAAGCAGGCAATGAAGAACCAATTTTGAATACATGGTGTAAAATAGAAAGAGACATGTGTTTCTTTTCTTTTTAGTCCTTTATATTGACATTGTAATTGAAGATGACGGCTTCAATACTGTTGGAAAAATATAAACCCCCAGACTGGCTGATATTATTGATGGGGTAGCTGTCACTCTTGAAGTACATGTACTGCAGTCATAAAACAAAGTATGTTTTGAGTCATGAAATTTGTATTTACCATGTTGGCTGTAATTTGTGTTTAAATGGGTGTGTGTGAATGCTACTTCATCCTTTGTGTTGTCTGAAGTGCCATTCTCCATTCTTGATGTCGCCTTCTAGTCGTTTAACAGTATGGTATTTTTTTTTTAATTTGATGCAAGTGAATGTGGCCAATCTCTGAGTACCTGACATATTTTCTGTATGAAAAAAGAATAGCTTGTTAGGACCTTCCAGTCCTTCCTGTAACTTCACAACCCCAACATATTATACCTGCATAGGCTCATAGGTTGGTACTAGGCTATCAGCCCTAGGGCCTATACAAGCCTAGCTATAACAATTCCCTGAATATTTCTTCCCACAATACTTACTTCCCTGGACCCCTGTCTAGCAGGGCGACTAACGTGATCCCTGGGGTGAATTTCCTATCTCCCATCCAATCGTCAAGGTTCCTTTTGAAGAGGGCCACTGCTTAAGTTTTCTTTATTGCCCCCTTTTTATGCAAAGCTGTGATTTGTAGGACAGTCTAGTATTTCCTGCGAAATTACACATCACGTGTACTTGATTGTCTCCTGCAGAATTCTGTTTTAGATTAACAGACAGATCTTTTCATGTTTTGGGGAATTCTCAGTAATTTATGCTCTCTTTCTTTCAAATTAAAGTAATTCTTTAAAGGAATCCAATTCTGATGGTAATAATTTACTCTCTCTTGATAACCCTTCATAACATGTGTATTATATGTATACAGTTGTTTTCCATATTAATATTCTAACGTTGCATATCTATCTAGTTTTGCACATTATAACCTTGTAGTGCAGGGAGCAACACAATTTATGTTGCAAGTCTGGTTTCCTGATGTAAGAAAGGTGCTTAAGAAAGCTGTTGACTCATACTAGACCATTAATGGTGTACAGTGACAATCTTCACAGATCAGTACAGCAAGAAACTAAAAGCTATGAAACATTTCTCTAACGTGTGTGTGTGTGTGTGTGTGTGTGTGTGTGTGTGTGTATGTATGTATGTATGTATATATATATATATATATATATATATATATATATATATAGATAGATAGATAATATCTATGTATACAAACACACACACACACAAAAATGTGGCAGAGAAAAGTGTCAGACAGCTTTTGAATCTTTTCATTCATCAGAGAGACACTTTCAAGCGTTAAGTATTTTACCACTTTCAAAGCTGTAAAACAATTTGCATTCCTGCATTTTTCCCTACAGCTATTAGTACAAAAGAGCAGCTAAACCTCTGAGTATCACAAAGAATTATGGGGTGTTTGTGATGATAAGTTAATTGTTTTATGTGCATTGCGTTTTATTCATGTATTTGTTTATAGTCACACAGAATATTTATTTACATCGTTTTTATGAACATTTTTTGTCAGATTTCTTTTTAGTATTTTTTCTAATGTAAAACAAATGCCAAAAACAAAATTAGCAATTGGTCTGCCTAGTAGCTAAAAGAATCAGAGAAGGCTTACCTAGTTACCTGATTGATTCTGGTAGTTAGTGCAGACGGTTAAGGGTATGAGCTATTAACAAGCTCCTTCCTGTGGTTATAAGGTTCAATTCTCACAGCTTTCATTTACCCACTGTGTGACCTTGAGTAAGCCACTTAACCAGATAGTCCTAAAGGGTAATTGGGAAATTGCTCTAGACTAGTCAGTAGTCTCCTGGAATGCATATATCCTAACTACCTATGCACAGTAAGAGTTTGTTTGTCTTTTGGCTTTTCCCGGTTACGGGTCGCCACAGCGGAACTCTGGTCCGCTAATGATTGGCAGTAGATTTTCACGAACACCGAGGTGCCAGCTCGATGTTCAACCTTCAACGAAGGCACGCCCACCCAACCGCAGGGAGGACATGCAGACTCCACACACAAGGCACTCCCCGCACTCCAGCTGAGGATCGAACGGGAGAACCTCTTGCTGTGAGGCAAAAACGCTACTGCTGCACCACCGCGGATACCATGCACAGTAAGAGTAAAAGATCAAAAATGAACAACTTGCAGACAGGTTCCTCAAGTAAGTAATTGAATGCAACATTAAACCCAGGCCAAAGTAGGGGTAAGTCCATTGTAATTTGCTGTAACTTTTCCGTGGTGCTCTTCAGTGATTTCTTTTTCTGAAACTTTAGTCTTGTTTCAACCTTTACTTTCAGCATTTTTCTGTTCTTTTGAGCCCAGCACTGAATAAAATGGGTTGCATTTGAATCAGTCCACTACCCTGGTAGGCAAGTATTTTGTTTCCCCCACCATACTGCTCAACTTATTTGCTTAAGAATTCTAGTCAAAGTAATGGGGAGAAAGGTCCAAAATCAGTAAGTTTTTAAATATGACTCTAATACACTTAAATAGTTAATTAAACAACAGGTTTTGCATCAGCATCGATTTTCGAACAACAACAAATGTGAAACTCTTGTCAGACATTTTTAACTGACTATAAGCTTGATTGCATTACTATAAAGTCCACAATCTTACAAAGGCTACAGGACAAAATGTAATGCAAAATAAGGGACATTCTGAAAAATTTTAGACATTTGAGAGAGAAGCCACCGGTTACCACCATGATGATATGAGATAGTGCCATCTGTGCCAGGAAGAGTAGGGCAGTGCTTGTGTAACATATGCCAGCATAGCTCACTGGAGTTTTGTAAAGAATTTTATGTCATTTGACTATCAAACTGATTTGTACAGATGCATGTGTTAAAAATGTATTTGTAAAGTTGCTTGTGTTAAAAATGCATCAACAGTTGGTCTTGCTGGACAGAAAAGTGATTTACATGTATGTCAGAGAGTATTGTTATAAATGATTAAATGTATATGTTCTAACCGAGAATTCTGGAAGGGAAGAAGTTAATCTCAGTCGAGCTAATTTTGAAAACTAGGTTGAAAATTAAGTGGATTGGTGTACGCCATAAAGATTTTATTTTTTCAGGTCTGATGGCAGCCAGAGACAAAAATGTCTGGGAAGACCAGGACTATGGATCTTACTGTATTTTCCTTGGGGGTGAACTAATTGCTACCTTGGAAGAGTGGAAGTTTTTGAAATGGTTTTATAGCTTTCAGATGCTGCAACAGATCTTAGCAAAGCTCTGGGTATGTATTGTACCAGACTCAGGTGACCAGATGTGATGTCATTCTATAACCAGCATTGAAATGATTTTTTTAGATATTAGTGAGAGATATGACTGAGCTCTTGCAGCAGCACTTTGTTTTTCACAACCTGACAGGAAAGATCTCTGAGATATCTCACACAACCTCATACCTCATCTTGTCTTGCTGTAGTAAGCAACTCAACACTCGTCATCCTGCCTTGCTGTAGTAGGTAACATAACTAGAGAACAGTAATTCTATAGTCGGTCAGGAAAATATAGTGAGAGCATGTTTTTCCTGCATCCGTGTGAATCTGTACAACTGTGATATTTTTTTTTATCCCCTGTGATTGAAACTCTGGTGTTCATTGTAACTAGATATTCATTCGTCTCATGTTTCTATTTTATTATTTATTAAATATTTCTATACCTTTCATTGTGGCTGGTCTTTTAGAGAATACTTTTTAACATCTTAAAGAGTACGTATACTTACTTTAGTGTCATTGTGGCCACTCCTGAAAGCCTTGCTGCATTGGTTAAACTCTAGTATTAGTATTAATTTTACTCAGTATAATTGGGTACCCTTGTAAGAGCCTTAGAGTAGCTGATTGATGGCAACATAATTACCTTATAGTCTGGGCAGAGGGGACACAATTAGTAAATCTGTGTCAGCCTTTCTCACATGTGTGTGTGTGTGTGTGTGTGTGTGTGTGTGTATGTATGTATGTGTGGAAATCAGATATCCAAGTGTGTGTGTCAGCTACTTGGAACAGGGCCACAGAGCTTCAAAGTGGTCAGTGTGGAATCTTGCTTGGGGCCTGCAGAGAGAGAGAGAGAGAGAGAGAGAGAGAGTCCAGCTGTAGGTCTAGAGTGTGCTTCCTGTGTGCTCTTAAGGGAAATTGTGCTTAGTGCAGAGAGCTGCATCTGAAAATACTGTGTTTATCCATTTTTGCTCCTAGTGACCATCCCTCACCAGTGCCAGTGGTGAGGATTGAGACTCCTTGATTACTGGCCTGGAGTAGGGACCGTCACACCCATAACATAGGAATCGATGTATTTTTGTTAAGAAGAGAGCTTTTCAAGAAGCTTTATTTTTAGAATTTTTGTTGCTTGTGCTTTAAGATCAGTGGTGTCTACTATCTCCTTAATTCTTTATTTATATGTTTTATTTGTTATATCTCAAAATGCTCCGCAGTGTGGATATGCTCCATAGTATACCACACTGCAAAGGAGAATAACTGAGGATTGTCACAGGGCTCAGCTTTCAACTTATACTGCGAGTTGGTTGTGAGAAGGGCAATTCAATTTAATTTCATTTGTGAATGAGCAGGTATCGACTACACCTGATGTCTTTTAATAGCAGTAGCTTAGTGTTTGTGCTAGCATGTCACATCACTGATTAGATGCTATTCCCTTCATGCAATTCAGTGATGAATGATAACATTAATCTGCTTTTTTCTTCTCTTCAAAATGATGAACCTAGCCTATTTGACAGTACCTTCCTTGTTAAAGGCATTCCTTACCCATGTTTAATTTTTGTTAGGTAGAATTGTACTGAATCAGACATTTGTAAGGGTTCACGCCTTTTGCATGAGTGCTGTAGTCTGACTGACATCTCCTTTAGAGTTATATAGGATTTGCTGAGAAGGTCTCAGAAACATTTCAAACACTGAATATCTATATTGGCCATTATTTTAGGCCGGTTCTGTGCACACTATTTGCAGTAATTTATAGGCATTTTTTTAAATGAAAATTGGGACTGTCGGACTCTGTCAGTAAGTTTGGCATCTTTTTGTAACCTGTTGTTTCCTCCATTTCTTCAGAGTATGTTTGGAGCACAGAACTGAAAGCTATCTGTTTTTATAGAAATCATACACAGTACCTAAAGTACCATAAAGTATTATGGGGTTACAAGACATTTATAACATTGTCATACTCAAAAACCATGATGTTTCTAATAAATTCATACAAAACACAAAGTATTTCCTTGTCTTTTTTTTTTTTATTTATTGAAGTTCAGCCCATAATTTGTGTGAATTTATTCCCCATACTGTGCTTGGCAGTTATGTTAATATTTTCTGCTTGCATTGGAAACTGAAACAATCTGAAATTGTTGCTGCTAGGTTGTGAAGACTTGTTTGCTTAAAGAGTTTAGAACATTAAAAGCATTATCCCATTTCAGTGTTTTAGGTTATGCATTGAAATTTGAGAAGCTTTAGGTAACTAATTATATCTGCCGGTTATTAAATGCCTCTTTGATTTCTGTTGCTTTATAAATGTGTGCGTCTCTGTAAGTGTGTGTGTGTGTGTGTGTGTGTGTGTGTGTGTGTGTGTGTGTGTGTGTGTGTGTGTGTGTGTGTGTGTTTAATAGAAGCAGCAAGGATATTCCTTAAAAGCTAATGAGATTATATGCAGAGTACCACTCACAACAGTGTATACAGCCATTATTGTTTTAAAGAGCACTTCATTGTCTCTTGACACTTTTATTTCATAAGTTTGAAAATTTAGGAAAAGTATATTTACATTGTGGTGATGGTTTGCAGTATGACATTTTGAGTAGTTACGTTTTCTTTTGTATTTGTGGTCAGTGAATTTGAAGTAAACTTTTCCTTAAAAATGTTTCTTTTGGATGCCTTTTGTGTCTTTTTATTTTATTTGAAATGCTTCTACCCCATGATGCAGACAAATACCTCGTGCTGTGAAGCACTGCCTGGTTTCCTTCTGAGTCAGCATTCAGCTACGGCATAGTGATGACCCACATATGTGTTTCTGGTCTTCGCCTTTGCTAATTGTAGAGACACTTTTGTCTCCTGCATTGCTGCTTAAGGTTTAGTATTTAGATTGTGCCACAGAATTCTACATATGTTCTTAGGATTTGCATTACAGAATATGTGTGTAATTATTTTCTTTCACAAAAGTCAACTTCATTAGAATGTCTGCTGCTTTACATCCTTTAACAAGATTTTGTTAGTCATTGCACTGTGAGATGGACCCTTTCTTTTATCTTGTCCGTATTCACCCCATTGAGGTTGATGATGCTAAACATGATGTTTTATTAATTTTCAAAGGTGCATTACAAAATTAATTTGGGGAAAACATTGAAGTAATAGTTTCCTTCTTCCTAGTCATGTACATCTTTAAATAGTCACTCAAGTTTGTGCTGTCCATTTCAAGCAGTTAATAATGCTCACCTCCCAAATTGAGCAGGGCTGTACATGATAACCCTGGTGTAAATGTGTATCTATTCATTCAGTCATCAGGATTAGCATTAAGTGTAGTCCGATTAGGGTTTTGTTTGACCTTTAGTAGTTACTTATTCCTTAGGCTTGGAATCTGTTGAGTTAGGAATCCATCTTCCCATTAATCTGGGATCTGTTGGATAGCCAATTTGCAATCCAGTAGATATCATAAGGGGGCTTACAATAATTTTTTCTTAAATTTTCAATAATACAGGTATGGGGATAGTGTCAAAAACCTTGGCCTGGTCAAGATAAGCAGTGTGCATGGGGTGACCAATGCCCACAGCCTCTGTAGCCTTTTCAAAGATATTTGCTAGGTTCGGGAGACAGGACATGTCTTCTACAAAAAATAAAAGAGTGGGTTTTAGAGCAGTTAACTGAGTCTGTAGCACCACCTGTTAAGGCAGTGATGCATGTGTTTTTAGGATGGTGCAGTGGTGCAGCGGTTTGCGTTGTCGCCTCACAGCAAAAGGTTGATGTTCTTCCTGTTTCACTGTTGCAGTCATCACATTTGGATTATCTGCTTGGAGGAGCCCTCAGTCAGCCTGATTATCAAAGTCTTGGATCCTGCATCGGTTGCTGTCTCATCTTCTCTGATGTCAGGTAATCAGGGGTATAAAGCATGCAGCCGACACCATTACACCAGTCTTTCTTGCCGTGCGGTGCCCGAAGCAGAAGCAGTTCGCAAGTGCCGGTCGGCCGACTCCTGAAATTTTTGTTTTCAAGTTTCAGATCCGAAGTCTTCAACTAAGCTAAGTACCCTGTTGGGGAACCTTTTTCTTGCTCTAAACCAATGTCAGTAAAAGTTAACAATTGTATTTCTTGTGGAAAGCAAATAACTCATAAAGATTTTCATTCATACTGCATTCCTTGCTTAGGCCCAGACCACGATGTACCTCGCTGTCAGTTTTGTGCTTTATTCAAACCTCGTACTATTTGTCGTCGGTTCATTTATGCATCTAAATATTTTGGTACTCGGTTCAATTATCCAGAAATTGCTTTGGTAAGCCACCCGTCTACCGACATTCTGAAAACACGCAAAGATAAAGACAGAGACAGACTGCATAGGTCCAAAGCTGCCAACGACACTTCTCCTAAGTTAGTCACCTGTTCACCGGTACTCAGTGAGGTGCTTTCGCAGCCCCTGATACCTGCTACTTCAGATTCGTAGGCCTCTACTGAGATCCATTCGGAGTCCGGTATGCCACAAGATGCTTCTTCGACTGTGGAACCTGCGGATGTCTCTACCTTGGATGGGTCCAAAGCTGCTGTGCAGGCACCGGCTTCTGAGGGTGTATTCAGGCCTACTGACTTGCATATTAAACCAACACCATCTTCTTCTTCGAGGCCTAAAACTCGATCCATGTCTAGAAAACCAGCGCCCAGACCGCATGGTCAGGCCCATATGCCTAAAAAACAAATGATAGGAATGGCTGAAGACCTTATTACTCTAATCAGGGGAAGCCACCCTTCCCCCTCTAAGAGTCCTAGGACTGATTTTCCTTCTGATAAGGATTCTGAAATTTCTGTTTTCTCTGATGACCAGGATTTGCCCTTCTCTACCTATGAGGATTCTGATGAAGAGGACTCCATTCCCTCTGCTTCCCCTCCAGAGGATTTCTCTTTTGGTGAAACCTTGCATACTCTTAGGGAGCATTTTCACTGGGAAAGCCAGGATTACTCTGACTCCAAAAAGTGGCTTAGGGAATTCTTACTCCTGCCTCAACAGAGGCCTTTAGCTATCTCTCCTGTGCTGGACATTATAGATGATGCCTTCTTGGAATCTAGCCTGGCCCCTGACTCTTTACCTCTTGCTCCCAGAAAACCTGATAGATATTACAGGGTACCTGACTCTCACAAGTTCCTGTTTATAAATCCTACTGCGGATCCTGAGACCATTTCACAGGGACCCAAGGGCATTAAGGCTACTACTGCCAAAAATCCTACCCCCTCTGATAGAGATTTCAGGGCGCTGGATAGATGGGGTAAGAAGGTATACACTTCTGCAACCTTGGCCATTAGGGCCTTAAACTGCCAGTTCCTTATGTTAAAGTATCAGCAGCATATTACTGGACTGCTTAAACAGAAAATTATGTTGATTCCTGACTGTGCTGAAAGTAAAGATTTACATTTAATGCATTCTGCTGAACAAGTTGGAAAACATACTTTGCAATGTGGTTTTGATTCATTAGAGGCATCTTGCAGGGCTGCTGTCACTGGGTCTGTACTTAGAAGGCATGCTTGGCTTAAGGAGCAATCTTTGCCAGATCATGTTAAAGCTAAATTATTGGATGCTCCCTTAAGCCAAGACCGCCTGTTTGGCAACAAAGCAGAAGAAGTACTTAAAAAGATGGAGGAAAAAGCTAAATCTATGCAAACTGTTAAAGATTTCCTACAAGTACAGCCTCCCAGATTTAGTAGGCATTGGCCCTCTAAGAATTGGTCCTTTCCTGCCTCTTCCAGGCCTTCTCAGTCCAAACCCAGAACCAGCAGAACACTCAGGCTTCAGTCCCAAGGTACTCAGAGGCCTAAGCAGTGGGGGGGGCTCCCACTTCCAAAGCAAGGAGTAGTAAGACTCCCCCTATGGTAAACTGTCTCAGTGACTTAACTTTAAACCTTCCAAGCCCTGCTCAACTGACTGTTCCTTTAGGTGGAAAGATTGCCCTGCATGCAAAAAATTGGGAACTCATTACCCAGGACAAATGGGTTTTAAATATAGTTTCCCAAGGATACAGATTCCACTTCCACTCCTTACCAACCCCAGATGGTTGGCCAGACCTACCCCCAAATCAGTGGGCAGAGGCTCAAAAGCACGTTCTCCCTCTTGTAAGCATCAGGGCTATTCAAACTGTCCCAGAAGAACAATGGGGGCAAGGTTTCTACTCAAGACTTTTCCTGGTACCTAGAAAAGACAGTTCCTGGCGTCCTATCCTGGACCTGTCTGTCCTAAACACTTTTTCGGTAATCCCAAAATTCAAGATGCTAACTCTTCATCAGCTGCTTCACATGCTAGGTAAAGATGTCTGGTTGGTAACATTGGATTTAAAGGAAGCCTACCTGCACATCCCAATAAGGGAATCTTGCAGAAGATACCTAGGCTTCAGAGCAGGCTACATGCACTATCAGTTCTCTGCACTGCCCTTTGGCTTATCTACTGTGCCTAGGGTATTCACAAAGTGCCTAGCTCCAGTCATTGAATTTTGCAAGCAAAGATATTTTCAAATATACCCATAGCTGGACAATTGTCTAATTCAGGCAGAAAGCCAGGACATACTATTAAATCATCTGGCATTTGTAAAGAAATTGCTAACATCTCTGGGGTACACCATAAACGAAAAGAAATCACATCTCGTACCCTGGCAACAAATTGTATTCCTGGGAGCAAGCTTGAATACAACTTCCCAGATGGCCTACCTCATGCCAGAGAAACAAATTAAATTGACAGTCTACTTCAAACTACTGTCCACAAAGACCCAGCTATCTGCAAGGAAAATACTGCAAGCCCTGGGGTTCATGGCCTCTTGCATTCTACTAATTGCATTCTACTAATTCCATATGCAAGACTGCATATGAGGAAACTACAATGGTATCTAAAAAGCCTATGGTGTCAACATTCTCAGGATCTAGAATCAATGATTCCTATCATACCTTGTCTACAGATGGAGTTCCTTTAGTGGGCAGAGACCTGCCACCAAAACAAGGGACCGCCATTCACTCTACCCCCTGCCGCCCATACCCTAACAACAGACGCATCAGACTATGCATGGGGGGCTCACTTGGCAGGGCAGTGCATTCAAGACAAGTGGAACCCAAATCAAATGCACTTGCATATCAAGCAAAAAGAAATGTTAGCTGTACAGAATGCTCTGACAGCCTTCAAGGACCACATTCTTCCAGGACAATTATTGGTAAAGATGGACAACACCACTGTTATGTGGTACATAAACAAGCATACCCTCTCTGCAGACTAGCCATGGCACTGTAGAACACAGCCTTGAACTACCAAGTGCATCTACAGGCTCAATTCCTGCCAAGAAAGCTAAATACACTGGCAGATGACTTAAGCAGAAATCTCATGGACCCACACGAGTGGAAACTGGAACCAAAGATATTCAATATGTTGAGAAACAAAGGGGAAGCCCAGAGATAGACCTTTTTGCCTCCCCCCAGAACTACCAATTGGACAAATTCTGCACAAGGGCTCCCCACAAACAAGCTTGGAAAGTGGATGCCCTGTCCTTCACCTGGAAAAACCTATCAGTTTATGCCTTTCCCCCGCTGCCTCTCCTCTCCAAGGTACTACTATAAATCAAACCGGACAAACCAAGGACAATACTGATTGCACCAGTCTGGCCACGCCAACACTGGTACTCCCTCTTGCGCAGTGTGTCACTGCTGGCAACATGGCACCTGCAGGAGGCTTAGTACTAGAAAATCCTATGCTGAAAAATGGAAAAGATTCTGTTCCTGGAGCCAAACTCAGGGGATGGGCACAATTTACCCCATATTCTTCAATACTTAACTGAAATGCTTCACAAGGGCCTTTCCTTTTCCTCCATCAAAATTCATGCCTCAGCCATTTCAGCTCATTACAATACAGAACCACCCCTCTTGTCTCATCCACTGCTGAAGCAATTCCTCAGAGGGACCAAAAACTTAAGACCACCCAGGAGAGCCCCTACTCCAGCCTGGGACCTTAACTTTGTATTGGAAAATCTTACTCTACCTCTCTTTAAGCCAGCTGGAAATGCAGAGTTGAAATTCCTTTCTTGAAAAACAGCCTTCCTTCTAGCCATCACTTCAGCAAGAAGGGTGTCTAAATTACAGGCCCTCATGGCAGTGGAGCCTTTCATCATAGTTCGTGCTGACAGGGTGTCCCTTAGGACCAATCCCTCCTTCATGGCCAAGGTGGTATCCAGTGTGGCTCTTAATCAGTCCATTCATTTGCCAACCTTCTTTTCTAATCCACAGAACAAAGGGGAATGAATACTGCACTCCTTGGACATGCACAGACAACTTAGATTTTAGTTGGACAGGATTAAGCCTCTCAGGAAATCTGAACAGCTGCTGGTTGCATTTGCTGCAGGGGCAGAGGGGAAGGCCATTTCAAAGCAAACCATTTCTAAGTAGATAGGCCATTGCATTCATTTCTGCTATTAGCATCATGGAAAACCTACCCCACACGGGATAAGACCACATTCAACCAGGGCTGCATCCACCTCTACAGCCTTTCTCAGAGGTGTCCCTACCAGGGACATCCTAGAAGCTGCTACCTGGAGTTCTGTACATACTTCACCAAGCATTACCACTTGCCAATTTTTTCTAAATCCATAGCTGGATTTACCACTGCAGTCTTGCAGGGCCTTATAGCTGGTCTTAATGCTATCTAATAATCTCCTTCACTCCTTAGCATTTTGGAATATACCCAAATGTGATGACTGCAACAGTGAAACACAAAGAACATAGTACAGTTGTGTACACTTACCATAAATGTAGATGTTCAAGTGTATTCACTGTTGCAGTCCTGGTTACCCTCCCTCCTGCCCCCTGACTTCTATTGACTATACCTCTATTTTTGTTTACTATGCTTGAAGCTTTTTGGTGTATTTGCTTTTTTGTTGGAGGTGTAATCTTGTATATAATTGCTTCCCATTATGGGGGAACCTGACATCTGTGGCAAGAAAAACTGAATGTAATGGCGTCAGCTGCATGCTTTATACCCCTGACTACCTGATGTCATGGAAGATGAGGCAGCAACTGATGCAGGACCCAAGACTTTGATAATCAGGCTGACTGAGAGCTACTGCAAGCAGATAACCCAAATGTGATGACTGCAACAGTGAATACACTCGAACATCTACATTTATGGTAAGATTACACAACAGTATTTCTCAGCTGGGGTGCCTTCTATGCAGAGTTTTCATGTCCTGCCTGCGTTTGTGTAGGTCTCCTTCAAGATCTCCGTTTGCTCCCACATTACAAAGACATGTGTCTGGAGCATTTTTTCACAGGCCTCCTCTGAAAATTGGCTTGTTCCAAGTCGGACTTTCCCATTAAACAAATTTTAAATAAGTAAAAATTAATAATAAGATAAGCTATCTGCATTTGCATAAATTAATTTTGCTTT
The DNA here is from genome assembly GCF_019279795.1 of Protopterus annectens. NCBI lineage: Eukaryota > Metazoa > Chordata > Ceratodontiformes > Protopteridae > Protopterus > Protopterus annectens. The sequence goes on along the minus strand of NC_056730.1, from coordinate 517,956,302 downwards.
GCTACATTCCATAGCTCTGTATATAATGCTGGTGAAACTAATGTGCCTATAATAACCTGTCTCTCGAGGGGGGGCCCCTGTTTTGTAGGAGAATCATAATTGCTGTTCTCCAGGCATCAGGCACAAATACTTTGGAGAGGATGGGATGGAACAATTTAAGTACAGGCTCAGGAAAATGAGAATGCAGCCTGGTATGTTATTTGGTTGCAACATTATTCATCATTCGGTGTAGCTGGTTGTTGGACTCAAAACTCCTGAAAGGTTATTATAGAGTGTGTTAGTATGTAAATTTAGAGTATGTACCCCATTACCAAGCCAAGTGTCTAACTGATTCTTGAATGTGACTAAACCACATGTTTTCCTAATGTGTAGCAGTAACAAATTCTGTAACCTTCCAGTTGTATAATGGGGAAAAAATCCCTTTTGGACTTTAATTCCCAGTTGGCAAGTCTGTCAGTGCATTGTTATTGGCGGAGAAGGAACTCTGTAGAAATTCCAAGGACTGGCATGATGTAATTTTCATAACATTTGTTCAAGCTATAGCGTATGAAAACAGCCAACACAAAAAGTCTAGTTTTTTTTTTTTACTAAGGTAGTTCACTTTGGTTGTTTGTCTTGTAAAAGTCCTCGGTATCCTCTCCAGCTACTGAATTTGTTCGATCTTACACATACAGGTTAGAGTGCAGTCCTTCATATGTGGCCTGATCATAGCTTTATGTATTGGTATTAATGCTGTCACACCCCTTCTTTCCTTCAGTGAGTAGTTTCTCCAAAATTATTAAATTCAAATTCTCATCAACGGGTAACTAATTATCAGTTCTTTATTTCCTTTAGTAATGGCCTGTTATCTAAGGCATATGGGTAGCCTTTATAATTATTGCATTGTATATTACATTTCTTAGTGTTGAGCAACAGATCTCTGTACTCGGCCCAGTTGTGTAAACTTTCTACATACATTTCGGAAGCAAAGTGGTCACCATCATTAGTAAAATAAGCCCTACATTGGAGCCGTCTGCAAACTTGTTAACCCAAATTCTATGGCCGCTAGAAAACTTGGATATAAATATAATAAACAGTATAAAGCCTAGTCCTTCCATATAACCATGTTGGTTGATGTGAAGACCTTAATTTGCTTCCTTGGATAATGTCTATATTAGCATTCTTTCAAAGTATTTACCACTGATACTTGTAAGGCTTATTGGATGGTAGTTGCCCAAGACATTACAGTTAATAACTTTGTCTATAGGCATAATCATCATTGCTTCTTTCCTGCTTGAAGTGTTTTTAGCCTTTAATAGGGATTCTAAGACATGTTCAAAGGTGATTTCAGGGAAAACTACATTTTTAGTTACAGTGGGGAAGCAGTGTCCACCAGGTAGAATAAAGCTAGCACCAAATTATTCTGCTATTGTACTGGTTTTATCCATGGGATCTAAATATGTAATATTATGGATGAGATCAATGCATTATCGGACATTATTCCTGAGTTTCCTAACATAAGTGAAAAAAAAAGATCTGTAGATTCCTTTGATATGTGTAGTAACCTTAAGAGCACTATTGGACAATGTAAAGCAGAGTCCTTGATGGCATGTTTCATACTTGTCTTGAGGTGTGTGGGGCGGGGGGATTTATTACTTTTAATTATTTTCTTAATTATACATTTTAATACAGTAGTTCCATGGGAGGTGTATGTTCCAGAATTTACCATTAAATTTAAGTCAGGCAGGTGCAGACTTTATATAGAACTGTGTTTTGTGCTGGCAAAAATTGGAAGTGACAACCCTCTCAGTCGGGCACATTTGGGTGGTGATTATCGGGAATTTTGCAAAGAACTTCTGTAAGCTGAAGTAGGCTTGATTTTGGGAAGTCTGTAAAGATGGTCTCCGTTTGGTGGTAGGATGCTACCACCAGGCCTGCCATAGAAGATGACCGATTTGTAATTCGAATTTACCAGGGATGAGTACAGATAGAGAATAGGTTGTTAAGGACAAGGTCAGTGATATTAAAGCCTCTAGTGGGTAGATGTTCTTCATGTTTCACGGTTGCAGTCATCACACTTGGGTTATCTGCCTGCAGGTAGCCCTCAGTCGGCCAGAATACCAGAGACTTAGTATTTCTGCGTCGGATGCTGTCGCTTCTTCCATGACATCAGGTCGTCAGGGGTATAAAAACAGCCAGCCGATGCCATTACATCAGTCTTTCTTGCCGAGGAGGAGCCCGAAGCAGAAGCAGTTCACAAGTGCCGGTTGACCGCTACCTGAATTTTTCGTTTTTGAGTTGAATAATCCTGAAGCCTTCTAAAGCTAAGTACCCCATTGGGGAGCCTTTGTTCTTGCTCTAAACCAGTGTCAGAAAAGGTTAGCAATTGTCTTGCCTGTGGAAAGCAAATACCTCACAGAGATTTTCATTCTTACTGCATCACCTGTTTAGGCCCAGACCATGACGTCCCTTGCTGTCGGTTTTGTGCCTTGTTTTAACACCTGAACCATTCGTCATTGGACTATCTTTGTTGCTAAATTCTTTCGCTCTATCATCGTATTCTGACATGGCTTCGGTAAGCCATCCAACTACCGATATTCCGAAAAAAACATAAAGATAAAGACAGACCGCATAGGTCCAAAACTGCCGACAATGCTTCTGTTAAACTAGTCTGCAGTCCACCGGTACTCAGTGAGGCTGCTTTGCAGCCCCTGATGCCCACTTTTCTGGACTCGCAGGCCTCTGCTGAGACCCATTCAGAGTCCGATGTGCCACGAGATGCTTCTTATACTATGGAACCAGCGGATCTCTCTACCCTAGATGAGTCCAGAGCCGCTGTGCAGGCACTAGCTTCTGAGGGAGTATTTTGTCCTACCGATATTCAAATTAAACCAACAACTTCATTTTTAACTAAAACTACCGAGTTTCTTAGGCCCAGAGTGCGCACTACGCCTAGAAAACCGATGACCAAAGCGCATACTCAGGCACCAATGCCTCAAAAACAAATGCTTAGAATGGCTGAAGACCTTATTACGTTGTTTAGGGGAAGCCAGCCTTCCCCTGCTAAGAGACCAAGAATCCAGTCCCCTACAGGTTCTACAGACCAGGAGTCCGATGACTCTGTTCTTTTTGATTATGAAGACATGCCCTTATCCGCCTATGAGGATTCAGATGCAGAGAAATCCATTCCCTCTGCCTCTCTTCCAGAGGATTTGTCTTTTGGCGAAACCTTGGATACCTTAAGGGAGCATTTCCACTGGGAATGCCAAGACTATCCTCAGTCCAAAAAGAGACTCAGAGAATTTTTAGAGTTGCCTCAGCACATGCCTTTAGCTGTACCCCCTGTCCTGGATGTTGTGGATGATGTTTTCATGGAATCCGGTCTTACTCCAGACACTTTACCTCCGGCCCCTAGGAAACCACACAGGTACTACAGACTACCTGATTCTCACAAGTTTCTTTTCAAGACTCCTACTGCTGATCCAGAGATCATTGTCCAGGGACCTAAAGGTATTAAGGCTACTACAGCTAAAAATCCTACCCCTTTGGACAGGGTTTCCAGAAATTTGGACAGATGGGGTAAGAAGGTATATACCTCTGCAACTCTTGCTATCAGGGTATTGAATTGCCAGTTTCACATGCTGAAATACCAGCATCATATTATGGAACTTATTAAGCAAAAAGTGGTAACCTTTACAGATTGTGCAGAAAATAAAGAATTGCAGGAGCTTATGCACTCTGCAAACCAAGTTAGTAAGCATACTTTACAGTGTGGCTTTGATGCCCTAAAAGCATCTTGCAGGACAGCAGATGTTCTTCGTGTTTCACTGTTGCAGTCCTCACATATGGGGTTATCCAGCTCCCAGTAGACCTCAGTCAGCCCGAATACCAAAGTCCTTGGTATATGACGTCTGCTGCCGCCAGTTGTAAAACTGATGTCACAACGTCAGGTATAAAGGGAGGCAGCCAATGCCATTTCCTCAGTCTTTCTTGCTGCGGAGCCTGAAGCAGATGCAATTCACACTAGTGCCGGTTGGCTGATTACCTTCATTTTGCTTTCTGACTACCAAGTTGAAGATGCCTTCAGATAGGTACCCCTTTCTTTTCTTGCTTTAACAAATGTCAGATAAAGTTAACAACTGTCTTGCCTGTGGAAAACAGATTCCGCACCGTGATTTCCATTCCTGTTGTATAACTTGTTTGGGCCTTGAGCATGATGGCCTTAACTGCGATCTCTGTGCTTCCTTTAACCCACGTACCTTACGCCGTAGAGATAAGATTTTGTATAAGCATTTCGGAGTCTGGTCTAGGTTCATCGGTATGGTATCTTCTGGTCTCCTGACTTTGGATATACCTAGGAAACGCAAAGAAAAGGACCACGACAAGCCTATGGTTAAATCTACTGATGACACACCGGTGAAATTGTTCGTCAGCACAGCGGTAGTCAGTGAGGCGCTTTCGCAGCCCCTGCAGTCTGCAGATTTTCAGCCACAAGCCTCTGCCGAGACCTTTATGGAGTCCTCCATTCCACAGGCTACTATTTCGTCTTCATAACCTCCGCCTGTCGCTGCCTCAGATGGGTCTGAAGGTGCTTTGCAGGCACCGGCGATGCCTCTTCTTTTCAACATGAGACCAGAACCAGACCGACTACCTTAGTTCAGACTTCTGCAGTTGCTAGGCCCCCCGAGTCCCTCCGAATTGCTAGTAAACCTTCCAACCGCAAACCTTCTCACAAGCAGGCATCGGCCTCCTCTCCTGTGCCTCAGTCCCAGTTGGTAAAGATGGCTGGTGATCTTCTTTCCCTGATTAGGGGCACTCCCCCCCCCCCCTTCTAAGAGGGCTAGGGAATTATCTCCTGATGTTTTGTCTGTCTCAGATTCTGAGATTTTCTGTATGTCTGCTGGTGAAGAAGGGCATTCTCAACTTTTTTCTGGCTTTGAGGATTCTGAGGCTGAGGACTCTATCCCTTCTGTCTCCCCTCCAGAAGATTTTTCCTTTGGGGATACTTTGAATACCCTTAGGGAGCATTTTAAATGGGAATGTCAGGATTTTCCACAGTCAAAGAAAATAATCCGGGAATTTTTGGATTTGCCTCAGCATAAGCCTCTGGCTATACCTCCAGTTTTGGAAGTTGTGGATGATGTTTTCATGGAAAATTCTTTAACTCCTAATTCTGTTCCTCCTGCCCCCAGAAAACCGTATAGGTATTACAGGGTTCCTGAAGCTCATCAATTCCTTTTTAAAAACCCTACTGCTGATTCAGAAATTATTTCTCAAGGCCCCAGGGGTGTAAAGGCTACTATTGCTAAAAACCCTGTGTCTTATGATAAGGAGTCTAGGGCCTTGGAAAGGTGGGGTAAAAAAGTCTATACCTCTGCAACTCTTACCATTAGATCCGTGAATTGTCTTTTTCACATGCTTAAGTATCAGCAGCATACTTTGGAGGCTGTTAAGGCTAAATTTGGAGATATTCCTTCCATGATGGAGAAAAAAGATTTACAAGACTTACTGAATTCTGCCACTTTAGTTAATAAGCATTCACTTCATTGTGGTTTTGACACTTTGGAGGATTCCTGCAGAGCAGCAGCCACTGGTTCTGTAATTAGAAGGCATGCTTGGCTCAGGGAGCAGCCTCCTTCTGAACCTAAGTCTAAATTGCTGGATGTTCCTTTGCACAAGGACAATCTTTTTGGTAATAAGGCTGAGGAGGTACTGAAGAAGTTGGAGGATAAGGCGAAATCTATGCAAGCTGTAAAATATTTCCTTCAGGGTCAGCCTCCTCGGTTTAGTAGGCATTATCATTCCAAGAATTGGTCTTTCCTGCCCCTCAAAGGGCTAAGCAATGGCTTTCTTCTTCTGCTAAATTGGGGAGTTCTAAGCCAGCTCCCCAAAGCAAACATTCTCAATGACTCTGGCCTTCTTGTGCCTACCTCTGCAGGCCCTGGGTTTCCTTTGGGGGGAAGGTTAGCCAGGTTCGCAGAGGTATGGTCTACCATCACAGACGACAAATGGGTGCTCAGTATAGTAAACCAAGGTTACAAGTTTTACTTTCACACTTTCCCTGTTTTACAAGGGTACCCAGACGTACTCAGAACTCTCAGGGCAGAGGTAGAAATTCAAATTTCTTCTTTACTGACTATGGGGGCTATAGAGCCAGTTCCTGCAAATCAGGCAGGCCTAGGTTTTTATTCAAGACTTTTTCTGGTACCCAAGAAAGGGGGCATCTGGTGCCATATTCTGGATATGTCTATTGTAAACATTTTTTCTGGTGATTCCCAAATTCAAGATACTCACCCTTCAATAGTTACTACCAATGCTGGGCAAGAATTCATGGATGGTAACTTTGGATCTAAAGGAGGCTTATCTGCACATCCCAGTAAAGGAAAGTTGCAGGCAGTTCCTTCGCTTCAGGGCTGGGAAGCAACACTTTCAATTCTTAGCATTGCCCTTTGGCTTATTTACTGCTCCCAGAGTTTTTACCAAGTGCCTGGCTCCAGTCATTGCCTTTTGCAGGCAGAGAAACATTCAAATTTGTCCTTACCTGGACGATTGTCTCATTCAATCAAACTCCCCAGAACAACCAGAAAAGGATTTGGATTTTGTGAAGACACTCTCACCTCTTTGGGTTACACTCAACGAAAAGAAGTCAAAGTTGGTTCCTGCAAGAGAGATTGTTTTCCTGGGAGCGAGTCTGAATACAGCCACCCAGATGGTATTCCTCCCTCAACAGCAGCAAGAAGATCTTTCATGAACTTCATGAACTTGGCAAGCATGACCCAGCTCTCTGCAAGACAATTCCTGCAAGCACTGGGGTTCATGGCTTCATGTATTTTGATGATCCCATATGCAAGGCTGCACATGAGAAAACTTCAATGGTACCTCAAGAATCTTTGGTGTCAACACACACAGGACTTAGACTTGATTCTTACCCTGATTCCCTGTTTACAAATGGAGTTCCTGTGGTGGGCGACAGCCTGTTCTCAGAACAAGGGTCTACCTTTCTGCCCACCACCTGCCAGCCAGACTCTCACCACAGATGCCTCAGATGTTTCATGGGGAGCTCATCTGGAAGACAGGGGCATACAGGGGACTTGGAGCAACCAGCAGATTCATCTGCACATAAACTTAAAAGAATTGATGGCAGTGCAGCAGGCCTTGCTGGCTTTCAAGGACCTACTCTACCCTGGGACTCTGCTGATCAGGACAGACAATACCACAGTCATGTTGTACATCAGCAAGCAAGGGGGGACTCACTGTTACCCCTTATGCAGACAAAGCATGAGACTATGGTCCATAGCAACATCCATGGGCTTACATCTAATAGCCTAGTATCTCCCAGGGAGGGTAAACTCCTTGGCAGATCATTTGAGCTGACATGTTCTGGATCCTCACAAGTGGCAACTGAACAAGGACATTTTCCATCACATCACTCATCATTGGGGCACCCCACAAGTGGATCTTTTCTCCTCTCACGCCAATCATCTCCTTCCAACCTTCTGCACCAGGGAGTTTCACAACAAAGCTTCGGGGGTGGATGTGTTGTCCTTCCCATGGACACATCTCTCAGTTTATGCATTCACTCCTCTGCCTCTTCTATACAGAGTGCTGCTAAAGATAAGGGATGAAAAACCAAAGGCTATTCTGATAGCTCCAGATTGGCCCAGGCAGTATTGGTATCCCCTCCTTCACAGCCTTTCACAGGCTCAGCCTTGGCATCTTCCCCTGATACCAGCTCTGTTGGTTCAGGGAGGGGGAAAGTTCCTTCATCCTCATCTTCAAACTCTGCATTTAACTGCCTGGCTAATACTTCTTTCCCAACAGGTGGTTGAAGTTCTTCGAGGCCAGGAGCCTAGCACCAGAAAATCCTATGCGGATAAATGGAAGAGATTTTGCTCTTGGATGCAGGCTTAAGGAGAAGAGTCTTCTCATCCTTTTCTTTCCCTCATTCTTGACTACCTAGCAGGACTGCTTAATGGTGGACTTTCCTTTTCTTTGATCAAAATTCATGTTTCAGCAATTTCAGCTCATTGTTCTTTTGAGCAACCCATTTTTTCTCACCCCTTGATGAAACAGTTTCTCAGGGGAGCTAGTAATCTTAGACCTCCCAGAAGAGCTCCTACTCCTGCTTGGGATCTTAATTTTGTCCTGGAAAAACTTACTCTGCCTCCCCTTGAACCAGCTGCCTCTGCAGATTTGAAGTTTCTGTCCTGGAAGACTGCTTTCCTTTTAGCTATTACTTCAGCTAGAAGGGTATCTGAGCTGCAAGCCTTAATGGCAGTAGATTCTTTCATTATTTTTCACTCAGATCGAGTTTCTCTGAGAGCTAATCCCTCCTTCATGCCTAAGGTGGTTTCCAGTTTAACCCTTAACCAGTCTATACACCTGCCTACATTTTTCAACAATCCCCAAAATAAAGGGGAAAGGATTCTGCACTCTCTTGATGCGCATAGACAGCTGAGATTTTACTTAGACAGGACTAAATCCTTTCGAAAATCTGAACAGTTGCTGATTAGTTTTGCTCCTGGGGCTCAGAGTAAAGCTATTTCAAAACAAACCATCTCCAAATGGATTGCTCATTGTATTCACTTTTGTTACCTGCAGCATGGAATGGTTCCCCCTCAGGGTATTAGGACACATTCTACTTGAGCAGCCTCTACCTCTGCAGCCTTTCTGAGAGGTGTGCCTACTAAGGACAGTGTAGAAGTAGTGCAGCTACTTGGTCTTCTGTCCATACTTTCACAAAGCATTACAATCTACCTTTGTTTTCTAAGTCCAGGGCTGGTTTTGCCTCTGCAGTTTTGTAGGGCCTGCTTACCAACCTTTAATCTGTGATTCTTCCTCCCCCCTTATTGTCTTTTTCCTGGGCTTTGGGAATCAACCCATATGTGAGGACTGCAACAGTGAAACACAAAGAACATAGTACAGTTGTGTGCATTTACCATAAATGTAGATGTTCGAGTGTATTCACTGTTGCAGTCCTGGTTTCCCACCCTCCATTCCCCCTTTTTTCCTAAGGCACAGACTATATACATTTTTTATTTTTTGTAGGACATGTGTCCAGGGTGCTGCCTTCCTGGGTTAGCCTTCTTTTGGGGGCTCCTGACAGTTAAGGCAAAAAAACTGAGGAAATGGCGTTGGCTGCCTCCCTTTATACCTGACGTTCTGCCATCAGTTTTACAACCGGCGGCAGCAGACGTCATATACCAAGGACTTGGGTATTCAGGATGACTGAGGGCTACCGGGAGCCAGATAACCCCATGTGTGAGGACTGCAACAGTGAATACACTCGAAGATCTACATTTATGGTAAGTATACACAACTGTACTTTACTGGCTCTGTACTGAGAAGACATGCTTGGCTGAAGGAGCAGACCTTGTCAGATTATGTCAAATCTAAATTACTTGACGCTTCTTTGGATAGGGACTATTTGTTTGGCACCAAAGCAGAAGAAGTTCTTAAAAAGAAGGAGGAAAAGGCTAAATCTATGCAAATTGGTAAAGAATTCCTACAAGTGCAACCACCTAGATTCAGTAGGCATTGCCCTTCAAAACACTGGTCCTTTCCAGCCCCCTCCAGGCCTTAACCAAACAGTCTCAGGGTATGCAGAGATCTAAGCAATGGAGTGCTCCCACCCATAAAGCAGGGGGTGGTAAGCCACCTCCTTATGGAAAAAGCTCACAATGACTTCTCAGCTCTACCTCCCAGCCCTGCCCAATTGCTTGTGCCCCTAGGAGGAAAGCTTGCCCTTCATGCAAAAAACTGGATGTCCATTATTCAGGACCAATGGGTCCTCAGTATTGTATCCAGGGGGTACAAATTTTATTTCCATTCACTGCCAACCCCAAGTGGGTTTCCAGACTTTCCTCCAAACCAGTGGGCAGAGGCTCAAAACCAAGTACTTTCCCTGCTCAATATCAGAGCTATTCAGCCTGTTCCAGTAGAAAGGAGGGACCAAGGATTCTACTCCATACTTTTCCTGGTACCCAGGAAAGATGGCTCTTGGTGCCCAATCCTGGATCTTTCATTTCTCAACACCTTCCTGGTGATACCAAAATTCAAAAAGCTTACCCTACAACAGCTTCTCCCTGTGTTAGCCAAGGATGCCTGGTTAGTCACCCTAGACATAAAAGAAGCCTATCTGCACATCCACATAAGGGAGTCATGCAGGAAGTATCTGTACGTTTCAGAGCAGGGTCTATGCATTATAAGTTCTCTGCACTTCCCTTTGGCTTATCTACTGTGCCCAGGGTATTCACAAAATGTGTGGCTCCAGCCATTATATACTGCAGGCAGAGAAAAATCCAAATTTACCCCTACTTGGATGACTGCCTGATTCAGGCGGACAGTTAGGAATTGCTGCTTCAGCACCTGGCATTTGTAAAAAGCCTTCTCTCTTCATTGGGGTATACCATCAACAAAAAGAAATCACAACTTGTACCCAGTCAATAGATTGTATTCCTGGGACACAACTTCCCAGATAGAATTCCTCACTTCAGGAAAAACAGGCCTATCTGACAGATTACTTCAAACAAATGGCCCCCAAAACCCAGCTATCTGCAAGAAAAATACTGCAAGCCCTAGGATTCATGGCCTCATGTATTCTGCTAATTCCATATACAAGACTGCATATGAGGAAACTTTAGTGGTTCTTAAAAAGTCTTTGGTGCCAACATTCTCAGGACCTGGAAACAGTCATTCCTATCATACCTTGTCTAAGGACAGAGTTCCTTTGGTGGGCAGAAGCATGCAACCGTAACAAGGGACTGCCTTTTACTGTACCCCATGCTGCCCAGACCCTGACCACAGATTTATCCAGACTATGCATGGGGGGCCCACATGCCTGGCAAATGTATTCAGGGCCACTGGAGCCCAAGTCAAATTCTCCTGCACATCAACCAAAAAGAGATGCTAGCTGTACAGAATGCCCTGACAGCTTTCAGACACCTACGCTTTCCAGGAAAACTGCTGATAAAAACAGACAACACCACAGTTATGTGGTACATAAACAAACAGGGGGGAACCCATTCTTGCCCACTCTGCAGGTTAGCCATGACCCTGTAGAACATGGCCTTGGACAACCAAATCCATCCACAAGCTCTATTCCTGCCAAGCAAACAAAACTCACTGGCAGACGACTTAAGCAGAAATCTCCTAGACCCACATGAGTGGAATTTGGAGGCAAGCACCTTCAACCTTCTGATCCAGAAATGGAGGAGGATCTCTTTGCCTCCCCTGACAACCACCAGTTAAACAAATTCTGCACCAGGAACCCTCACAGCAGGGCTTGGAAGGTGGATGCACTATCATTTCAATGGGAAAACCTCTCAGTCTATGCCTTTCCCCCTCTGCCCCTTCTCTCAAGAGTTTTTCTCAAGATAAGACAAAAAAGGCCAAGGACAATTCTGATTGCCCCAGACTGGCCACACCAGCACTGGTACCTACTCATGTACAACCTGACAACGGTGCCACCCTGGGACCTACACCAGACCCCAACCCTGCTTTCCCAGCAGGAGGGATAGATTTCGCATCCACAATTGCAAACCGTAAATCTTGCAGCCTGGCTTATTCCTTAGATACTCCACCAGCAACCCTAAGCAAACAGGTGCTGGATGTCATCCTTGAAGCCAGAAGGCCCAGTACTAGGAAATCCTATGCTGAAAAGTGGAAAAGGTATTGTTCTTGGATTCAGTCTAAAGGAAAGGACACAGCACTGCCCTCCTTACCTCTAATCCTGGATTACCTAGCAGATCTGCTCCACAGACGCCTATCCTTCTCCTCCATTAAGATCCATCCTTCTGCCATATCGGCTCATTACAACACTGAGCCACCTCTTTTCTCTCACCATCTCATCAAACAGTTCCTGAGAGGGGCAAGCAACTTAAGGCCACCAAGGAGAGCACCCACCCCTGCTTGGGACCTTAACTTTGTACTGGAAAAGCTCACGATTCCCCCTTTTGAACCTGCTGCTTCAGCAGAGTTAAAATTCCTCTCTTGGAAAACAGCATTGCTTCTAGCCATCACTTCAGCTAGAAGAGTGTCTGAGATACAAGCACTGATGGCTGTGGAACCCTTCATTATTTTCCATGCTGACAGAGTTTCCCTCAGGACTAACCCTTCCTTTATGCCTAAAGTGGTGTCCAGTGTGGCTCTCAACCAATCCATCCATTTGCCTACCTTCTTCCCTAATCCTCAGAATAAAGGGGAAAGGATCCTGCACTCTTTGGATGTGCACAGACAGCTCAGGTTCTACCTTGACAGGACTAAGCCTTTCAGAAAATCTGACCAGCTGCTAGACAGCTTTGCAACAGGGGCAGAGGGCAAGGCCATTTTAAAACAACCCATTTCCAAATGGATAGCACACTGCATCCATTTCTGCTACAAGCACCATGGAAAACCAACCCCTCAGGGGGGTCAAAACACATACTACTAGGGCTACATCTACCTCTACAGCATTTCTCAGGGGAGTCCCTACCAGGGACATACTGGAAGCTGCCACCTGGAGTTCTGCACACACCTTCATCATGCATTAACACCTGCCTATATTTTCCAAATCCAGGGCAGGATTTGCTACAGCAGTTTTGCAAGGCCTACTAGCCAGCCCAAACTCTTCTTGACTGCCTCCACCCTTCCTCAGCTTTGGGAATCAACCCAAGTGTGATGGCTGCAACAGTGAAACACGAAGAACATAGTACAGTTGTCTACACTTACAATAAAATGCATATGTTCGAGTGTATTTACTGTTGCAGTCTTGGTTTCCCTCCCTCCAGCCCCCTGGTTTTCTCTGTCTCTTGTCTCTCCTTTCTATGGCTATTCCTACTGGTATGGGTATTTACTTTTTACTGGTGGTGTTTTCCACACCATTTCCTAGTTCCCTATTTGGGGGCTCCTGACATTTGGGACAAAAATTGATGTAATGGCGTCGGCTGCCTGTTTTTATAGCCCTGACGACCTGACGTCATGGAAGAAGGGACAAATCCGATGCAGAAATACTAAGTCTCTGGTATTCTGGGTGACTGAGGGCTACCTGCAGGCAGATAACCCAAGTGTGATGACTGCAACAGTGAATACACTCAAACATCTACATTTATGGTAAGTGTACACAACTGTACTTTTTACAATTTGCTCAGTGTAATGGTATTAAAGTCAAGAAAACACTGAGCATAACCATTCTCACAGGGAAATTGTTCCAGTCAGTGCATGGGTAACTGAAGTCCCCTACCAAGAAGGTATTTGGTTTGATATTTTGCCTGTCAATTCTATTAAGATAATTTCCATGACTTTTGGAGGACACTGATGGGAGAATCTATGGCTAGCAATGAATTAACAGTTGGATTTGTTAAGGGTTACTGGGTTACTTGGATAAGCAGGAGCTTATTCTGCAAATAAAGTCAGGGATGAAGCTCAGCTTTTATGTCCAAACATTGTATTTGTACTTGGACTAAAATATGAAAACCTTCTGACATTAATCCTTGGTTGCCGTCAAGGCACAGAGGAATGAAGCACTTACTGTGTCCCAGGCCACCACTGTTCATTTAGTGGCAGTGGCAGTGGAGAGGGATTCAACATGGAAGATCTGAGTGAGCGACAGGTGCTATCTCTTCCATCCCTGGGGCTGGAGGCAAGAGGCTGTGGCTCACCACTTAGGTCATACTTACAGGGAGCATTAGGCATTAAACCCACAGACAGCAGGCTTGTTGGGCACATTTTGCTAAATGGTGCATAGAATTAGATGCGTAGTTTGTGTGGAGAAATGAATGCTCTCCTTGGAGACAGCTCAAAGTGGAGTTCAAGAGACCTACCACAGGGTTAGGTGCTCCAGTGGCAGATGGGAGGGAGTGTACTGGGTCCTACAGACTGACCTGCTTCCTACTACCAGATATTGTGTGTGTGTGTCATCTTTGAATTACTAGAATCTCCATGGTTGAACCCTTAGTCTAAGTTCATCTCCAGTGTCGATGTTTGAATCCAAGTTGACTTGGTGGGTCTTCCAGCTTCTATGCTGCTTTCATTATTTGTCTCACTGCTAAGATAATTCAGGCCACACAAGATGTCTGTGAACTTTTAATTTCACAGACGGCACAGCGGTAGTATTGTCACCTCACAGCAAGAGGTTTTCCGGTTCGATTCTTGGCTGGAATGCTTTCTGTGAGGAGTCCACATGTCCTCCCTGCGTTCATGTGGGTTTTCTTCAGGTACTCTGGTTTCCTACCACATTACAAAGACATGCTTCTGGAGCGTTTCTCCATGGGCTTCCACTGAAAATTGGCTTTGTTCCAAGTTGGACTTTTCCAGTAAACAAGTGATAGATAATTTGTCAAAGTCTGGGAAAAAGATAGTTGTATATTTTCAGTAAGACCAAATGAGTGTTTGTTTGACCAGAATATTCGGTATACCCACGTCATCTTCTTCCCATTGGTTGGCAGTATGTAAATCAGACTGGAAGAATACAAAAGTCAGACAGCAACTGAATGTGCCAAAAAGCAAAAGAAAGAATATAATGAGAAGGCTCAGATGAGAAGGAAAGTAATATTGGAAAATTCATAAATATAGTGGCAAGTACAGAAATACACTGTAATAACGTCATGTTGATCAAAAATTCATGCAGAAATGACTTAAGGAAGGATGAACTGAAACCAAGAGGTGAAAGGTTAATAATGGGAGCCCAGATAGTGGACTATGTACACATTGGTTTACAAAATCCATTGAAAATATGGGACAAACAGATAAGTGCAGGTTCTGTAAACAAGAACTGGAAAAGAATCACACCTGTTATCTCTGGGTGAGATATACTCATGGCCGAGGGCTTATACACTGAAATGCACAGTAATGTGGCAAGACTGCTGCATGGGGATTGTCAAGCACTAAAATATAGAAGTAAATGAGTAGTATTGGAAACATGAACCTCAAAGCATTATAGAGAATGATGAAGTGTATATCACATGGGTTCACCCATTACCGACAGTTCATAAAGTATTTGTGAGAAGACCAGGTGTAGTAGTCTATGGAAAGAAGACGAAAGTAGTAGTGATCATTGAAACTGGTTTACGGTGTCTTACCTAACACAATGACACAAAAGTCATAAAATATCAGGCTTTGTAGGCAGAAATAAGAGCAATGTGGAAGAAAGATACCCAGATAGTTCCAATAGTAGTAGGAACAATGGATGCACTAAATAAAAAAAAAAAAAAAAAAAAATTACAGCCGTACTTAGATATGATGCCAATATATGTATCCCTGTATGAATTACAGAAGGCAAGGTGGCAATTCTGTGCACATTGTGGGTGCTGAGAAGAGCACTCTTGAATATCATTAAAGACTGAAACAATACTAATTTCATGAACTTTAATCATACCCTGACTTAGGAATTGGGTCCATTCCTGTCATGGTATTAGAGATTCAAAAAACTTTGAACAGTTAAACAAATGCTCTCCTTTTAAATGTATTATATTCTGGATAACTTTTGGATCCATTTGCTTACACTATTTACTACTGCACCTTTGACCTTGACACCCAAATTGCACACCTTTGCTGTGCCCAGCCACTGATCTCAGTTGCTGTTACTTATTACTGCTCCAAATTCTCTTCCCCATTTTGTATGGACTGTCTTCTGTTGGGTCCCTATGAGAGTCCTTATTTATCTGGTGAAGATGTCTTTGCATACTTTGGTGCAACATCCCTTTTGGGGCAACACTTCCTAAATGTTATCACAAACTTAGTGAATTTACTAACAAAAGTCAAATCTGGTGTTGTAATATGTCTGGCTCACACCAACTCAGCTTATTTACATACTGACTTAAATTTAAATTTTGCTACTGAACCATACTTTATACTCAAGATGACGCCTGTGTGAGAGTGCCAATTTTCCTTTGCATTCCCTGACAAATAGGAATGCTTCCTGTGAATTTTCCAACTCTTCCAAAATGCCAGTATCAGACTGTGCAGATACCATTCTTTTCTCAGAATGTTTAAAGATATGCAATTGGACTTAAAAGTGCCACATGGCTAGTGGGAGCTGTAGAAGACCTCTTAGGGTTTCTCAGATACCCAAACAACTCTATATTGGCAAGGTAAGAACACTTGTGGCTTTAGCCTGGCCCATACGAACAAGTGATTATGTAGTGCATGGCCCATTTGGTTGTCAAGAAGTACATCACAACCTTGAAAAGCCATGGTAGGTTGGAGATGTTCATACTAGCATGAGAGAGTGGGTTAGCATAGTGACTAACTGGGAAGATCTCTGCCTTGCAACTTCAGGGTCTGGGTTCAATCCTAATTTATCGTCACTTTGTACAGTGCATGGTTTTCTATGGGTATTCCGGTACATACTGGCTGAATGGATACACTTCTGCACCTGTACTCATATACGTATTCGGCTGCATTAAAGTGCCTGTATTCAAGCATGTGTGTGTGTGTGTGTGTGTGTGTGTGTGTGTGTGTGTGTGTGTGTGTATACATACATACATACACACACCTATATATATATATATATATATTTATGTACATACATATATATATGTATATACACACACATATACACACACACACACACACACACACACACACACACACACACACACACACATATATATGCATACATATATTTATACATTCACCTTTGGCCTTGCGGCCTGTGTTGCGACTAAAAATGGTCTATGAACCAATCATTTACCTGACTAACCAATGATAAATAAATAAATCCTTACTTTGCTAATACAAGGTTTACATTTACTCCATAGAAAGTTGTCTTTTTGCCTCCAAGCTGTTAGTAAAGTAGAACAGAAAGAAGAAAGGGAGATGATGAAATAGAAATAAACATTTTAGAATAAGTTGCTGTCCATGATATAGTGAGAGCTAGAGATTTTCTCACCCCTGCAATTGTGAAGTGAGCAGAGAGGCAATAGTTTTGCTGGGTAAATTGGTCCTGTCTCCTAGTGACTTCTGTTTATTGGCATAATCAAGTCCCACTTGTGTAGCTGTGTTCTCAGAGAAGGTTTAACAGTGATTTAATTTGTTTTAAGCACAGAGGTCAGTGGTAAGCCCTACAGTATGCCTGTTCATACCTCTCAGCTCTCTAGAATTGTCTTCATATTTTTGATCTGTTCTTCTTAACATTTATGATTTTTGTCAAATCTTTGAGGACTGCACTGTCTAGTAATGACAGAAATTTGAGTTTCAGACTTCATATCCTTCAGAAAATAAACACTAATACAAAACATGCAATTCTAGCCTCTTTTAAGTTTACAAGAGTATTTCCAAAATCTTTCCCTGATGTTTGCCCCCCTCCCCCCATTATTTTTTGGCTTTGCCCAGAATTCTTAAGTATATGCCTGCTTTGGTCATGATGACACTTCTTGTTTTCTGTGAAGAATCAACACATGCATAGGCCATCCCCTTCAGGTGGTGCTTTCAGGCAGACCTCCTTTTCACTTCCTCTTGTGCCTCCAGATGTGTAAATGGATACATGACAATAGGGAACAGCACAGAGGACTGGCATGCGTGCTTGGTACTTCAGCTATGTGGAGTGGCACCGTCTACACTTGTGTGTATGCAGTTCTTGGCCAAGCAGAAAATTCATGACTGAAGCTGTAGGTACATAATGCTTTGATAAAAATTCCACTCTATGGAGTTTGGAAGCCTTAACAAAATCATTAATTGAGCTGAGACAGCACTCTGTGTTCCAAGACAGTTTTGGAGCAAAAAGGTTGTACACATTGTATGTTTCACTTTGCCAGGAAGGCAACAAGCTTGGTTTATTAGAAATGAGATTAAGCAATCCTTTTTGTATTTACAACTGATCTAACTGGTTTTATACGTTGTGTTCTACAGTGTCACAAGAATGTGCTGAATGCTGATACAACATGCAGTACTGAACTTTTTTGTACTGACTGCTGTAAGTCAAAATCTGAATTGGTGCGTTTTTGTAATCCAGCTGTGCTGATCTATGGACTGTTTAGCAGCTTTAATTCTGAAACATCCTTGCAGTGAATTGTTCTAGTATCCGTAATACTTTATATTGTATCTATTTTTTTGCACAGCTGTGCAGATGCATATGTAATGGTGTTTCTGTACAGTACCGTTGTCTTGATTAATGTGTTTTCTCTTTATTGCTGCGTGAAATTCTACAAATTATGACTGTACTTGTGTGAAGCTTTTCACTCCTGTAAAGTGGTTTGTCAGCAGGCTGCCTTTTCGAAAAATATTGATGATTAGTAAGAAAATAAATTAATTCAGTTTTCTTTCAAGACTGAGTGACAAAAAGATGGGAGTGTACTTATGCTGATGTGTTGCAGCATGCCCTACAATTCCGTCATCTTTCTAACCAGAGCACTTATGTACATCAACCCTTGTGAAACTTGTTCAGGCTGGAAGCTATCCTTACAGGTGGATGTGTCAGGGAGCAGTTCTCAACTCATTTCATCAGGGAAGATTAAATGTAAGGCACGACAGGAAAAGCATTCCTAAACAACTGCAAAGTTGAATCCTTGCTCATCCACTGAGTCAGACTGTGTAGCCATTGCCCACTAGTACTTCAGTAGTTATTGTGACACTGTGTGGAAGAATCGGTAGTTATTGTGACACTGTGTGGAAGAACTGTGTCTGAAGCAGAGACTTGCAAACAGGATCCATCTTCTTTTAGCATGTAGAACTGTTTGACGTGGTTATGTGATTCACATCATCATGTTGTGTATGGTGCCATCACACCAGGTAACAGTACTATCTATATGATGTATGTGATGTTATCAAACAAAAGATATGGCCGGTCCTAGAAACTAATGAAGCCCCTTCCCCACCCTTTTGCTTTGCATATCTTTAAACTATGGTTTAATGAGTGGTGAGGGCAGTCACCAAAGTAAGGCCTGAGCTGCAACATTTTATTTAATCCTTCTTATTTGCATATTAAAGCAAACAAGTTCCTATTTTCAGGGGTCCAGGCGTGACCCTGTAGCACAGGTCTGGTCAAGTGTGTTGCTTTCTGTCACATAGTATGCAGTACAGGTGGAGGGTGTACGAGTTGCATTTTGCTTGTTCCTTTAACCAGCTAAACTGTCCTGCCCACTATGTGTAATATAGGAGACAAAATCTTTTTTTGTGCTCATTCTGACCTTCATATACTTTAATGTACTAAAGGAGAGGTAAATTAAGTGTAGTCATGATTGTTATAGTTAAGCAGTGGCTAAATAAATACTACATTATTTCTGGTGTATGGTTGAATGAAGACAGAGACTAAAAATCAAAATGCATACAGATAATCAGTGTATGTGAACTGTAAATGGAAGCAGCCGCAGCAGCGTTGGTTAGCAATCAGCTTGGGAGCAGAATAAGCCAGACATCGAGGTACAAGCTAGAATTCACAGGAGAAAACCGATCCACAGAAATGAGAAGTTTAAATGATTCTCAGAGAAAGGAGTTTGTTTTTCAGGCTATATTCCATCAAATAGTCTAGCAGTGTTACTAGACTGTGCAACAAAGCAGATCATTCACTGTGTGTGTGTGTGTGTGTGTGTGTGTGTGTGTGTGTGTGTGTGTGTGTGTGTGTGTGTGTGTGTGTGTGTGTTTGGGAGGGGAGTACTATGTTGGTTACAGTAATTTTTAACTACAGTGCGAGACTTACTAGGGCAGTACAGTAGTTAACATTTCTCTCTTAGAACACTTAGAAACTTGGTTTAAATGTCAGCTGGCTAACTCTTTGGTGAAAGGAGTGTGCATGCTTTTATGATATGAGTGGGCTTCTGTCAGGGTCTTCATTTTCTAAAACATGTATGGTAGCACTGAATTGCCCTCTAGGGGTGAGTATGTGTATATATTTGTGTCCTGTAATGGACTGGCTTCCCATTCTTGTTGTTTCCTGCCATTTGCTTGTTGCTTTCCTTCATGTAGAGCCGCTGGCCCCTTGGGAGTGAATTGGATAAATGTGAGTATGGTAAGTGGTGGAGAGAGAGACAGACAGTTACATAAAGAGGAGTTCCACTATGTTTCTCCTATGTTATTCAGTATGTGTTACTTTTAAATATAGTCTCTAGGTGTTCCTTAAAGTTTAGGGTAAGCCAAAGACCTTTCATACTCCCTTACTTTTCATGATGGGGATCGGCTTTATCAGAAGCTTGAACAGTGTTGATCTTAACCCATTTGTCATATTTATGTGATATATCTTGGTGCTTAAGATCCTTTCATTTTTAAGCTGCTGAACCCTACTTTTCCTTCATAGGCACTCCATTCTTATTTTGCTATCTTTATTCCATCTTCTGAAGCATGCTTTATTGAATTGACATGGTCTCACAAATGGTTGTGTACCTTGATTTCCATGACTATGAACATACTGTTTGTACATGGGAGTGAAACACCTCTAGTTGGTACAGCAACAGGTGTTTGATGTAAGCAAAAATGTTTACTCACTTTTGTACAAAGTACAGCCCATTTTTTTTTTTTTTTGTTCAGAATAAAGTAGAACATTTATGGATTGCTGCCAATTTTGGTGTACAATGCATGCCTTTACAATTACTGCAAACTGTAAGGTAATTATTTAAAAAATGCTAAGGTGAATTGCTCAGTTCTATCTCAAAGTGGGTGTGTACATTATCAGCTAGCTGAGAAGAGCACCAAACAGCTTATGAAATCTTATGACATGATGCATTGCATTTAGCAGTCCAAAATGTTAGTGCAGAAAACAAAGGCTAAATCAGTGTGATGCACTTGTTAAAAATATAGTTTTGATTATAGTTTGATTCGGGGAACTTTTGTAGCTAATGAAATTATAGTGCCCATTTCCTACAAAGTTATGTTAGTGTGCATGAATGTAGTGACTAGTCTGATGGCTGAAGGACACCAAAAAGCTTCACCAAGTCTGTCTTGGTCATTCTTTTGCAGCATATCAACCGACATAGGTTGTCTGGTTCTTTCCCACACCTCCATCCTTCTCAACAGTGGTTAGTCTAGCCCTCAATGTACCTTTGAACTTGAGTATTCCAGTACCTGCTGTTCTGTTAAGGGACCATTTCTTTTGATTTGTACAGACAGTATGTTTAGTAGTTATCAAGGGCTTCCTTTTGAAAACTGTACCTTTCTCCTTTGCAGTCTATTTGCAGTCCTTTTTTTACTATATTTTTTCATTTATTTTACAGTGAGGCTGTTCTTCTACAGGCATTCCTATTTATTCCCTTCAGGGATGTAACAGTTCATATTATGCACCCCCCACTACCACCACTACATGGTCTTCCATGGTTCAAAACTTCAAAAGAGAAGAACAGCATTGAGGCTTTGGGGCAAGTTGTGATTAAAAATGAACTTTTAATCACTTTATGAACTAGAGAACTTTCTGTCCTGAAGTTTTTGCCCATTTCCCACTTCCTGATTCTTGCATAAACAGGTTTGAACACAGTCCTGGCCTGAGTTAGCTGTCCTTTTACATTTTGGATAATGGCTGTTCAAGGAAATTGGGCATGGTGTGCTATGTTTAAGGTGCATTTGTACACTGTTGTGTTCACTATTGTTTTAGTGTAACTGCCCAGCACTGAGGTATACTTGAGTGGATCTGCACTTGGTTGTGCAAGAGGCAAATTGTAATTGGAGTTTTACATGAGTTTAGAAATAGTGCTTTGAAATTCTGCCAGTATGTATCCCAAGTAAATGTTACTGTGTTGCTACATTTTCAACTGCAGCAGTGTTTGCTTGCATAAATGCACAATGTAGTGTAAAACTCAAAATCGCTCAAGTAAGTTATGTACTTAATGTGATAAATGTATAGTACTTTGGCATCTTTCTGTATCTGCAGGACCCGAGGTTGGCAGGACTTGAGCAGCTTGGCACCTAAAACTTTTCCAAGCCACCAGAATTCTCCATTTCATTTATAATCCTCAGTGAGTAAGGGCCCCTCTCCAGATCTTAGTTTGCCTGTACATGTGAAGCACGAAGGAAGATAGTGTAGACACATGGAAGCAAAAAATTATTTTATATCAGAGGGGGAAGGATAAAAGGGTCATAGAAGAAAATAGTCTGAAGTCCTATGCATCTGTCAAGTTATGTATATAAATTTCATATTTGATAGGACGTGGTCCATCTTCCTTTACCTGAAGAACAGGGTCATTAGCAAAATAATAAACATTGCTGGGTAGCTGCCCAATAGGGCTGTAATGAAGGAGATGTCTCTTAAAGACCATAAAGAGAGATAACTGACCCATAAAAATCTCACAATCCTACTAGAGCTCCTTACTACTGTAAACAAAAGAATAGAGGAAGATTGCATCCAGTCACAAGACACAGAGCTTGTTCACCGTCTACCAAAAAGCAGTAGGGCAATGGGGATGGAAGGTCTTGTGCCAAAACAACAAACTGTCACTAAGGAAAAGCTTTCAAAACAGACATTGGTTAGAGAAGAGTATCTGCCACTGGCCCACTGTGAAGAGGGAAGCTGTGAGAAGTACAGCAATATAGAGGTGTTAGACAAGACTGGCAAATCCTGTCACGTTGACCCAGATTTAGTTTGTGTGCGCAATAAGTGTTCAGTATAGTGCCTGGCCAGAATAGTGGACAGTAAGTCTTCAACAGAAAATTGACCAGACATACAGGAAAAGTACCCATCCAGCCTGCTGTGTGGCACAGAGGGATACAGCATCTACTGTGACCCAGGATACCTGTGCTGACATTGTGGCATGACATTTGCTGGATTTGTTGTGAGTGAGAAAGAATTGAAGCACCTCTGCCTGCACAACATTTCCAGTGGAAGGATGTGGATTATGTGTGAGTGATGGAGAGCCATCAGTCAGGTCTTTATGGAGGTGAGGACTTGGATTAGCTGCCACTCACGCACTCAAGTCTGTCAGTAGCAGGTACTTTTATGACTCTGTCATAGTCCATGTTGGTGTAAATGACTTGAGATGTACCTCCCTTGGCTATATGAAAAGACACATGATCGAGCTCACTGAATATGTGTCCCAGGCAGGTATGTTCCTAGCCTTAAGCAGCATTTTACTGTCGCTCAGAATGACTCCTCAATACAAACAGAAAATGATTGACTTCAACAATTGGCTTAGTTTCTAGTGTCATTCCAAGGGGATCCAGTACCTGACAGCCTGGGAAGACATGATTGACAAACCACAATGCTTTGCCAGAGATGGCTTGCATCTATCTTCCTTGGACTTCAGGCTCCTGGCAAAGGCTCTTGCCTTTCCTATAGTGCCTTTTTTTAGGCAATGCCATGAGGTCAAAACTACCACCATGAAAATTTCATTAAAATACAAATTAGAAGTCATGCTGCTAAACACTAGGATTGTAAACATGAAACTGTACTCATTGCAAGCATTCTTAACCCTGGAAGATGCTGACATTTGTGCAGTCACAGAAACCTGGTTGAAAGCTGCAGAGAGCACCCCAGCCATACCAGGTTACTCATCCTATCATACACTCAGACCCCAAACTGTGTGGGCAGCAAAGCAAAAGGAGGTGGAGTTGCAATATATATATATATATATATATATATATATATATATATATATATATATATGGTTCCCGTTTAGAAACGCGAATTACAAGATGACCGAAACGTAATATCCCGAGAGTACAAGCGCGAATCAGCAAAATCACGAAAGACGAGAAGCGCGAATTGACACCATAAGTTAATGTAGAGAAATGGCAAGTGGATGCCGTATATATGGTCTTACCGCTACTATGCAGTACGAGAATCGAAGCTATAATGCTCCAGGGTCTATTGGTGCTGTTTATAGCACAGTATCATCACAGAAAGGAGGTGCGGTGCTGTTGTTAGATGGATATGTACTACATAGGGAAAAGATATGTGAACAGAAGAGCTATTGGTGTTGCAAATGGAAACGGAAAGAAAAGTGTAGAGGTAGGGCTGTGTCAATAAGTGTGCCTACCGGTGAGCAATTATTAAAATCTGTAGCTCATTTCCATCCCGGCGATCCTGTTGCTATTGAGCAGTATAGAGTGTGCAATACTTTAAAAGTAAAGGCAAGCAACTCTAGAGATAACCCTTGTTTGCTTGTCGATGATGTGCTAGCTTCAACTTCAAGTGTTATTACACCTAGTTTGCCTCCATGTAAACAACTAGCACAACAGGTCCGTAGGATTCGCCGTAAAGTGTCGGAGTGTAGTAGCTCCCGTATACAGTATTTACAAGACATAAATGTCACAGAGTTCCCTACGAAATCCGGAGTATTTCTGAATAAGTGTGTAGTAGATGTTATGTCAGATACAGCGGTGGCCATATTTACTACTAAGCAAAATTTAATTGACCTAAGCACCGCAACGATTTGGCTTGTTGATGGGACTTATTTTTATAAGGGTAAAATGTGCAGGCAATTATACAGTATACATGGCATGATTCAGTACGGAGGGTACCATAAGAGTGTACCATTACTATATTGTATAATGAATAAGAAGTCATTGAAGGCGTACAATAACATGTGGAATTCAGTGTTACGGTTGATGGATGAACATGGTTTAGAAGTGTCTGTGGAATATGTTTTGAGCGACTTCGAAATTGCAGCTAGGAGAAGTATACTTTCCAATCTACAGGGTGTAACAGCCAAGGGATGTCTGTTTCATTTCTCACAAAATATATGGCGGAAAGTTCAACAGTTGGGTTTAGCTCACTTGTATAACACGGATTTCCATTTTCAGTTGCATGTTAAATGTTTGATCGCCTTAGCGTTCCTACCAGAGAGCGATGTGCTTACTGCATTCAATGAGGTTAAAGCAGACTTCCCTACTGAAGGCAGTGAATTGTTACGATATTTTTCCGAATGGTATGTTAATGGTAAACCTCGTAAATTTTGTACTCGAACTACAGGTTTTTCAATGTTCCCACCACTGTTTCCTATTACGGTTTGGAATGTGGAGCAGTTAAATGCCTTGTTTTTGCCTCGTACACAAAATAGTGTTGAAGCATGGCATCATAGGTTAAAGAGTCTGCTGGGGCATAGGCAAACAGATCTGTGTGTGCTGATGAGAATATTAGCTAGGGAACAGGACAGAGTGGATGAGCTCAGGATACGTTTGAGTTGTGGTGCGCCTCTGTCACCGAAGAAACGGAAGGTTGTCAGGCGACATTTATAGTTCCAGCAAGTTGTGAAGAATAGAGGTAGCTACAGTACGATGGAGTTTCTTATGGCTATTGTGAGATTGCTAAAGGTGTGAGGACTATGGGATGTTGCGATTACTACTGTTCAGCTTGATTGGTAGTAGGAGTGTACGTGCTGTTTAAAGTTTCACGTGAGGATGGGTTCATATTTAATTTTCCTGCAAGACGGTTGAATTGCTGCGGATATCGCATATCTTTTTATTTGGAACAAGAGGGATACTTGAATTTGTTTAATAAAGTGTTTCGGGGTTATTCGAGATTTTTTCGATATTTCTGTATACCGTACGTGTTTATTGGTGTTTTTCGGTTTATTGCATTTTCGGGATTCCCGCCATTCGCGCTTCCTGTGTCGTGATTGTGCGTTTCGACTTTGTTTCAGTTCGCGTTTCTAAACGGGAACCATATATATATATATATATATATATATATATATATATATATATATAATATATATATAAGACCTACACACCTCCAGGCTGGTCAAACTGTATGATGCACAGGAGACACTCCAGGTGCAGTTAACCATTGACAGGACCCCTGTTCATATCATAGCTAGCTACAGACCCCCAGCTTTGACTGAAGATGCCCACTTCACCTATCTGGATCTCTTCAAATCTATCAAGGTTCAACTGATCCAGTGTGACTTTAACTATGCAACCATAGCCTGGGAGATCTCATGCCAAAACACAAATGTCCAGAGATTTCTTGATTTTGTCAATGCAAATGCCTTGGACCAGCTGCTTGACACCCCCACAAGAGGTGAAAATATCTTGGACTTGGCATTAACAAAATTGAGTAACCACTGCAGTATCCCTACATTGTCATCCTCCCTGGTAAGATCTGACCACAAAGCGGTCACTTTCAAAGTTACCATCTCCCCCTCCCCCTAGTTAGGGTTAAACAAACAAAAACTTCCCTAAAGCTGATTATAGCCTCCTGAGGGAAGGTATAAACGGCTTCACAGCCCCACCCCCTCCATAGGAACTGGCACATATGTCCAAACCTTCACCAACGTACTATACAAGCATTTATGTAGCTGCATAGAATCAGGAATAATTGACAGGACAAAATCATCCTCCTGAAGGAAGAGTAAACCTGTCTGGTGAACATCTGCAATAAATAAACTATATAATAAAAGGGAAAATTTGCTGTCCAGGACCAAGAAGGAGCAGGTGCCTAATTGGAAGCAATCTCTTCTTAGTCTGAACAAGCAAATAAGATCACTAGTGAAATCCTCCAAAGCAAACTTTTAGGCCAAACTGGCAACACCAACTAAAGACAGTCGCAAGGTTTTCTTCACATATGTTTGCAGTCTCAAGGGAAGCACCCAGATCTGCTCAGAACTGGTGGTCAAGGACACCACATACACAAATGCCGTAGATGTAGGCAATCTGACAGGTTCAATGAAAACTTCATCTTTCTGTCCCCCATATCAGTAAATCAGGACATCTCCAGCACCTGCCTCCCTCCCCTTATCTCTAGCGAGCAAGTCATCACTGCCCTCTCAAAGGCAAAAAATACAGCCTCCATGGGACCTGATAACATTGCAGGCTGCATCCTACATGAACTCAAGCAGGAACTTGCAGCACTGTTAGAGGCACCCTGTTCATCCAAAGCCTGAGTACCGGCTTCATCCCAGTCGAGTGGTGGACAGCCACTGTCATTCCTTTGCACAAAGGTGTAGCATCCACCGATCCAGAAAATTAGACCAATCAGCCTAACTAGCCTGATCTGCAAGGCCATGGAGTGGATTATCATGGACCTCATTAACAAGGACATTGGTAACCTCCAAATACTCAATTCCACACAATTTGGTTTCGTCAAGGGGAGGTCATGCCTGTTAAATTTGGTCGACTTCTTTGAGACTGTCATCAAAGCCATGGACAAGGGGAATACAGTGCACACCACCTACCTTGACCTGGCCAAAGCCTTCAATACTATTCCCCACTCGGGTAGAATATGTAAACTCTCTCAGCTTGTCCTCAGTCTGTATGTTACCAGATGGGTATCAAACTGGTTCACTGATAGAATTCACCTAGTCAAAATAGGGGAAGCCACCTCAAGCAGTCGACCCATAATGAGTGGTGTACCCCAGGGATTGGTCTTGGGGCCTTTGTTGTTTGGGATATAATTTTCTGAGGTGCAGGCCAAAACCAGTGGGCTATAGCTGACCAAGTTTGCAGATGACTGCAAGCTGGGTGCTGTCATCAATTCCCCTAGTGATGTGGATATCCTACAAGAGGGTCTCACCCAAACAAATGATTGGTGCCAGAAACATGGCCTCAAACTGAATGCCAAAAATGCATCATCATCCCCTTTGGGGAGAGTGATGTCCTCACATATTATCACATTAATAACAAGGTCCTAAGCATGCAATCAGTCGTAAGGGACTTGGGCACCCAGGTTTATAGCAAACTTACTTTTAACCACCATATTGCCTCCATTGTGTGGAAAGCTTTCTACATGGCCCACCTTATTAGTAAGGGTATCTCATGCAAGGATAAGGATGTCATAACATCCCTGTATTCTTCCCTTATAAGCCCCATTATTGAGTACACTGCCCCTTTCGGCATGTACCTCACAAAGCACATGCAGCAGCTGGAGAGACCACAGAGGTTTCTCACCAGGAGAATCCAGGGCCTCAAACATCTACCCTACACAGTCTAAAGCCCTGTCCCTCTACTTAGTCTCCTACAGACTCCTCAGAAGTGACCTCTGTCTGGCATACAAAGTAATCTCAGACCTCACCTCGATGGGACTGCTGCATATCCGCAAGTCAAGCTCCAGTCGTGTAACCCACACGTGCAATGTCAGCCTGGTCTGTGGCATCAATAGGACTTGTTGGGGGGACAGATTTGTGTCCCAGAAACTCCCCCTTCTGTGGAATAGACTCCCCTCCATGCCAAGCAGAGTACCTCATTAACCCTTTTTAAGCACAACCTAGATAACTGGATGGGGAACAGAAAATACACCCTTGGGATTCTACCTGTGTCTCTGATGGACATGGGCATCGGGTGCTGACATTTGGATCATGGGCTAAATTCTTAGCTAGGCTTTAAGGGCCTCAGGGCCAATAGCCTAGTAACTTACAATGATCCTATGACTGGTGCAGGCATCATAGAGCCAACCTTGAGCCCAGTAAATTGCAGAGAAAATAACCCTCATCAATAACAGTGTAGCTGATTGTCCAAAGGCTTGACCGAAATAGAAAGTCTACCTATAACAGATGTCAACTGGAACAAAATTCTTAAATCCGAAGAAGAGAACCATGTAAGGCAAATACTGCAGTTATCCCCTCGAGGACATGGAATTCTGACTAGTGACTGAGGATCCAAACCACTTCTAAAGGCTAAGCTCATAAGAGAAAAGACGCTGGAACTACTAGCAGCCTTAACAGAGAGAAACTAGGTGACTAGAACAAAAACATAGAAATGTGAATAAGACCATGGGCGTCCAGCTACACCAAGAAATTAGATGTAAGTCTTGTACAGAGAATGACAATCTCTCATACAAGTTCTTACCTGAGACCGCAGTGGTGAACAGTTAGGTAAATAGAGTTGCAAAGAGGTCTGCCACCAAAAAGGGATATGGGCAGAAACATGAAAGGCAAGCTGTGATACCCAGAGAATCCTTCTGGAGTCTGAGTATGCAAAACCCAGCCTTGGAAGATACAATAATATAGTTCATTGGGAAGTCAAGGGAAGAAGGAATGCATCACCACTGAGAGGGAGCAATGGCAATGTTGGAGTGGACTAAGGAGGAAATAAAACCAAGGCGTCCTAGCAAGAAAGCAGGGTAGGTCTGGAGAGGTCTAAAACCATATATTCATACGTGCATACATACATACATACACAGACACGCTCATATAAATCATATACAGTACTACCATTTCCTAAATACATACACAAATATATTTTATGTAAAATATTTACCATTTCCTAAAACTGCAGAAACTTGCTATCTCCATTAGGAGCCAAAGGAGGCAACACTCTCTGGATAAATCCAAACTAATAATGAAGGTTAGTTCTTTACTAGGAGGCTGTTATTTGAGGAAGTCTCACCTCCCATCAGCGCTGTAGGCGGGAGCAGCAGCATGAAAAATTGGTTAAATGTTATGCAATCTATGTATTTTTTTAAGTAATCTGAGAGAAAATGGCTGTAAAATGTACTAAGGCCAAACCTTTGTTCCAAGAAAAATTCCTACACCCACCTCCAAAGGAAGAGAAACTATTAGTAAAGAAGTTTTACTTCCACAGCTTGAATATAGTCTACCCATAGTTGTAAATGCATTAAAAATGAACTTCAGTTCACTGCAAACTGTGTGTACCAATATCTGCCAATTTGTTTGTGTCTTTCGGCTTTTCCCGATTAGGGGTCGCCACAGCGGAACTCCGGTCCGCTAATGATTGGCATTGATTTTTACGTACCAGCTTGCCAGGCCTGACGTACAACCTTCAACGAAGGTATGCCCATTCATGCATGTCTGCACGCAGAAGACGCTCTAGCTGAGAATCGAACCGGACAGCGTCTTACTGTGAGGCGACAACGCTACCGCAGCACCACCACCGTGGGTTCCAATTTGTTACCTTAACAAAATGTGAACATCATTGCTTCCTTTTTCCTAAGGCCAAATTGCTCCCTCTACACATCAGATCTTTTCTGAATGTATCAGGCATAGTCTTAATTAATTTTCCTTCTTAAGGAAGCATTCCTTTTAAGAAATTTGTCTCCTACAAACTAACATCCATCCCAGTACACTCTGTCAATCTACAGCACCCCCTCAAGCAAAACTGCACTCTACTGAACTCTCCTGCTCTATACTCAGCCATATAAAATCCATCTCCACCTTTCCTGAATTCTACTTTGAACTAAAATCCTCCTCCTTTAGACACATTGTTAATGTTTCCCAAATAATATAATCACTTAAGCCCCCCTCCAGTTACTTCTTCTTCTTCTTCTTCTTCTTCTGTATTATTTTGCCATATTCTCTACTCTTCTTTGTCTACCTGTCATCTCTCTCACTTTCAGTCTACTTCCTCTGTCTTCCTCCTTCTCCCTCCCTTCCAGCCAGCCTCACGCTCGTATATACTGTATACATTTTCAGACTGCCCTGAAACGTCTGTCTCATCTAGTATTAAAACATTATTTCAGTGCTGGATTACAGAATGACATCACATATATTTGGTCACCTGACTACTGGTTCCCGCACTACCCCCTTTACTAGAAACTGAGCCAGAATCTTGCACATATGTGTTACCATGCACACACGTAGACCTTTACTAAGATGTGTTATAGCATACGGAAGCTATAAAATCATTTTAAAAACATTCACCCTTCCAGGGTAGCAATTAGTTCACCCCTAGGATTCCTAGTCCTGGTTTTCATGGATATTTTGTCTCTGTCTGCAATCAGAACTGTAAGATACAATCTTTATGGCCTAACTCGGGTTAATTTAATTTCAGAGTATTTTTCAACGTTATCTGGACTAAGATTAACCTCTTCTCTTCCAGTATCTTCTGTTACAATATGTATTCATTTCCACATTTACAATACAGTCTGACATCCAGATATATTTATTTTCTGTCCAGCAGGGACAACTGTTGGTACATTTTTTTAACAGAATCAGCTGTACAAATTAGTTTAATATACAAATGTCATATAATTCTTTATAAAACTCCAGCTATCTATGCTGGCATATGTTACACATCCACTGCCCTACTACTTCTAGCATAGCTGGAAATACCTCACATCATCACAGGGACATCTGGCATTTTTAGGTACCATTGGATAACTTGCAGGCAAGGGATGTTCTACTGGCTTAGGTAAATTAGACAGCATTTTGTTTAATAGCTGTTTGATGGATATAATTTTAAATGATATTGTTATGTAGTGGAGTGGGCGGCCACGGTGGTGCAGCGGTTAGCGTTGTTGCCTCACAGCAAGAGGTTCTCCGGTTCGATTCTTGGCTGGGGTGCCTTCTGTGTGGAGTCTGCATGTCCTCCTTGTGGTCGCGTGGGTTTTCTCCGGGTGCTCCGGTTTCCTCCCACATCCCAAAGACATGCTGTAGGTGGATTGGACACTCTAAATTTGCCCTAGGTTTGAGTGTGTGCCTTCTGTGGAAGGTTGGGCGCCGGGCTGGCAACTCGACACTGTAAAACTCCACTGCCAATCATGAGTGGACAGATGATCCACTGTGGCGACCCCTAACCGGGAAAAGCTGAAAGAAGAAGAAGAAGATTGTTATGTAGTGGAGTCAATTTATAGTGTGTACTAGTCTAAGTAATTATTGCTGTTTGCATAATGTTACATATTTTTGAGTGTGTAAGATGAGATATTTTAGTGGAAGCCGCGGTGGTGCAGCGGTAGCATTGTCGCCTCACAGCAAGAGGTTCTCCCATTCAATTCTCAGCTGGTGCACCTTCTGTGTGGAGTCTGCATGTCCCCCCCACGGTTGAATGGCGTTCGAAAGACATGCATGAATGGGCATGCCTTCATTGAAGGTTGGGCATCGAGCTGGCACCTCGGCACCGTAAAAATCTACTGCCAATCATTAGTAGACCGGAGTTCCTCTGTGGTGACCCCTAACCGGGTAAAGCCGAAAGAAGAAGAAGAGATATTTTAGTGTACTGTACACTTACCTGAAAAAAGATTGATCAAGTGAAAATGTATTTATGATATACACATTTGTTCACAAACTATCCTTCTTTTATGGATGATAGCATTATCAGTGCTATTGGTTTGCCTTGAAAAGATTCACTGGGCAATTCATATTATTATCTGTAGTGTTTATTTGCATCCAGGCACATCAGAGGGAATTTTAATTTAATGGTGGGGGAATCAACTGCTTTTCAAGAAAGTTTAATCTTGTGTCTCTGAGACTAGAAAACAGTAACAAATCTATTAAAAGTTGGGTGTGGGGACCTTGGGCCAATTGGATTCCACATTTAAAGTGCTGTGAAGGTATCTCTGCCAAAGTCATGGATTTGAAACATGTTTGTCAGTAAATCATACGAGGCGTTGTATAACTACTGTTCTAGTTGATAAAAAACTAGATCTAGGATTGACAAGATATATATATATATATATAGCCATACAGCCTGTATTTGCAAACATTCAGCCTGTTGTGATTTTTCATCATTTTCCTGTAAAATGTTTATTACTTCAGTTAGTTCCTTCTTATTTGGAAAAGATTTGGCATTTAAGAAAATAGGCTATTTAAAGCAAGAGTCATGGTAAACAGAGCTCGATCCAGCACCAGGTGAGCTAGGCTGTTGCCTAGGGCCTGACAACTTGGGGGGGGGGTCCTGATGGCTGCCACAACATTTAATTTTAAATAAATAAACAATCTGTATGCATGTGGCATCTTTTTTTTTCTTTAAGAGTGCACTGCCTATGCGTGTGTGTCAGATGTATATACAATGCATGAGATTTAAACACACATCTCACACTGCTTTGCAGCTGCTTGCTTGAATGCATTGGATCAGAGAACTATGGTGCAGAGTGCTGAAATTGGAACTACTACACTTCTCAGACAGTACAGAATTGTTGCTTTCCCTTTTAGGTGTGGACTGCTGTCTCTCAGACACTACTGCTACCATTCATTGCCAGGTAGTCACACAGAGGGACGTGTGTATATATGCATGTTTGTGTGTGTGTGTGTGTGTGTGTGTGTGTGTGTGTGTGTGTGTGTGTGTGTGTGTGTGTGTGTGTGTGTAAAATGCCCTAGTTAGGAATGACAAGCCCTGTGTCTTGAGTACAGGAACCAAGAGCCTTAATCCTCTATACCAACTAACAGACTAGTCAGAGTTGATGGAAATGTGCTGGAGTGGGTAATTTTGTCCTTTATTGGTGCATGCTTTTGTTTCACTGCTTAATGGAGAAACTACATGGGGTACATTTTCAAGGACCATGAGTTTCTCTGCATTTTCAACAAGGAATATGAGTTTTAAGGGAAGAGAGGTTTACTGCTGCTCATGTTAGGTCTGTTTTGAATATGCAACTGTTTTGTTTAGCAAATGGCTGTCAGTGTTTGTGCTGTACAATTTCAACGAGGGTGTTAGTAGCACAAGAGGTAGCATACTTGCCTTTGGTGCAGAAAGCTGTGGGCTGTACATCATGTAAATGGATTGCTGTTCCTGCAGTGCACTTTAAAGGGGGAGGAGGATGTTGCACTACTGTGTCGTCCTTTGGATGAGATGTTAAACTGAGGCTCCATCTGTCTGTTAATAGTAGGCACTGTGAGATCTTGTATATCAACCTGAACTATCAAAAAGAGTAAAAAGGGGGGGTTTCTTAATGCCCTGGACAAACTTCCCATAGTACTATAAATACTACCAAGAGTCTTCCCTAAAAAGATGTTACTAGCCTAGTAGGACTAACCTGGTCAACAAAGGATGTTTAAATTTAATCCATATTTCTGCCATGATTTTAAAAAGTAAAGAAGAAAATGGCATGCACACTGACTGTTTTTAGCAGTGCTTATGGTCCTTTCCCCTGCCTAGTGTCCATTTGACTGATCCAGCTCTGGTGGTGAATGGTGTAAAGAAGGCTGATAGAAAAAAGTTTGGTTGCAGTGCAACGACCAAGTTTCATTAATGGCAAAATGAGATAATTTTAAATTAAAAGTAAAACAAAGGGATGCAAAGTCAGACTGCCTTACTGAACAAAATATAATTTCACAGAGCTGCAGAATGAGCTTCATAAGGGTGATTTGAAAAGGTGAAATAGGATCAAAGATTTGTTAGAGAGGAGATACGAGCTGTTTCACAGTCATTGAATATAGTAGATATTTGTATAATTCAATTGAATATGAGAAGTGATAAGCACCGCATTTGAGACGATGTAGATCAGGGAGGATTTAGCAGGCTTAAAAAGAGAAGATAGAAGTAACTTATGTAGAGTTTCATTCGTGATAGTGTTCGTGAAATAATTTTGCTATCAGTTGATAAGGGCTTAAAATGTACGAACTAAATACAAAAATGAGTGAAAATATTTACAGTTTGAGGTTACTGAAAGTGGCAAAGGAAGTAGTAGATGCAGTGATGAACCACATATCACCAAACGGATGGCGCAGTGGTGCAGCAGTAGCGTTGTTGCCTCACAGCAAGAGGTTCTCTGGTTCGATTCTCGGCTGGGGTGCCTTCTGTGTGGAGTCTGCATGTCCTCCCTGCGTTTGTGTGGGTTTTCTCCGGGTGCTCCGGTTTCCTCCCACGTTACAAAGACATGCATCTGGAGCCTTTCTCCCCGGGCCACCGTGGAAAATTGGCTTTGTTCCAAGTCGGACTTTCCCGGTTAACAAATGTTAAATAAATAAAAATAAATTAAAAAAATGAGCTAACAGAGGTACTACAAAGGCAAGCAGTTGGTAGTACTCTCCAGGTATTGAGGTGATCCCTTTAGAGTTATAGATAATTAATCGAGAGGGAAATTAGTGCTATGTTGCTAAATTGTTTAATCAAGTCCCAGAGAGAAAAGCTATTCTCATTTTTGGAAACATGCAGTAGTGACTGTTGGACCAAGACCCTACTCTTTCTTAGTATATCTTCTTATTGCAAAGTTATTTCAGTTTTTGAGTCATGACTGTAGGTTATTTTTATTAATTATAGCAAAGAGGTTGACATTTTCTACCACAGTTAATGTGGAATAATCAGTCAAAACTGGGATGTATATGAAAACTGCACAGGTGGAGCACCAAAATTTGATGACAGAGTTGAATGATACTGTTTGGCACAGGTGTTCCTTGTGTAGGGTTTTACAAAAGATTTTGCTGATGTGATTTTGGCTGTATATAAGCATTCCTCTGCTAGGCTGAACAGTTATTGAAGAGGACAAGACAGAGATGCCAGTTGTTACTGGTATCATTTCTCATGTACTTTGCAGCATTTGGCGGCAGCAGCAACATTCAGGTGTTCAGAGATGTAGGCATATCAGATAGGTAGAGAAGGAGGTACAATTTTCATTACTTAATATGTGCCTTGTTTTATTTTTTTCCCCCCTGGATATAAAGGTAATTAAAGATGATGGGAGTGATGAATTGCATGCTTTACTGAGCATTGTAAAGTGAATATACTTACATGTGGTAGCTATTTGTGAGTCCTGAACTAAAGCAAACATAAAAAAATGTGATTTTTGATAATGGAACATGATTGGATTAGAGTTTGAACAGAGGGCACAAACTTTGAACCTCTTTGTTATCTTTGCTGCTGAGTATTTCAGTTGTTCCCAGTGGATATTCTAAGTAACGTTTTAAAAGCTGTGAAGATCATGATGTGGGACTTTAATGGAGGCAAAGCTTGAGAATCTTGGGGGAATCTTACATTGTTAAAAGAGGTGGGAGGAATAATGATCCAGATCCCTTTGTATATTATAAAGCAGTACAGATGGAGACTGCTGGCTATGTACATATGTGAAGGAAAGTAGAAAAGGTTAGTACGTTTAAGTAATGTTAATTCATGTTATTTTGACAGGATATGTGTGGGGTTGCATTATGGAAGGTAGCAGAATTGTCCTTATGGAATAATATCAGTGTTTTGGTCTCTGTAGAATATTGAAACAAAATTTGAGATTATCCTGGTTAAATTTGTTACTTCTAATTGGAAACAGTAAACAGTAATGTGAGAATCCATGGAGAGATAAATGTAAGGAAGTGGATCAAAAGAAGAACTTGTTTTTGTGGGAAGAACTGTGATTAGACTTTAATTTTGAGTAAATGGTGATAGTATCATGAAATGTTTGGTTTGCCTAGTACTTTCAGAGTAAAATATGAAGGAATACTGGGCACAGGTATAGATATGATTGAGCTGTTAGACCCTGCACCCCACCAGTGTTATTATTGGAAGCAAGAGATGATTACCCAGTACTGAAAGTGTGGTTGTATAAACATGTAGAGCTTTGAGAGAAATGAATAAAGGTGTGGTTAAAAATAAGACAATAATGATGTACTGGACTAAATGAAGATATAAATGCTATGACTTGGGAATGCATAGATGTAAATGATGTGCCTTGGGAATGCACTTGTTAATTACCGCAGTGTGGCACAAAAGATAGAGGGTTTAGGATTTTTACACAGAAGTGTTTACACAGATGTACTCCAAGATTAATAATGATGTCTGCAAATGCAGAACCTCAATGTTGGAGTTATATTGAAGGGGCCCTGATTTTATGGGAACTCATTTTTTTCCCATGTCATTGTTTGAATGCATTTAAGAAAGGCTTTTGTTGAAAGGAGTGTTACAAATCATGGAGGTTACAAAGAAATTAACATTATTATAGCATGATAAATGCCTATAATGTACTAAAAAGTAAAAGGCTATAGTATTAATTTGTGACAGTAGCTAAGAAAGCCATTTTAAGGAAGTAGAAATAGTTTGTTTCTGGCAGGGAAGACGTAGTTGGGATAATTGAAGAATGGACAAGACAGAGAGAGGGTCACAATGCCAGAAAGGCTTCATAAATAAATATGTAATGTGATGGTTTTCATAGGTAATGTATGATGATATATTTGGTATGCCAAGATGTATTAACTTTATTGGAAAGTAGAAAGATGTTTAAAGTTGTATTATGCATTATTTTTGACAGACCAGACTGTTTTTATTTATTAGTTTTCATTTGGGTAAAAAAGTAGAATTTTAGGGACTTTTTTCTCATTGTTCATAGAATTATATTTTCTGTCTTCTGATGACAGATTAGTGGAGTAATTCTTTTAAATATAGTATAATGTCTATTATAAGATTCAAGTTTATGAGCACTGTGTTAATTTATTAGTTGTGAATATATTTTTAGCGAAATTGTTAAGATATGTTATTGTTTATATTTTCAAAATTGTTACTGATCAGTTATTGAGTGGTGGAAGGGTATCCTTATAAGTGCTTCTTAAATTTATAACATAGTTTGGACAACATTAACTCGTTTCTAGAAATAATTTATTATGATTTCTACAGGTTCTAAACTTGTCAGTATGACATTATATATTGCTTTTTATTATTTTGTATAAGATTGCTGTAAGATTAATTGAAAATGTTACAGCATATTGTTTTCAGTTTTTGGATGTTAGTATTTTTTTAATAAAAATTATAATGCAGACAAGAGCATGTTTTATGCATGTTGAGAAGCAAAGCTATATAACAAGACTGTAATGTGATTGTTTTTATACTTAAGTCCTTCTCATGCACTGTATAACACAGACATGTGGTTTCAAGTGTAAAACAAAAAGTTCAGTTTTCAGATGTGTGCCATATTGCTACACTACAGTTTTAGCTATAGAATATGAATTCAGGCACATGAAATGGGGCTATAAACCTCCTGGCTTTTTTAACTAGTGACATTGTATTTATTATTTATTGACATTTGTTGACCGGGAAAGTCCACAGGGTCAGAAACCCATTTCAGTGGAGGCCTGGAGAGAAAAAGCTCCAAAATACAAAATAATTTTTATCACATTGAAATATTATAATGATAAGACGTTATGCAATACAGTTTCATCATGATTAATGCACGATGCTAAGTCAACATATTTGTTTTGTCATTATAAACATACGCAAATGTGCATATAACAAATACAATAAAACAATAACAAAACTATTTGCAATATTTATATTCATCTATGATAACTTCTCATGGACAAAATTATTATTTATCAGTATTGGTTCAAAAGGTTTTCCAATTTTTGCCATGCTGTTTTTTTATGAGTAATGTTATGAGTTCTATAACAAATGGTTTGCAGGCCTTTTTTTACAAACAACTTTTGCTAAATTAATAAAATCTTTAAACATCAAATCTTGTTTACTTTTCCAGTTCAAAGTAATAACTTTTCTGGCAATTGCAAGAATTGACTAGAGTAACTGAATCTGAGATTTAGGTATTACATTAGGTATAGTGAGTTAAAAATATGAGAGTTATCAGACCATACTCTCATTTACAAAATATCTGAAGTCTTTCCAGTATTGAACAACATTTCTACATTCAATGAACATGGGAACCCAGTTGGCCTCTAGTAACTAATCACATTTCCAACATTTACTTTCCTTGTTTTTGAGTATAAGATTTATTTTATGTGGAGTATAGGAACTCCTATTCATAAATTTCCATGTATACAGTCTCCAATATAATGAAGAAGAGGTACCATGCATTGAATTCAATAACAATTTTTTGGATTCATCAGATATTTGTTCTCCATTCATTTTTACATAGTAATTCCAAATATCTGAGTCAAACTTTAGTGTCTTCTGTTAGTATCTTATAGATAGGTGAGATACTTAATTTTTGATTATCTGTCTTTTCAAGACGCCTAACAAAAAGCTGAATCAAACTAGGTATAGCTTCAGTCTCCAGGTTGATTGATACTCTTTTTGTTTTTTATAAACTGCTGTAATGAGTGTATAAACAACCAACTGTCTTGACTATTATCAAAACTACATAAAAGAGAATTTAGTGGTTTAATACTCTTATTTTCAATAAACTGATGCCAGAATATCAAGTTATTTTCCTTTAATTTTTGTATTGCATTGATGTTGAAAGAAGAGTATGCTATAGGTTCATAGGTGTGTACTAGGCTAATGGCCCTGGAACCTTTACAAGCCTAGCCCATAGGATTACCTTGGCATCATGCCACCCGACCTTAGTTCCTAGTGGCTCTGTCGAGTAGAGCCACTGGAGTGATCCCCAGGGTGAATTTTCTGTTTCTCATCCACTCATCAAGATTTCTCTTGAAGAGGGTCAGTGAGGTGCTCTCCTTGACATGTATGGCAAGTCTATTCCATAGCATGGGCAGTCTCTGGGTTATGAACCTGTCCCTCCAGCATGTTCTGTTGATTGTGGTAATGAGGTTGAGGTCTCCGGGGCGTGTGGTGCAGAGGGATTGTGATTTCTTTAGATGTAGCATTTCTAACAGAGCTAGGTCAGACATGGCTTTGTTAAGTTAAGCAGAGATCGCCTCTAAGTAGGCGATATGAGACCAAGAATAGTTGGAGTTTTTTGAGTCTGTCCATGTAGGACAAGTGTTTAAGGCCTAGGATCCTACTTTTGCGGCCTCTGCAGTTGTTGCAAGTGTCTAGTGAGGTACATACCAAATAGGGCATTGTACTCGATGATTGGCCTAATGAGGGAAGAGGAGAGAGAGAGACAATGACCTTTCTTCCTGGATGCAAAACCCTTAATAATGAGATGTGCCACATAGAAGGACTTTCTGACCACAGTGGCAACGTGGTTGTCAAAAAAGAGGTTGCTGTAAACTTGTGTTCCCAGATCTCTTATAACGCCTTCTGTGTTCAGTGGACTACCATCAATGTGGTAATTCAAGGGAACCAGGTTTTTTCCAAGGGGGATGACATTTTTTTGGTATTGAGCTTAAGGCCATGATTCTGGCACCAGTTGTTGGTGTCATTGAGGCCTTTCTGTAGGACGTCAGCATCACTTGGGGAGTTAATAGCTCCCAACTTGAAATCATCTGCGAACTTTGTCAGCCAGAGTCCCTTCGTGTTGGCCTGGACTTCAGATAAGTAGATACTAAACAGGAGAGGACCCAGGAACGAACCCTGTGGGACTCCACTCATGACTGGTCGGCAGTCTGACTTGGAGTCCGCTACTTACACACTGTGGGTTCTATCTGTGAGCCAGTTTGCAACCCACCTAGTGATATAGGGGGCTGATTCCTGATTGGGGAATGGTATCAAAGGCCTTGGCCAGATCAAGGTAGGCTGCATGAACCACCTTGCCTTTATCAACAGTTCTGGTGACTGACTTAAAGAAGTCGACCAAGCTGAGCAGACATGATCTACCTTTCCCAAAACCAAACTGTGTAGGATCCAATGTTTGGAGATTCCCTATATCCTTGTTTATTAGGTCCATGGTAGTGCATTCCATAGTTTTGCATATCAGACTCGTCAGGCTGACTGGGCAATAATTCCCAGGGTTTGTAGTCACTCCTTTGTGGAGAAGGATGACTGTAGCAGTGCGCCATTCGGTAGGGACAAAGTTTGAGGTGAGGCTGTGATTGAACAGGGCACACAGGTGAGGTGCCAGTTCACTCTGTAGTTCATGTAGAACACAGCCAGGGATATTGTCCGGTCCCATAGAAACTGTATTCTTGGACTTGGACAGTGCTGTTTTAACCTGTGCAGCAGTAATACTGGTATTGTGATTGGTCCTTTCGGGGGGAGGGGTAA
The DNA here is from genome assembly GCF_019279795.1 of Protopterus annectens. Taxonomy (NCBI): domain Eukaryota; kingdom Metazoa; phylum Chordata; order Ceratodontiformes; family Protopteridae; genus Protopterus; species Protopterus annectens. The sequence continues at coordinate 517,916,066 of NC_056730.1, read as the reverse complement.
AGTTAGCACTGAATCTGTAGGCCAGTATATTGGCAATATCTGTTTAATTGGTATAAGAGGTACCATTGTGCAGTAGCTTAGAACAAATCTGTGTATTGCCATGGAAATTCTTTATATAACTATAGAAGGCCTTGTGGTTGTCTTTACTATCTGTTGCAATTCTTTTTTCATAGCTAGCTTTAGTGGATTTGATGAGGGATCTCAACCTTTTGTTGAGGCTGATAAGGGAGGTTTTCCAGTCTTGAGACTTCGCCTTATTCTGCATCAGTTTCCTCCTTCTGTTGTAAAGTTTGTATATGACAGGGGACCACCAGATTGGCTTCCTTTTATTTGAGGAGAGCTTCTCGGTTCTGTTGGGTATTTCGAGATCCATGCATTTGTGCACGTGTTCGTACAGTGCATTGGTGTATGATTCGGCGGTCATGCAACTATTCTCCATTTGCATGGGTGCCGTGAAGTTAGCCACCTCTGTTTTTAGGAGCCTAGAGTTAGCTTTGGAGAAGTTTTTCATGGTGGTTACCTTTGGGGGGGGGGATGGATTTCCAAGGTGATTAGTTTGTGGTCAGATCTACCCAGGGAGGAGTTGACTATTGGTGTAGAGCAACGGTCGCCCACGTTAGTAATGACCAGGTCAAGGATGTTGCTACCTCTAGTGGGGGTAAGAACAAGCTGGTCCAGAGCATTGGAATTAATGAATTCCAGAAAGCATTGGGCAAGTGTATTGGTACATAAGTAGTTTTCCCAGTTAATAGAGGGGTAGTTGAAGTCACCCAGTATGAGAGTGTTAGGTTGGATCCTTACATTCTCCAGGGTGCTTAGGAATGTCGAGTGCGAGTCTTGGCACATGGTTGGGGTGTGGTTTGTGTTTTTATGTGAAGGCAGTGCTGGTGTATGTTCTGGAGGGCTATGTGTTCCATGTGGTGTGGTGCAAGTGTTGACCTTCTCCTCTTGACCAGCTATTCCTATCTTGGCTGGAGAGTGTGTGGCTTCCAATTTGGATATATGAGTGCATCTTTCACAAGTCTAAGTGTTGGGAGATAAGATGAGAGGGTTGTCATTGTACATGACACAGTTGCTACATTGCCTCAGGATGCCCAGGTTCACCAGGTTAATAGGAGAAAGCACAGGGAACTGACCTTTACACATGTTTGGAGGGGTGGGCATTAATAAATACTGGAGCCGTTTCCTTGTAGAACATTTAGTGCTGGTAGCACTTTTGTGTGCTGCAATATTTGCTGCAAGAAGTCTGGTAACGTGCTAAACTAATACACTAGTAAAAGTGCAGGAGAGGAGAGACCCAGCAGATCTAGGGGAAAAATTGAAGAGCAGACTTTGGCACTGCTCAGAAGCTTACAAACAGTCCTGTATACATCAAATCTGTATCTGGACTAGATTAGTTACAGGAAAGGTGGGAAACAAGCGTAGATGTGGACTTTTAAACCAGAAAGTTGAAAGAGATGGAAAAAACTGCACAAATGGCCAATAAGCTACAATTTCTGGGCCAGAAACCACTCCTCCTATGGTAGATAGGCTACCGAGTGCTTGCCACACCCACTGATACGCTAGAAGGCTTCCCTCCAACACAGGAAGTCTTGGGTGCTCAGAAGCTTATAAACAGTCCTGGATACAGCAAATCTGTCCCTGGACTAGACTAGTTACGAGAAAAGCGGGAAATGAGCGCAAACATGGTCTTTTAAACCAGAAAGTTGAAAGAGATGGAAAAGCTGCCCAAAGGGCCAATACACTACAATTTCTGGGCCAGAAACCACTCCTCTTGTGGTAGACAGGCTACCTGGTGCTTACCACTCTCACTGATGAGCTAGAAGGCATTCCTCCAGCACAGAAAGGCTCGGGGGGCTCAGAAGCATACCAACAGTCCTGGATACAGAAAATCTGTATCTGGACTAGACTAGTTACAGGAAAGGCAGGAAACAAGCGCAAACATGGTCTTTTAAACCAGAGAGTAGAAAGTGATGGAAAAAATACCCAAATGGTCAATAAACTACAATTTCTGGGTCTGAAACCACTCCTCTTGTGGTAGATAGGCTACCTAGTGCTTATACACCCATTGATAAGCTAGAAGGCTTCCCTCTAAAACAGAAAGGCTTGTGGGGGTTCAGAAGCTTACCAATAACTACTAGGGGTATATTACTTTACTTCTGCTATAGGGAATATAAGAAATAGAAATTGTTTAATGTTGTAATTACAATCAATTATATTTTTAAAGTTATTAAATATTTGATTAATGTCATAAGAAAAATGATCAAACTTATAAATTCATGTAAAAGCCATGAATACAATTTCTTAATCATTAGTGATACAACAGAGTATACCTTTTATACAGGCTGGTTGGATTATTAGTAATACACCTTCAGTATAAGAATGGCATTCTTTTTATGAAGCATAATATTAATAATTTGTTCAAAGAGAGTAATACAATGAGAGGGCTATTAGTTTGATTTGTGATATTAATGACTAGACAGTGTTGGTCCTGGTTTAATGCAGAAAAGACATGGTCAGCCTCAGTAAGAAGCTGAGATCCCTTATAAGATCCTCCAAAGCTAGCTATGAAAACAAAATCGCCACTAATTCTAAGGACAACCACAAAACACTCTATAGCTATGTCAAGAATCTCGATGGCAACACCCAGATCTGCTCTGAGTTACAGCACAAAGGCACGTAAATTACAGAACCAACTGATATTGCCAACAAGAAAAAGAAAAATAATCTGGTTCTACACAGCAGTGAAAATCAATATGTCCGTTATTGTAGTAAAGTAAGCGCTTTCTCGGAATAACCGCTTCATCAGACCAACAAAGATAGAATAACAGTTACATTTTTAAACCTTAAAACATCCAATCAAAAATCAGATAAAATGTGCGTCATAGCTATGTGATAAAATACATCTGTGTCTGTTGTGTAGATAGTTGGTAAACCAGGTAAAGGTATTTGTAGAGCATCCTAAGTTTGCTAGATGTTGGAGGAGTTTAGTATGAGATCTGTGTGGAAAGCTTTGGATAGATCTAATAAGACTACTCTAGTCAGTAAGCCAGAGTCCAGAGTTTTGTTCACACGGTGAAATAAAGTAGGGCCACAGATACAACTTGGCCTTCAAAGACCATTGTAGAGACCACACCAAGGTCTACAGTTAACTGTGTCAACTTTTTTTAAAGAAAGCAATGCAGAAGGTATCCTTAGATCTAAGTGGTCAAGACTTTTTTTCCCCAGGTGGTTGTTACTGCCAAAAAAGATAAGACTTTAAGCCATTGTAGATCTATCCTGAGCAAGTTTGGCAGTACAAACCTTTTAGTGTGGCAACACTGTAGATTGTGCTTCTTTTCATAGAACCATGGACGTGGAAGATGCCTCTCATTGTATTCCAGTACAACTTTCACACAAAAAGCATCCAAGATGCCAAATAGCATAGCATCAGTTTCAGTTTCCCCCCTGCGCCATTTGTGCTATCTGCCGCCTCAGGGTATTTACCATCTGTTTAGCTTGGCATAGTGGTGCAGTGGTTAACATTGTCACCTTACAGCAAGAGGTTCTCCAGTTCGATTCTTGGCCGGGGTGCCTTCTGTGCAGAGTCCGTGCATATCCTCCCTGCATTTGCATGGGTTTCCAGTGGGTACTCCGGTTTCCTCTCACATTCCAAAGTCATTGTGTCTGGAGCATTTCTTTGTGGGCCCCCTTGAAAATAGCTCTGTTCTAGTTGGACTTTCCTGGTCAACAAATGTTAAATAAATAAAAATAAATAAATATTTACACATCACAGAAGGCAAAACATTACCATTTTCTCCTATGTCAGTGACTGTTTGATAGTGGTGAAGAAATGCTGCTTCACCTCACAGCTCATAAGATTTGCTGTGCCAGTCTTTGGAGATAATAGTGAACAGTGGAAAAAGCCTTTTCTGGCTCTTTCAGTATTAGTTTAACTTTTATTTATTTGACATTTAACCAAGTTGGTCCAACTGAGCCAGGAGCCCATTTTCAGTGGAGGCCGGAGGAGAAAAGCTCCAGTAAACTTACAAAAATTTGAAAAAAAATGCAAGAAATATAATAAAAAACATCTGAAAAAATACAATAGACATAATGAAAAAAGTACAGTTCCCCAAAACCCGAGGATACAAGATTCATTGTACATGCTATAGCCATGACCTTAAGTCTTACATGGTAAAAATTCCCATTACAATGGTATACAATGAACGTAGAACTAGGAAAAAGACAACAGTGATGTAGTGTTTGAGAAGGTAGAATATTGAAGTAAAGGTTGCATCTGTATGATGTCAGGGGTACAAAAACACTATAAGACATCTCAGAAAGTAAAGGAGAGAAATGAGAAGGGAGCATAAGAGAAATAGAAGGCAAACGATTCTAATAGATTTTAAGAGGAGTGATACAAATAGAAGGGAGGTAGAGACTACAAAGATATCACGTTGGAGCTTGGCATGGGCAGGGCCAGGTATTTAAGAGGTAGTGTTTTAACTCTCTTTTAAACTGGTATTGTTGAGAGATATTTCTTATGTTGGAGAGAAGTGTGTTCCAAGCATGTGCTTGTAAAGGGACTTTCCCATGTTCTTTTTGGGTTTATAGATGTCAAGATGTCTGTCAGCTGAATGGAGATGTCGAAGGATGATGGTGTAAGGCACAAGGTTGTATAGGGGAGGGCAGGAGGAGGGATGGTAAAAAACAGAATGTGTGATCTGTAGTTGAGGAAGTAGTAGTTGATGAGAGAATTCAGGCCATTGGAGCTTCTTGAGAGCTAGGCAGTGGTGAGAGTTATATGGAAGATTAGCGGCAAATCTATCTATTTTGTTGTACGTTTGGTCAAGTTTGGACCAAAGAGTCAATTGAATGTTAGTAAGCATAGAGTAAAGTAGAGTAAAGTAGGTAAGAGGAGTGACAGTGGCAGAATAATTTTAGAGGTAGGTGTGAAGAATTTCTGATTTTGGTAAAGTAGGCCAAGCTTCTGTGTAGGTCAACCTTAATTCGTCGTCAGTTATGGTGCCAAGTAGTTTAGTATGAGGTTCAGCTTTAATGTTATATTCTTAAGGGAGATGATCACAGAGGAGGATTTGTGTTGTGCCAGTGTTTTAGGAAAGAATAGAAGGAGTTTTGTTTTTCTAGGTTAAGTTATTGATTAGTTTCTGATGAACATTTTTCTGTGCACAAAATGGAAATGAAAAAATAGTTACTTCTGACAAATGTTTGCCCAGCAGCATTCATGTGAGAGATGTGGGGCACATGTTTTCCAGCATCCCTCTGTAACTTCATGCTGAGCTGAAAATGAGAAATATTTACTGGCATCTCAGGATTGTGTGGAATCAAGCCAAGGAGATATTGAAAAATCCTGTCCCTCATTTCATAACAAATTAATTCCTGTGGTGGGCAGATAACAGCAAACTTAACTGAAATAGTGCTTCTTCCCACATCAGGCATTCTGGCTTTGACAACAGATTTCTTCAACAAAATGAAAGAGGAAAAAGAACCACACCGGATACTCAAAACAGTTCCAATTAGCGCTTTCATTTACTAAAATGAGCAAACTTCTTCAGACAATTTTGAGACACACAGTCCTTACAAATACTTCCAAAAATCGCTAATTGGAACTGTTTTGGGTATCCAGTGTGGTCCTTTTTCCTCTTTCATTTTGTTGCAGTTTGTCTGAGTTTAACAGATTTCTTCAGATTATGCTTGATGAGCCAACTTCGATTAGGAGGAGTGAGAGGTTTGCTAATAAGAATATCACCAATAATGCAAACCATCAAAACGATACTAATACGAATGGTTCACATCAAAATCAGGGTTTTCAGGGACAGAGGAAAACAAACACGGGGGGGACAATTAAATCGTCCACAGCAACAACACCAGTGGAAGAAGAAAACACAGAACAGGAGGAGGAGATAGTTCTTTCTCCTGGTCCCATAGGACACACTAGTCCTACTAATACACAAAAGAGACCAGTTCAGATTTTATTTAACAATACACAAGATTTTAGAATTTTCAATTATTCTACCTTTGTTCCTGCCCCTTTATTAATAGAGGCCTTAGCCAAAGGTTCAACCTTTGTCCCTTCAACTAGAAGTGACTTAGCAAGAACACTCATTGACCTCAAAACATATACTAGGAAACTGAATTTGAACATGGTATTTGGGAACAATTCCAGCCTCACTAAAGAGTTCAGATTTGCAAGTATCTTCAACCCACCTTTACACCCTTCCATTTTATTATTCGAAAGAATTTGCGAGAATGATTTTAGAACACTTTTGACTACTAGGGGAGCCCTTAATGAAAGATTGTGTAATTTAACCCAATCCGAGAAGGATGCTTTGGATGATTTAAAATTTGCTGACATCCATATCATTAAACCGGATGGGGGTGGGGGGTGGGTTGATGTTTATGGACAACGAAGATTATAATTATAACATGAGTTCTCTGTTGACCAATAGGGCTTATGTAAAGGTTTCTCTCAATTAAATGAATGGAGCATATCAAAAAATTAAAGGCTTCATTAATGATTTGTTTATTGAGGAACGCATTGATGTTGATTTATTGAACTTTCTCTTAATTGCCTACCCAATCACCCCTACGTTATTTGGCTTACCGAAAATCCACACAAATTTGGAAAAACCTCACTTCTGTCCCATCATTGATGGGAGACAGTCTATAACTTATGGATGTGCTAAATTTGTGAATGTCAAACTTAAGTAAGCTTTAAGAAATGAAACCCAGATATGCAAGGATTCGTGGGCATTTTTAGGTGCCATGAATAATTTTCTTTTTGTAAGAACCTTAATTTTTTAACAATTGATGTCCGTGATTTGTACACTACCATTCCTCAGGAGCTTGGTTGTGAATGGGTCAGGGATTTTTTGTTAGAACAACATTTGGATGGTGCTTCTATAGATTTAATTATTTATTTGTTGGAAATAGTTTTGAGTAACAATTATTTTTTGTTCAACAGAGAATTTTACTTACAGAAAACTGGTGTAGCCATGGGGTTTCCGTGTGGTGGTACTTTTGCCAACACAGTGATGGCCCACGGGGGAAAACAATTCCTATTTAGGAATCACATTTTCCAAGAAAAAGTTGCATGGTACACCCGTTATATAGATGATATTTTTATTCTTTGGCGAGGTAGTAGGAATTCTGCTGCAGCATTTGTCGAACATATTTCCAAATACACAAATTTCCTTGAATTTACCTGGGAATTTAATACTGAACGAATTTGCTTCCTTGATGTTTATTGATTAAACGTCCTTCATTAGACGGGGTTATTTCTAAAATTTTTAGAAAATCCACATACTCGAATGCATTCCTTCATTTTTCCAGTTGCCACCCTTTTCATCAGAAAAGGGGAGTTGTTAAGGGTCAACTGGTATGGGCTGCAAGAATGGTGACCTTAGAGAATGATTTTTTTTAGATGAATGCAGGTTATTGAAGGAAATATTCAGTAAACGTGGCTACCCCATCAATTTAGTGGATGACTTGATTGATGAAGTCTCCTCTAAAAGAGTTTGTGGTATCTTTAAACCATTATTAAATGTTAAGGATAGCATTATTTTCACCAGGTTGGGCTCTTGTAGTCCAGATAATTCATTGGACAATTTGGATGTTACTTGCAATACATCAGCAATTGACTGGGACCGTAGGGATTTTGTCCCTAAACAACCATCTGGGTCCTCAGATGGAGATTTAGCAAGGTTGAGCTTTATAACCACATTTTCCATAGATGCACCCTTTTTGAGATCAATCATTTTCAAAAATTGGTCCTTCTTATTAGATGATAATTTGACTAGACGACATGTAGGAGAGGCTCCCTTTGTTGTATTTAGGAAAGGCAGGAATTTAAAAACACTTTTGGAAAATAGTACTTTAAAATGTCATCCCCCACATTGTGGGATGTTTAAATGTGAGGCCTGCCGTTGGTGCAAATATATAGATGTGATAACCTTTTTTTTTTTTTACAATAAATGGCAAAAAATACCACATCAATGATAAATTCAGTTGTAACACCAGAGGGGTGGTTTACTTGAGCTCATGTAAAAATTGCCCCGTTTTTTTACGTGGGCAAAACTGAAAGACCGCTTAAGAATAGGATTTATGAGCACTTGTATGCCATTGATAAAAAGAATTTAAACAATGCACTTGCAAGGCATATTAATTTGTGTCCCAAACATGAATTCAAGTTCTTAGTTATTGAAAAAATTCCGGATAATTTTAGGGGGTGCACCGATGGATTTGAAATTAGAGGAGAAGGAACTGATTTGGCAGTTGAAATTAAATGCCTTAGTTTGGCCAGGTTTAAATGAATTTGTTTCTATTAAGACCATCTTGAAATTAAAAGCGTTAATTAGATAGATTTATGTTTATATATTTTTATCGCTTTTTACTGTATATTTATTAAATTATATAAATGTACTTTTACATGGAATTTTTGGAAGTATTTGTAAGGACTTTTATTATTCTTTTGTTTTTTGATATATAGTTTGTTTTTTTAGAGTTTGGCACTTTAAAATTAGGCTGTTTTTCCAAAGGAAATGATGTTTTTCCAAAGGAAATTATGTTTTTCTAAAGGAAATGATGTCATAATAAGTATTGTATTTAAGTGTACTTGAGTGTCTCAAAATTGTCTGAAGAAGTTTGCTCATTTTAGTAAACGAAAGTGCTAATTGGAATTGTTTTGAGTATCCAGTGTGGTCCTTTTTCCTCTTTCATTTTGTTGCAGTTTGTTCGTTTTTTTCTGAGTTTAACAGATTTCTTCAGATTATGCTTGATGAGCCAACTTCAGTAACCTGCCCATACAGGGCACTAGTCTTTGTACTAGAGAACTCCCTGCATTAATTTAAAAGAGTTGAAAATGATCCCCAGAACTTTAGCCTTACAGGACAATTTCCAGCCAGGATGTCTACAACTCAAAACATGCAGTTTCACAGTAATATGATATATAAGCAAGGAGCTACCACATCTTTCCAACTGTAAAAGGCAACAATCAAAATTTGGGGAACAGCCCTGCAATTCAACCTGTAACTTCAACAGTCCGTATTCCAGGTTTGCAGAAAGATTTGGTGGTAGCCCTGAGCAGGAAGGTAACATTGACTTGTGTGGAAACTAGAGCCATGCTTTTTTTAAATGACTGTAAAAATGTGGGTCCTCCAAAAGTAATTTTTAGTAACACATTGAAACATTGAAGTTAATGTTTTTTTTTTTCTTTGCAGTAAATCACAGAAGACTATTATTTTCTTTCAGGTGGAGTCAAATATTAATGTTTTCTTTTCCTCTAATTTAAAAAAAAAGTTCCTTTAACCAGATGGCAAATTAGGTTAAATGCCTCCATTCCCCTGGACTCAATGACCATATATCCATAAAGCCCATGTTAGAGAATATGGTAAATTAAATCCAACTACAGTATCATTGTACTTAAATTGATTTTTTAAAAATTTTAACAATGAAAGTTAATTTATTATATCAAATATAATATTTATTAAATACAATATGTATTCTTAATATGAGTCATTATATCAAATCACATTTTGAAAGTATACAAGCTGCTTAAAGTATATACAAGGATGGTATTATTGGAATAAAAAAGTATATAAGCCATACTATAATGTTTTAAGATTGTTCTGAAGAAGTCTAATTTAATTTGTATTTTCATGAGTTAAAAAAGTTCCTTAGTACAAAGTAAGACAGAGGCAGTTTGGTACTGATAGCTCCTTCTTGACCACAGTAATCATGGTAAGTCTGCTAAACTGCCCACCCAGCCACCAAGGCGATTACCTGTAGACAATTCATTAACTGACACAACACCAGTTATTTTCCTTCAAATCTCTGAGGTCTGATTCTGTCAGTTTTGAAGACAGAATGAGTGCTGACAGTAATACCTTTTCTTTTCAAGTGTTATGTGCCTTAAAAGAGGCAAAGTGACAATTCAAGAAAATTCTGCATTTAGAGTTAGAAGAGATTTCTTTGTAGCAGACATTTGCAAGGTCTGGATTATCTATCATTGCCTCACTTTAAGATTACTGGACTGAGGAGTTTTTGTAAGTTATTTCATTCTAATTTAACATTTTCATCTTTTAAAATGGGTCTAGTTCACGTTGTCGTAAGCTGACAATATCGAATACGATATTCCCGGCACGACAATGTCAAAAGTTCAGGATATCGCGCAGATAAACGGAAATCTCTGTAAGGGGGAGATTTCTGTTTACCTCAATGTAGTGCGGTCTCGGAGTTGGTATATTTAAGTAGGAGGTGCAGAGGGCTTGCCCCCTGCCTACGCTAGTTAGTTTTTTTATTGATTTATCTTTTTTTTACATTATTCGATATTTTACCACTTCGATCAATAAAGTTTGACCTTTATTGATTCGATGTAGTAAAATTTCGATAACGTGCTATAGACTCTTTAAAATCCATGTTTCAGCAAATTCCACTTGTTTATCATTTTTTTTCACAAGATTGCAGCCAGTTCATCTTCTTTTCTTAAGAGGTCTGCATTTTAGGCCTACAGACTGACGGACATATTTCTCCCCATCTGATTCAAGCCTTTGCAGAATAAACTCACTTTAATTTGTTTTGAACCTGCAAAACATGCAGAGCTACAATCCCTTTTCTCAAAGCACATTATTCTAGCGACTGTTACATCCAGCAAGTGAATTTGAATTATAAACCCTCTTTAAATCTCCTTACTTTGCTTACACTAATAAAGGTGCTTCACTCATACCAACCATACGTTCATGCCCATGGTAGTATCAGCAGTGCTTCTTAATCAGCTTCCAGTTCAACTGCCAGGCTTTTATACAGGCTACCATATTTATGGAAATATTACTCACACCTGCTGAATGTAGACAGTCAACTTAGATTTTGCAGTAGAAGAATAAAAAATAGTCTTAATGACGGATCAGCTTTTTATTTCATTCAAGAAAGGTGAAGAGTGTATAGTGGTTAATAGGAATACCTCATCAAAAGTGTTAGCTGATTGCATTGCATTCTCTACTCTTTTATAAGGCATATTAGGAGCACATTCTGCTAAGGCAGTACCGAAATCAGCAACATATTTTAGAAATGTTTCTGCACAAGGTATTTTAGTAACTGCCAATAACAGCCTGACACATGGTTTATAAGTTTGATGGATAGTCCAGGAGAAGAACAGGCTTTAACATGACTGTGTTACAGGGGATTCTGCAACTGTCCACTTCCTTGCATTTGATAATACTGATTGGGAATCTACCAGTTTGTTTTAACTTACGATTACAATTATCCTCATTGAAGAAGGTAGTACAACATTATATATACATTGGCTATTTGAGGTATGGTTACTAGAACATCAAAGCTGTCTTCCCTCATTTCCCAATTGATTGTGCAGTTATTTTAACATTCTTTTAATGTAACTATACAATGTCAGAATTATTTAGATAAGAGTTTACCATAGTTGCAATTCCCTGTGTGCTGTGGTGCCCAAATAACAGAAGGTTCATAGAGTACTGGGCTAAATGTAAGTGCCTCATGCACCTATAAAGGTCTGCATTTTATTGAATGATAACATGGGGCCAGCTAAAGCCTTTACAGGGAATGCAGGACTGTTTTACGTTTCTGACATGGATGGAGAGACAGGTGTGATGCAACTCAGATGGCATGATTTGCTACTTGTAAACCATTCATTGAAGATGTTCTGTTGTGTGTGTACTTAGGCACAAGTGTACTTGTACGGAACTTGCTTGCTTCAGATACATATATGCTCTTGGTTGCTCCAACAATTTGTAGCAGACTTTTGTAGTATCTCAAACAAAAAATGAACCCCATCTGGCAGAAAGGGTTTGATTTTTTTGTTTTCTCATCTTGGGCATGAAATGCATAGTTTAAATTATAGGTATTTTAATGTTTGCATTGCTGATATTTTAAGCAGTGGAATTGACTAAATGTGGGATTCTTATCATGCTTCCTTCATAGGCACAAATGTAAACAGGGAAAGATAGCATGTATCGTGTTATAGGATACAAACAGGCTTGGTATGAGGCATTCCTGGTTTGATTTGCAACTCAACCCCACTAATTGTTATGTGATGAAAATGTGTGTGCATTAACAAAAAGAGCTGTAGAAGAAATGGTTCAAATACTGCTTAATGAAACTTAAAATGCATGTATGTAAACAGACCTTATAGTTGACAGACTGCCAGGACTTAGATGTAGTGCGACTTCTTGTGTGAATGGCATCAGTGTGGCGTCCCAGACTCGTAACAACAAACCTTAGTGGGAGTGAATACTGAAATGGTAATGAGATCTGAGCATCTGGAATACAAACTTTCATCTATATATTTTGTAGAGTTCTCATTAAACGGGACTACTTGTTTTAGTAGGAATGGTGAGATTTTCTTCCATATATCCCCTTTTGTTGTGAAGCAGTTTTAGTGTGGTATGTGGTAAGTTATAGTAGGAAAAACAGTTGACAGAAAATGATGAAAAATGCTCTTAGGTATCTGGATGTAAACATTTTAATATATTTTTATTTGCTCATTTATTCATACTGTTTTGTAACCAGGTTATCCAGTTTGGTTGAGGTTCATTTTTAATGGAGCTCCATGGTTACTGTCAGGTTAATTAACTTGTTCAGAGTCTAGCAGTAGATAAATGAAGACTTGCAATGAAATTTATTTACAACTGATTGTCTGAGTCATCTGCACTAAACTGCCAAGTTCAGTAAATAAGAGTGTGTTTGTCATTTGATGTTGTGATTGATATGTAGAGGCATTTAGTAGCTATTTCACTTTAAGTGATGCTGGTCTTGTAGTGTTTTAGTGCTTTATTTTGTTTATGAGGGAAATGTATATGTATTTGTGATGCAAAAGTGATTTGGGAATTAAGGTAATGCCACATAATCAGAAAATACAAATTCATGCCCATTTATTTGTGATTTCATTGCTGTGTGGCATTGATTTTGTTGCTTTTCTTAACACGAATGAATAAATCCCTGGTGGAGAACTGGTTTCAGCCAGTGAAAGTATGCTCTGTGATTCAACAATATTCTAACATGTAGTATATGCATGTTAGTTTTGCTGTTCATCTTATAGGTAAGAATTTAAGTTGGTTCATATTTCCATGCTGGGCTACATTTCCAGAAGAGAATTATTAGCCTAGCCATAACATAGGTACTCTTTGGCATGACTGATTTAAACCCTGTTACAACCCTGTTCAATGAGAGTTTCAGGGGCCAGGCAAAGGGGCAGTTATACTATTATGGGAATAAAGAGGGAGGAGCAGAGAGAGAGATAATAACTGCCTTAGACCTGGAAGATGTATCTTTCTGGTGATTAGTCTTGCAAAGTAAATGGATTTCCTGACAACTGCGGATACATTGATCAAGGGATAATTTGTTGTCAGTGAAAGCGCCCAGGTCTCTTGTGGCTGAGTGCTATCTATGCGATAGATGCATCGGTGCCCAGTTTTGCCTAAGGACACAGTGCTGCATTTCTTGGCATTTAGTTGTAGGCTGTAGTCCAGATGCCACCTATCGATGTGTGTTAGTCCCTGTTGATGAAGTTGGAAGTAGGATAGGAAGTTATTGACAGCCTTCAGTTTGCAGTCATCTACAAACTTGGTCAGCCATAGGCCCTTGATATCAGCCTTGACATCAGAGAAGAAAGAACAGAGAAGCAGCCCTGGGACTGATCCCTGGCGGACACTGCTTGTAACTACTATTCTCAAAAAGAGTGCACCTTCCACACTAATATATTAGGTTCTTTTAGTTAAGGGGCATTAAGTTTAGTTTTATTAACTTGCCGATAATGCTAGAAAGTGAGATGGTATCATAGGCCTTGGCTGGGTCCAAGCAGGCAGTGTGAACCAATTTACTGAAGTTTAATGCATAAGTGACCTGTTCAAGGAAGCCCACTGTTTTAGGTAGTCATGATCTGCCTTTAAAAAATGGCTTTGGTCCAGGTCTTGTGGACTGCCTCTGTCTTTCTTAACAAGTTATATAATGATCTGTTCCATTTCTTTGCAGATAAGGCTGGTGACGCTTGTAGGTCTATAGTTTGCTGGATCAGTAGAGGCTTTCCTCCTTGTAAAGTGGGATGACTACCATAGTAATTTCCTCTGGCATGAATCCATTGGAGAGGCTGGGGATGAATAGGCATAATAGAGAGTCTACCAGATGATGTCCGATGCTGACAAAAAGACAGCCTGCACATTATCAGGATCCATACAAGCATTTTTTGGCATTGGACAGAGCATTCAGGTCCTGCTTAGAGGTGATCAGAGGGCGTGGTGTGGTATGGATGTAATAATAAATTGGGGAAAGTTAGGGGGAGATAGGGAAGTAAACTCAGAGATGAATTTGGCAGCTACTGTGTTGGCCGTACCCTCAGGGGATAAGTAAGTATTGTTAGCATTGCTTGACATTAACTCTGAGGTTTCTGACATAGCTAAAGAAGGCTTTGCTGTTCATAGGTTCATACGTAAGTACTAGGCTGACTACCCTTGCAGGCCAATTTATGCCCAGCCAGTTTCCCTTTTTGTACATAAAATAACCTATCCAATTTGGTTAGAGATTGGCTTACCCATCCTATGGTTGATAATTATATATTATCTCTAATGAGAATAATTGGATAATACCTTTGATAATATGAGGGGACCCATGTATGAGATGAAGCATTTAGGAGCTGCCAATGTCCATTAGTAGTACAGGGAGCAGTCCTGAGGTAACATTTCTATTTCCCATCCTTAGATCCAAGTTGTGCTTGAATATGGAGAATGATGAACATTGTTTTATGTGGACTGGGTCTATTCCAGAGCATCGGTATTCTCTGGGAGATGTAGCTGTCCCTCCAAACCATTCTGTTGATGTTGCAGAAGAGGATTAGATCCCCAGATGGAGTATTTCTGAAGCCATTTGACTTGCTGGTGTGTGATAATTCCATTAGTATTGGGTCAGGGGATGCTTTGTATGCTAGACACAGGTCACCTCTTAGTCTGTAAGATACCAAGTGTAGTGACGGAGCTTTGAGTCAGTCCATGTAGACCTTGCATCCTTTTAGTCGGGCATTTCTGTTGTTGTCCTTAACATAGATAGCAATTCTCAGTTTATAATTAGTGTTGGAGGATTTGATTTTGTTTCAGAGTTCTTTGTTGCTCTTATTGTGTTTACCTCTACATGATGAGGTATTACATTTGCTGTTATGGGCTGTGAGTTTCTTCCTCCTATTGTGTATTTTGTTTAAACTAGGGTTCCACCATAGGGGTTTATTCCTGAATTTGACTTTGTATTTTGTTTTATGGGGACATATGCCTCAATGCATGCTTTATGATGGGCATAGAAATTATCTACAGTTGTGGCAGCATGCAAGATGGGGTCACTGAGGTAAAAAGGCACTTAAATTTCACCAAGTCCTTAATTAGCTGGATTAGATTTGCCTTAGAGTAGAATTCAGGTTTTACCCCCATATTGAGTATTACTGCATGGTGGTTAGATTTTATCAGAGACATGGTAACTGTTGGTGTTGCGTTGAGCATATCCTGGCAATATTGCTGAAAACCAGGTCCAATATTTTGAACCCCTATTTGGGATTTAAACCAGTTGGTTTAGGGAAGTAGCATAAATTAAGTCCATGAATCGTTATGCATATTTATTTGAGGTGGTGTAGGTTTCCCATTTAATGGAGGGATAGCTGAAGTCTCCCTAGAGAATAATGTTAGGAGGGATATTGGTTTATTTAAATATGCCAAATGGGCTACAGGTGACATGGAGGGGGTTACTGTGGTTGGTTTTGATATGGTATGGAGTTCTGTTTACTTTGAAAAGGATATAGAGATATATGGAGATGTTCAAGGTCATTGCCCTGGATTAAGAGCCTGGAGGTCTGGAGGAGAGCTGGCATACAGACACACTCCCTCCAATAGCACCATCATTTTTCATGCTGGGTCTAAAAAGTGGTAGGCACTGATGCTCTGTGTGGCGCCCCTGCACTGGCCCAGTAATCAAGGAGCCTCAGCCTCACCACTAGCACCAGTGAGGGACTTGCAAATTGGGAGGATGACAAGTACACACACAGTAAAGTACAATTTCTCTTAAGAGCACACAGAGATCACAGTCAATCTGGTTTCTGCCTCTTTCTCCAGACACCCAATAAGACACTCACTGGCACAGCTTTAGGGTTAAGATCTCAGCCGAGTAGTCAAGCCAAAACCTTCAGCACCCTCTCTATCCAACCAGTGCTTCGTGTCCCTGCCCAAGTAGCTGACACGTACACACACACACACACACACACACACACACACACACACACACACACACACACACACACACACACACACACTTTGAGATTTGATTTATATGCAAACACAGATACTCCTGGGGAAAGCTGGCACAGGTTTACTAGCTATGCCCCCTTCTGCCCAGACTATAAGGTAGTTATCACTGCCACCGACCACTACTTATCAGCTACTCTAAGGCCCTTACAAAGGGTGCTCAGTCCTACTGTGTAATGTTACTGTTATCCAAATGATGTGTGACCAAGAGCAAGGCTATTGGAATGCTCTATACAGTGTCACCAAGTACATATGCCAGTATTCTTAGTGCTTAAATATTTCTAAACAAACAAGCCACAATTAAAAGGTTTAAATATATTTAATAAAATAACAAAACAATACTCAATCAATACAGTAACTACAGAGTTCAGAATCACAGGAAATATTTTAAAACAACATTGCAGGATAGCCTCAAATAAATACAGAAAACATCTAAACTAATCTTTACTAAATTCGTATCTATATCTAAGAGATATCCCTGTACCCTAAACTTACTTACAGAGCAAGGCAAATGCAGATGAGTGGATGCTCTTGCTAGGTCCAAGACGGGATACAAAATGCACAGACTCTCACTCTCTGAGATAGTTCTTAAATTACTAATACACATTACTGCTGGGTTAGCCAGGATGGCATCACTCTTTGTCACCTGCCTTCAGTTCCTAGGCTAACAGAAACTAACATCTCTGTTAGGAAGTAACAGAGCAATAAAAAACACTTTACATTTGAAACCTAGTAATAGGAAAACCCCTAGCTCTAGACATTCTGTTTGCTTGCTGAACTGAAACTAACTTTTATAGCACATTGTAAAATACTTTTAACTTATTTTCTTGAAGTTTTGCAAGTTAACGCTGTATGTTCCAACTACTACCATTAATATAGTTTAAATGTATTTCTGTTCTTTTCCAGTAGGGTACACTGTGGTTACATTTTTGAAGCTCCGTACATAACATACAGTTCAACACACACTTCTGCACCAGTAGTTTAATATCCACATAACATATAGTTCTCTTACATTTGTAAGACAAGCCTATGTATCATATTTACAAATGACATATGATTATTTACAAAATTCCAGATAGCTGGGCTGGCCATGTCACGTCACATTTCTATATAAATCATATTAATATTTTCAAGTGACATATAATTATTTACAAAATTCCAGCTAGCTGGGCTGGCAGCATTTCGGTTTGTCACACCCTGTACTATAGGGGTGCTATTGCTGTTATGAAACCACATATCAATAATAATGCAGAGATGTATATTTTCTAAAGTTAGGAATGTCTGTAAGATGTGCAGCTTCTTGTTTAGTCTTCTGGTATTCAGCAATGCTACTGCAGTTTGGATTTTAATCAACTCTTTCTACAAAACTGCTCCCCCTTCTTTTTCTTCTGATGTAGATGTTTCTCCCCAACATTGCATTTTCGTTATGTGTATCACTAATCACCTGCCCATCAAATTCCAGCTAATGCCCATTTATTTTCAAGTTTATGTTGTATAATAACCTTTCCTTTTTAGGTTTTTGTCGTACGTATGTCATACTTTGTGTCATTATTATGGTTATAGTAGTATGTTGCCTCAAATTGCTTTCCATTTTTTCATTTATATTTCTCCCTTGGTAACTGATACCACAGCTGATAATTTGAATGTTTTTTTTTTTATTGCAGGTAATACATCACCCTCCATGTAAAACTTAATTTTGTAATTTTAATTTTACAATTTTAGTACTCCTATTGTTTTATTCAACACTTGCTCACTTTGCCCATGTGCAGGCTTTAATGTTGAGTCAGTGATACTCAATTTCTTGATGACTGTGGAGTCAAGTATATCCCTTGTCCAGGCCTCTGTTTAAATTTAAGAAATCGATTGCATCATGCAATCCATTATTTTAAAAAAAATGCAAGAAAGGCAGCACATGTCAGTGCTACTTTGCTTTTGCATGTTACAAGAGGTTTAGAGAGCTACAGTCACTTCGTAGACGACCAGTCTACAATTCTGTGGAATGTAAATAAAACTATGCTTTTGTTTATTCTAAGGGTGTTGCCAGGTAGTCTTAAGTGGTTCTGATGTTTACGGAAATAATTAACTACATAGTGAAATTCACCCCTTAGAAATGCAGTATAAACCAGTAACCTAGTATTGTATTAACAACTGAACACTCAGACCATCCAACAATTTAGTCTTTGCTTTGAATATTCATACTAGACCATTAAAAATCATTGCATATATTTAATGTAACTTGTATATGTGTGTGTGTAAACATAGTTATGGGTATTTAACAGTATTATCAGTTGTTGTTGTTGTTTTTCTTTCGGCTTTTCCCGATTAGGGGTCGCCACAGCGGAACTCCGGTCCGCTAATGATTGGTAGTCAATTTTTATGGTGCCAAGGTGCCAGCCCGATGCTCAACCTTCAACGAAGGCATGCCCATTGACGCATGTCTTTCGAATGCCACTCGACCGTGGAGAGGACATGCAGACTCCACACAGAAGGCGCTTCAGCCGAGAATCTAACGGGAGAACCTCTTGCTGTGAGGCAACAATGCTACCGCTGCACCACCGCAGCTTCTAAGGTAATTAATCCAGGAGGATGAAGTTTTTCCCTTTGATGGACTGGATCCCATATGGGACTGGTTCTACCTTATGTCTGCTGCTTGTCAAAATAGGCTCCCAGCTTTTACAGCCTTAATTTCATCAAAATGACTATACAAAATGGATATATAGATGAAGTTTTCATTAAAAAAAATATATATATATAACAAACAAAACGAAAAAACAAACAAAAGTAGGTATCTCATTTGGTGGAAGTTGCTTTTCATTGCCATAACATTTTGGGAGTAGTAGAATGTGTATGGCTTTGTTTATATATAGCTAGTTGGACTGGATGCCTTTTTTTAACTTTGGGATTATTCAAAGTGTCCAGTGACTTTTTATCTTGGGCAGCTATAGTTCCTGTTGTACTGTAACATTTTGTTCACCTCTGATCTAGTAACCAAATCCAAATTGCTGATTCATTATTTTGTCAGCAATGGATATTTGAATTTTAAGATACAAAGACACGTTTTGTTAATTTTGTGTCTTGCTGTAGTTTAAATGTGTGGATATATGGTATATATTTATGGGAAATTTTCTGCCAATTTGTTCATAATCTGGTGAACCTGTTTTAATGGAAGAGAACAGAGTACTTAACAGACCCCATTAGCTAACTAACATAAAGCCATGTTATAATACTTTGATATATTTTTGCTCTCACTTATTAGTGATGTCACTATTTAAAAATGCTCCTATTTTTCTGGTTTCAAAGAAGTTGAGACCTATGCCTGAAATTTCTTGTGTGGAAGTGAAAATTAGAAGTGTG
This sequence comes from Protopterus annectens, assembly GCF_019279795.1. Taxonomy (NCBI): domain Eukaryota; kingdom Metazoa; phylum Chordata; order Ceratodontiformes; family Protopteridae; genus Protopterus; species Protopterus annectens. Next base: position 517,896,411 of record NC_056730.1, on the reverse strand, counting down.
CTTATGAAAGACATTTCAAGAAACTCACCAGTAGCAAAGCTTGAGAGATGAATTTCTTAGGATACATTTTGTAAACACATAACTAACCAACGTTATGATTGGAGAACTGATAACAATTCTTGATAATGATAGGGACATTTTAGTTGTCTTCATATATTGGGAGCATTCCTTTCTACACTGGTCTGGTATGCTTGAGAGGATCATTTGATGTTTCTACCAGAACCTTCTTTCTTAAGACTCTTTCTGAGGTAGACTGCTTAGTTGGTCTCTGCAACAGTTTTTTTAGGCACCATGTTTCTAGGAACATGGCAGGGTTTCTTGAGTCCAGGGTTGCCAGATTTCCAGCCCCCCAGGTAGGGACAAATAAAAAAAGAAGGTATCTCACGGCAAGTGAAGACCAAAAAAAAAAAAAAAATGTCTTTCACGGCGGCAAGTGAAGACAAAAAAAAAAAAAAAAAAGGTCTTTAATGTGGAACACAGTTCCACATTAAAGAACAGTAGCTCTGCACTAAACACGGAGCTTCTCGTGTTTAATGCATTGCAGTTCCGCATTCAACACAAGTAGCTCCGTGTTTAGCGATTTTTGATTGGCCCGTATACCGGCATATGGGCCAATCAAAAATCGCTAAACACTGAGCTTCTCGTGTTTAATGCGGAACACAAGAAGCTCCGTGTTTAGCACTTTTTGATTGGCCCGTATGCCAATCAAAAAAAAAAAAACAAGCCGGAGCTGGCCCGATTTAAACCCGCATGGACTCGGATCAGCTGCTGCTGCTGACAGGAACAGTCCAAATAGGGACATCTGGCAACCCTGCTTGAGTCCCTAGTTTGTCCTTTTCTCATTTCTGTCTCCCTTTCCTTTTCTAATGGTCAGACCATGGCGAGACATTCTTTATGGCCTGTTTTCTGTGTTGACCAGTGAAGCAGGACCCAATGCCTTAATAAGTAAGTGGTTCAGGAGTTGACTTTTTTATGACTTGATTAGCCTTGACATAAGGTAGGTGTACATAAGTAGGTAGGAAGAAGTTTTTCTGGCATATTATGGCAATATTATGGCTAATATCCCCAGTGTAGCAGTGGTGTCCTGTTGTCTGGTGTCCAGTAGTCTCAGTAGTCTTGACTGGTATGCATGTCCTTCATATAACATATAGAGAATTTTTTGGTTTTTTTTGTTTTTTTTTTGTCTTCCATTTCTGCATTTCTTTTTCGTTATTCTGATTTGTGTCTTAAATGCTTCTGATGGGCTGTGCAGGTGTAAATGCTGCTGTCTACTGTCACATTGTTCATTCACTGTCAAGAACTTTATCCTTGTTTCTTCCATTACGTGCCTATGTCTGTACATTTTATGCAGCCTCCCCTTGTCCCCCTCATTTTTTTTCCCTCCTTTTTTTTTCTTGGCCTTTTTTTTCTTATGGTTTTTATTTTCTTATGTGTTATTTTTTATTCTGTTTTCTTATTCTTCCTTTATTTCTTTTTTTCCTTTTAATTTTTTTCCTGCTTTTTTACCAATTTGGTATGTGGGGCTGGTTTATATTGGGTCATATGGTTTTGGTTAGGACCTATGAATGCTTGGATTGCGGGACTCTTGCTGCTCTCCTTTGCTTTGTTCTGTTAAGTGAACTGCACTGTTCTCTGTGTAAAATTGAGAGGTCCTTTTTCCTTTTCTCAGCGTCTTCCTCCGTTCTACCTTTTCAACTTCCTAGAGTTACATGACAGTTTTTCTCTGTAGAAGTGTTTCAAACTTGTCAGTAAATTCTCCAAAATTAATGTTTCATTGCAATGTTTAAAATCGCTAACTGCCCCACTAGTGTTGCATATCACATGTAGCCTTAATACATGTATAACAGGATAGCCTTTCTTTTTAGGCCTCTCTCTTGCCTGTCTCTTTGGGATTTTCTCTGCTTAGAACCTTCCTGCAAATGGACCTCCTTTACATTGAGATGTCTGAACCTTTTACTAGGGAGCAGCATCTGACATGCATACTATTGAGATGGGTCTGGTTGGTCCTGTCTGTTAGTGAGTGGTCCTTTTCTATACCCTATGATTGAGGGGGATCTCCCTTTTTAGTGAGTTTCTTTATTTTGGCACTATGAGAGAATTGGCTGGAAGGCTGTCTCTCAATTCCTGTCAAGCCAATTTCAATAAGTGACATGTCTGCAAAGTAGCATTTCTATAAAATTGTATCAAATCTTAGCCCAAGCCCTGTTCATTTCCCATGATGCCCCATCCTATCCTCCAAGTGGGACACGGTACATAAAATGAGTGAATGAAAAAAAAGAATAAGTCAGAGAAAGCTATGGTACGTTAGATTGTTGTTGTTAACAGAGTAGATGGTTGAAGGAAAAGATTTTGAGTTGAGTTAGTGTTGGTTTCTTTTGTTTTCTAGTTATGAAAAGAAAGTCTGCTTCTACAGTTGTTATGTATTTTTGTTAGTATTTTAATGTCAGCATGATTTATGTATAAGTGTAATTTGTTGAAGTGTAGACAGCACAGATATCTGGGTGATTGTCTGGAAGTTTGTAAATAATGTATTAAGAAAATGATTTATATAAGATGTATGTGTTACAAATGTTTTAGATATGTATTTACATTCTATGTATCTATTATTATATGTAATTCTAATGTAATTTATGAAAGAGCAGTAATAGGAGAAGTATTCATTTCAGTATTCTGTCTTAGACCTGATGACAAGTATCTGTTTTTTTTTAGAGGGAGCATAATGAAGCATAATAATTCATCCTTTTCTTTTTTTTTTTTTTTTTTTTTTTTTTTTGTTTTTTTTTTTTTTTTTTTTTTTTTTGTATTATTTGAATTTTTTCAATGTGGTGAATCTAATGATTGATGATATTTTTGATTATATTGTATATTATTATATTATTTATTTTTTCTATTTGTTATATATTTATTTTGGTTTTGGTTTTATTAGTTTTATGTAAATATTTTCAGGCTTTTGTGTAACATGGCTACTTTTGTTCTTTAACTTTTTAGCCAAAGTGTTAATATTAATAATAACAATATTAATTTTTCATTACAGTGCAGTAGTATTGCCTTGTTTAAGGTAAAAGTAGCGACCTGTTTGCAGTTGGTAATAAAGTGATAGTCTGGGCAAGTCTGGGCATAGCTAGTAAAACCTGTGTATGTGTGCCCAGGTGTGTGTGTGTGTGTTGTGTCTGTGTGTGCTTGGTGTGTGTGCCAGGAGCTGCAGCAGTGGGACACAGAGGATGCTGTGAGTCTTTGGATGCTGCCTGCAGCTGAGATCTGACTCAGCTGAGTGCAAAGGTACCTGCTGTTGGGAAGTGGGAAGGTACTCTGAATAGTGAGGAAGGTGATGGAACAGTGGTGTGATCTCTGTGTGCTCTTAAGGTAATTAGCCCCTTGCACTGTGGAATGTTAGTGGAGCTATCCTGTGTTGCCTATTGTGCGTGGGAGCTGTCCTTGATTACTGGTCCAGTGGTGGGGCATCACACTCTCTTGTTATATGCCTGAAGGACTTAATCTTCAAACCCTCCCTCCTTCTCCCCTGTCTAAGCAAAGGGAGGTTTATACTATTACTTCTGCATTGCTTCTTCATTTGGTCAGAAAATTGAAGTGAAATAGAAAGAAATACAAGGATCACTGGAAAATGGAGGTACAAGTAGCACAGAAAAGACTTGGCCACTGAACAGAGCATGCAAAGAGTGCCAGAGTGCTATGGGTTAATGAAAACTGGATCCTTCAAGCAGATCTAATGTTATGTTAGGTACCCAACTTTCATTTCTATTTATGTCTGACCCTAATAGCTGATCTATGATACTGAGGATTTATGGCAAGATTGACAAGCTGTTTTCATGTTCAGCCCATCTGTTCTGTATTTAAGTCTGCAACTCTTTATCACAGCGTATGTTAATTACCTACTGGGCCCAAACTGCAGGTAGTTATTTTAATTATTTTACATCAGACTGCCTGACATAACTAAAAGTATAAGACTGAGGAAATCAGATTAAGCAGTTTCGAGTGTGTTGTTTTCTGTAGCTTGTTACTTTAACCACTAAGCAAGGTTCAGCCTTTTCTATAACCACACAACACAACCTTCAACTCCTCAGCCTTTTCCATAGTTTGGTACTTTACATCTTGTCATCACAGATTCCACATAACAAGATGATGACAAATCTTTTGTGGAGGTGGATTTAGCAGTGTTAAAGCCATCTCTTATTTCAGGAAGTTTATTTAGGGTAAATAGAGGAAGTTGTGGAAGTTCTGCTATTCAGGGTTCACTTATCCCATGACATACGCTTTAGAAGGAAATTATGAATATCTATAATGCAGCAGTTTTGTCTCTCTAATACACAGCTATATCAACTGTCTAATAGCATCCGGTATATTCTGGTTTTACACACACACACACACACACACACACACACACACACACACACACACACACACACACACACACACACACACCAGCTGTATACGTTACAGCATGATACTCAATTCACGTCTCTGGCATAAGCAATACTTATTAGATAAGTTCTGTAATTACACATTCCTTCTCTAAGAAATGTAAATATACAGTAATATATCAGATTAGCAGTAGCATCAACATCTGAGACTATAAAGACACTATAGAATGTAGTGTAGTCCTGCTCAAATAACCATGATATTTTCATCTTATTTAGGGGTTATTCTCATTTCTTTTTAAGACCAATGTCATTGCAGTTTGTTGTATAGTATTCTTCTGACTGTCTCTGATTTGCCCATGGCATAGCTTCCTCTTCTCTTTGTATTGTAAAGGAGCAAGAGTTCATTTGTTTAGTGATGGTATGTTTCTTTGTTCTTCATTTCATCGTTAATGCCTTTACTCTGGATGCCAAGTTATGTCAGAATCCGCTGTTAAGACTAGAACAGTGACTGCTGAGCTAAAACATTTTCCCATTTTTGATATAAAATCTTAAAAAAAAAACCCACACACACTTAAAATGAGAAAAAAATCCTACTCACAGCACTTGAGGGATAATTGTTTTGTTAGTACATTTAATGTACTAATGAAACCTAAAATTAAAATAAAATAAGACAATTTCATCATTCTCTCTCAAGTATTAACACTATGGCTAACTAGTCTATGGCCTGTTGGTTTATGAGGAGAGCACCATCATTAGTCACTTGCTTAACCTGATTGTGTTTGCTCATTTTTCTGGAGTTTGCCTTAGGGAGCAAGGCCGTTTTTCTCTTGCAGGTTGTTTAATAGAATTTGGCAGAACAAGAACATCACATAAACATATGGGCAGTGTCAGCAGCAAACTTTCACAGCCACAATCGGTATAAATACACACGCATGTATTTATATTTTTCTGACAGAGATCACAGGTGGGAGGGTATGGTTCATTAATGAGCAACAAATGTACTCCTGGCAGAGACTAGCTAATCAACATTGAATATCTGAGCTACACAATGTAAAAAATGTGGTTATTTTCTGGGTGGGAAGGCTGTCTGTGTTTGAAATGGGAGGGTATGGTTCAGAAATGAGCAAGAAATGTTGCTCCTGGCAGAGACTAGCTAATCACCATTGAATATCTGAGCTGCACAATGTAAAATATGTGGTTATTTTCAGGGTGGGAAGGCTGACTGTTTGAAAGCAGTGAAAAAAAATATTTTATCATAGTAAAACAGTTGTTGATATTGTTGGTCTGGAAAGGGCAGTACCTGTGCAAAAGGAACAATCTGAAATACAATAATGTGTCTATGATGCCCCTGTACTGCTCCAGTAATCAAGGAGCCTCAATCCTCACCACTAGCACCAGTGAGGGACATGCACATTGGGAGAATGACAAGTACACATGCAGTAAATTACAATTTCCCTTAAGAGCACATAGAGTTCAAAGTCAGTCTGGAGATGGTTTCTCCCTCTTTCTCCAGATCCCCAGTATGACTCACCAGTGGCACTGCTGTAGGGTAAGATCTCAGCTGAACAGCTAAGCCAAAACCTCCAGCACCCTCTCTGTCCAACCAGTGCTTTGTGTCCCTGCCCAAGTAGCTGATGCTCACACTTTGAGGTTTGATTTGTATACAAACACACACTCCTGGGAAAGGCTGGCACAGGTTTACCAGCTATGCCCCCTTCTGCCCAGACTAAAAGGTATTATCACTGCCACCAACCAGCTCTTTATCAGCTACCATAAGGCCCTTCCCAAAGGGTGACCAATCCTACTGTATGATGTTACTATTATCCAAATGTGTAAGGGTGGCCTGTACAGTGTCACCAAATGCATATGCAAGTATTTTAAGAGCTTAAATATCTCTAAACAAACCAGCCACAATTAAAAGGTTTAAATATGTTTAATAATAAATAATAAAAGAAGAAAACAATACTCAATAAACTCAACACAGTGACTACATAGTTCAGAGTCACAGGAAAAAATTAAAAACAACATTGGAGGACAGTCTCAAATAAATACAGAAAACATCTAAACTAATCTACTATATTCCTATCTATGTCTATGAGAGATTTCTGTAACCTGGTTACTTACTTATTAGCAAGGCAAATGCAGATGAGAAGTGCTGAATGGATGGTTCTAGATGCAAGACAAGATACAAAATGCCCAGACTCCCTCTCTGAGATGGTTCTTAAATTAATAATGCACATTACTGCTGGGTTATCATCACTATTTGTCACCTGCTTTCAGTTCCCAGGCTAACCGATACCAATAGAATTTTTAACATCTCTATGGGAGAAGTACATTTCTCTCAGAAGTTTGCCAAGAACTGAAAGATGTAAAACAATTAACGCTTTTACATTTGAAACCTAGTAATTATTTCTGTTTCAAGACAATAGAAAGAAACCTCTCCTGTCTCCTTCAGTGAAACTGGGAGATAAACACAATTGTAAAACAATTCACTTATTTTCTTAGAGTTTGCAAGTCATCTATGTTCTTTTCCAGTAGGGTACACTGTGGTTACATTCTAGAAGCTCAGTACATAACATATAGTTCAACACATACTTCTGCAACAGTAGTTTAATAAACTTATAACATATAGTTCTCTTGCATTTGTAAGACAAGACTATGGCTCATATTAATATTCACAAATGACATGATTATTTACAAAATTCCAGACAGCCGGGCTGGCAGCCTGACAGTGTCTATTGTATCTTTCACTTTATCACATTAACTACCTTTAAGTGCCATAACAGCATGTACAGCAGCAGTACAGGGATTAGGGGTGGGAGGAAACACTAGACAATAGGGATTACAATATCTTTAAGTGCCATAATGGCATGTATAGCAGTATGGGAATGGGTGGAGACACCAGGGAATTAACTAATGTGCCATGACTGCATGTAAACTGTTACGGTGATCAGAAGTAGGGGGCACTCTAGTGACAAAGGCAACTACAAGTATGCTATAATGGAACTTAAAGTATTACAGTGATTGGGGGCTTGGAGGGAACCATGGAAGGGCAGACATGTCAGGGGTAGGTATGGGAATTGTGTGTATGTGTGTGTGGGGGGGTGTTGAATGTGTACTTGTGTGTGGGAGAATGACTGTGGGGAGAGGAATGGCAGTTCCTACATGAGCATCCATTTACTACTGTGAGGTACAGATCAGCAATGATCTATATTTCGCAGAAGTAAAAACAATTAAGAGACATGTAAATTAGCTGATAATGAAGTCTTTCCTCATTGCACCAAACATGTATCTGAAACACAAAATACTACTTCATGGGAGCAGGGCTTTTTCAGTACAAGCCACATGGCTCACTCTAGGGCCTTTAGTAAAGGCTCACTCTAGTCTCTTTAGTAAATTCCCAGGGTTATTTTCAGGGGTGAATAGAAAGGCAGGCTGCGTGTGAAAGCAAAGGACAGTTACTTGATCATAGTTAAGATTACTGATTTAGCTTGTTGGGGCTAGTACATATGTATAGGAGAAACAATCTGGAGTGCATTGCTATAGTGGTTATTTATTTCACTTCATAAAAAAGTAATATCTTTCGGCTTTTCTGGTTAGGGGTCGCCACAGTGGAACTCCGGTCCACTCATACTTGGCAGTGGATTTTTATGGTGCCGAGTTGCCAACCCGATGTCCAGATTTCAAAGAAGGCATACCCATTCATGCATGCACCTACCTGCATGTCTTTAAACGTCACTCAACCGTGGGGAGGACATGCAGACTCCACACAGAACGCGCTCTAGCCAAGAATTGAATGAGAGATCCTCTTGCTGTGAGGCAACAACACTAACCGCTGCACCACCGCAGCTATATTTATTTCACTTCATCATGGTCAGATATAAAGGTGTATACAGAAAGTGCTTATTTTGAAGATGGGTACAAGAAGGCAGGCTATGTGTGAACACAAGGAACATTAACATGAGTTGATCCACAGTTAAAGTATTGTTTATATTGTTTTTTGAGGGAGGAGATATGCATGTGTATGAGAGTCGCAAGTTAAAGTGCATAACATTTACAATCACTTCTTTCAGTTGATCACAGACAAACATATTATTATACACTGGTGTAGTGGATATCTTTGGTGAGTGCAGACTGTGTGGAAAAGCATAAGGACATTAAATTTACACAATCAGGTTGTCAGAGAAGGACTGTGCATGCATGGATGAGAAATAAGAAGATATTACTGTGACCATTATTGCTTTCACTTGGTCACAATCAAAACTGCACTTACTCAGAACATGGCAATCTTTAGAACTGGGTTGACAGGCAATTAATGAAAGTTATGGGCATATTTAAGTACTGTGTAGTTAAATGTACATTAGTATGGCTTGTTGAGGAGGTGTACTCCTTTTCTGTGGGAAAATACAAGTTGAAATATATTATTTTAATGTTTCTTTCACTTGATCACAAACATTAGAGGTATACATTGAAAGAATCTTTCTTTGGAGAAGTCGATTTTTAAGTAAATGCATCTAATCATGATGGCTCGTAGGGAAGTATCTGTGCCAGTGGAAACCAAGCTGAAAGCAGATATTATAGCCATGATTTATTTCACGTGATTACCATGAAGCAGGTGAGCTATAGCCAGTCAGAAAATGGTCACTATTGGGTTTGAGGAGCTAGTGCATGAAAGACATTGACCACTACTTTCATTCATTCACAATTAAACAGCCACTGAGCTGACTTATTAGTAACAGTGTGATTGTGTGTATTTGGGGAGGAATCTGCATGTAAGTGTATCAAAGCTGTTATTTGTGAGTAGTTTGCGAGTTCATCACCAGGATGGTCATATTCTGCTGTGATACACTGTGTTTGATAGGAGGTGAAACTTCTGTGTCTTGTATTTCAAGAACACAATGAAGCAACAACCCCTAATTTATTGAACATTTTGCTAAGAACTCTCAAAGGGAGACTGACCTATTCTCTGCACAGCCGAATGAAGGGTTTTACAGGTGTTTGGCAGTGACAGTTTGGAATTGCTGCATTGTAATGGGTTTTCATTAGGTTATGTTCATGTGATTTCTTTCAGGGTGAGGAATTCAAGTCATATCTTTAATATAGCTGTACTTGTTATTGCATCAAAAATAAGGAGCTTGTTTGTCAATGGAAATTTTCTATAACAAACTGTTCCAATACTTACAGTAGCAGTGTGGGTTAGTCAAATTCAGCACTGAGTTATATTCAAATATTTAAGGGTAGAATTTAATTTTTTTTAAATTTTTTTTTATTTTATATTTTTTAACCGGGAAAGTCCGACTGAACACAGATCCATTTTCAGCCAAGGCCCGGGGAGAAAAGCTCCAAGAACACTACATACAGGGAAATTTTACATACGTAAACAGCTCTAGACATCTAATATACACATAGCAAGTGGAGGCTTGTGGAGAAAAGCTCCAAGAACCTTGCATACAAGGAAATTGTACAGACATAAACAGCTCTAGATGGCTACATAAACCGCTCTAGACATCTAATAAATACAATAGCAATGTCCAACTTTCTATACTGTAATGTGCAGATTTACAGGTTATTAAGAAAAATAAAGAACATAATATTAGGCATTAAGACAGCAAAAAACATTTCGAATATTCAGCTATTCGGGAAATGTTTATCAGAATATAAGGTGTAGTCCCCAAGTTATATTATTAGAACAGTCTACTGGTGAGAGTTAACCAGGGGAGTGGCCTGGGCAAAGCCAGTTATTCAAGTAGTGGTGTTTTGAAGAGCTTTTTGAATTGAGTATTAGATGAAGTTGCGGTTATTTGGCTTGGTAGTGAGTTCCAGATCTTGGCAGTAATGCATGCAAAAAGAGCTTTACCAGCATCATTTTTATGTTTAATGACATTTATCAGGTTTTGGTTACTGGATCGCAAGGCTCTCATTGAAGTGTGAGGCTGGATTAGATGCTGGAGTGCTGGGGTATTTTTTGGAAGGTAGTAGAGCTTGTGGGCTGTTGAGAGTTGATTGAGTCGAAGTAGTTGAGGCAGTTCAAGCCAGTTGAGCTGCTTAAGGGCAAGACAGTGGTGTGATCTGTAAGAGGCATCAGTAGCAAACTTGGCAATCTTGTTGTAACAAGATTCAATTTTGCTTAGAATTTTTTGGAGGAGATTTGTAAGGACGGGGGAGGCATAGAGCAGGATGGATAAGAGATGTGTCCTAGCGATGGTTACTCTGGTTTGCTTGGTCATAAACTGTTTATTCCTGTAGAGAAGCCCTAGCTTTTTGTTTACTTGCTTGATGGTTTGAGCTATATGGATGTCAAATTTTAGGTTATTGTCTATTTCAACACCTAACAGTTTAGTGTGGGTAGTAGAAGTGATTTGGATGTTGTCCTTAGAGTTAATGGTAAAATTATTGTTTGGTAAAATTATTGTTTAGGGGAAGGGGTCGCCCGGGACCGAAAATAATTAGTTTATTTTTTGGGGGGATTAAGAATAAATTTAATATTGGTGAACCATGTTTCGGCTAGAGTAAAGCTATTTTGGGTTAGGGATTGGAGTTTTGTTAAGGTGAGTGCAGCAGATATAAGGGTTATGTCATCTGCATATTGTACAATGGATGTGGTAGGTGAGGAAGAAGAGATTTGGTTTGGCAAATAGTGAGAACAGCAGTGGGCCTAGGAAAGACCCTTGGGGGACTCCTGTGGATACTGGTAATAGAGGGGACAGCTGGTCTAGCTAAAGGACAGATTGCTGCCGGTCTGATAAGTAGCTAGTGAACCAAGATATAGAGGAGGAGCTTAAGTTTAGGTTAGAAACAGCTTAAAGTAGAAAGCTGTGGTTTACCATGTACAAGGCTTTTGATAAGTCTAAGAATATGGAAGATACAAATAGTCCCTTGTTTCTATGGTGATTAACTATATCAGTGAATGATAGCAGTACTGTGGTGGTGCTGTGTGAGGGCGTAAAGCCATACTGAGATTTGGAGAGTAGGTTGTTTTCTAGGAGGTAATGCAGTAGCTGGTAGTGTAGTGGACAACTCTTTCTAATATTTTTGATAAAGGTGACAGGATTGCGATAGGGCGATATTTGGTGAGTTCTAAGGATTTACCACCTTTGTGTAGTGGAATAATATGTGATGTTTTCCATAAGGTGGGTACCTTGTGTTCTGCTAGTGATCTATTTATGAGAATGGATACAGGATAGGCTATTGCTTCTGCTGCTATTTGAAGGAAATCAGCAGGTAGGTTGTCAGCTGCTAGTATGGTTGGTTTGAGTTAGGAGTGTAAGGATTACTTTTATGGGAACAGGGTGTAGGGAAAAGCTGGCTGTATCATTATTTTGTTTTGTATTTGGTTGAGTGGTTGAGTTGGTTGAATTGTAGTCTTAACTGGATTTTATACACAAGTAGCAGAGTATGACTTCATTAGATTTCTGTTAAGAACTCTGAAAGGAAGACAAGCATATTCCTGGCTGGGTACATGGCATATATTTTCAGGGTGGAAATGTAAAACATGTCCGGAATATGTATGCAGTGAGTTGTCATTTCACTGGAGACAAGTGATTGAGTGTGCGTATGTATATGTGTGTATGCATACATGTATATATGTGTGTGTGTGTGTGTGTGTGTATAAATATATATATATATATATATATATACACACACACACAATGTGTGTGTGTGTGTGTGTGTGTGTGTGTGTGTGTGTGTGTGTGTGTGTGTGTGTATGTGTGTGTAAAAAGATGCTTTTCTGTTACTGGATTTGTGCTCAATCTGCCCACTTTAGACTTGTATGCAGTAAGACACATTACACAAATATGTTTTTATACCTGTACTCACACGCTGCAAGTTTTTATTAGCTGAAACTTTAGCGGAATCAGGGTAGATAGTGTTACTTCAGATTGTGTCATCTGCAGAAGTCAACTGTGTCATACCCAGCTTGTCGTTCTCGTTACTGGGCTTCAGTTTTGCTTTGCATGAACTTCTCTGGGTCTAGTATAGTGCTATACTTTGGCAGTTCCTCAATTGTATCAACCATTGATATTTCAGTATCATCTGTGGGTATAAATTGTCTTATGGTATGCATTAAAAAGCACCTCACTTATAGCCTTCACTGATACATCAACATCATATGTATGTATCTGTAAATTGTTTTATGGTGTATCCTGCAAACACTTCAGCTATATCATCCAGTGATGTGTCAGCATCATCTTTGTGTGTTTGTAAATGGTCTTATGATATACATTACAAACAAAGCCAATCCCAGATGGAAGTCTTAGGAAGTGATATGTGGTATATGATATGTTAATGGTATACAGATGTGAGCTGGCATCATCAAGTTCAGCTGACAGAGTTCTGATGACTAATGTACTTGCTGTTAGAGAATTATGACATAATTTCTTCACACTTGGGGATTGTAAAGTATTCTGTATATATGTATGGATCTAGGTGATTCACTGAAAACTCATTTCGCTGATCTCATTTCACTGAAAGTAAGTAGTGTAGGCTAAATTAAATGTATATGCCCTTCTCCCCACTGTAGTGCGACCCTGGAGTTAGTATATATAGTTGGGGGGGTGGGAGGCACAGCCCCCCCATATTGGGGGATGTGGGGGGGTGAAGCCTCCCACCTACTTCGCTATTATATTTAGGAATCTCATTTCACTGAATTTTAACAGTATAAAACCAAAAGTAAGTGAGGGGACTATGCCATACACATCCCCCAATGTGGGGTGATGTGCCCCACGACCCCCTAACTATATATACTAACTCAAGGGTCGCACTACAATGGGGAGAAGGGCATATACGTTTTATTTGCCCAACAGTACTTTTCTTTCAGTGAAATGAGATTCAGCGAAATGAGCTTTCAGTGAATCAACCTAGATCCAATATATGTCTCTCTCTCTCTCTCTCATATATATATATATATACACATATGTATATATATACAGTGGCGGCTGGTGACTTCAAATTAAAGGGGGGCTGCAGGAGATGGCTGAATGGGTGGGGCCAATTGGAAGGGGTGTGGCCAACTATAAAGGGATGGAGCTATGCTCAAAACCACAACTGGAACTTTAATTAAATACACTGCCCTGGGTGCCAAACCGTCATTACGAGAGTCCAATCAAGACAAAATTAAGTGTAGAAAAAAAAATATTTCAATGCATTGGCTACATGACAACTTACTTAATATCTAGTTGGAAACACAAAGATTGTGAGGCATGAAAAAATAAAATTACTTTTTAAATACATTACTGGAATGCCAGTTAAAATCAAGTATAAAAAAAAACAAGCAGCACTCAACTCAAACCACTTCTCCTTTCACTGCAGTTCTAATTATAATTTATATTCAACTTTATAAAATTACCAAGTAACATGCTGAAAGTAGCAGTCTCTGTGATACCCCCACTTGTAAAAATGTTTCTTATCCAAAAAAGACCTGCTGCCTGTCAACAACTATCTACTTGTTTCATGGGGAAGACATGATCAAAGTAAAAAATGAACAACCAACACGAAACAAGCCCAAGATAAATTGCTTAAAGGATTACTGCACAAGTTATGGACCACACATGATAGATTGGCTTTCTGTTTAGTTTACGGGTAAAGCCTGCAAAATGACTGCAAGTCTCCAACAAATGTAATGAGCTTTTAAAAATACTGTAATCCTGTCCTTTATTACAAATACTGTCATATGCATTTCAATACCTAAGGCTTATACGTTACTTAGTTATGTAAATATTCTCTGCGTGGCAACAACGAAAAGGCTTTCAATGTTGATAATTCTTTAACAGTATGCTTATTAAATCTCCGACAAGCTTACCTGATGGTCATTAAAGCATTGTTACTTAAACACAGAGCAGCAGGGCACTGAGACAGCATGCATTTTCTGAATAATAAGAAGCATAAATCAACAGTATAAAAATATGACAGAAAACCAGAATATTCTGCAAAATCAAGGACAGATGAAAAGCCACGGTCGTACTTGTGGTCTACCTTGGATGGGGGAATACTCTGCACACTTACACTGCATAACTGCTCCTTGCCTTGCTTGGACACATCCAGAGCCAGTACAATGGGGAGTGGGGAGCAACAAGTATGTCACATTTTGAAATGTCTCTGGCTGGCGATGATGGCTCTGACACTCATACCTCTCAACCTCAGAACAAGAAATCTTGACAAAGCCATACAAAGAAGTGGGACACAGGCCCAAAAATAAGGACAATTTTTAAACATTACTCTTATAAATGTATTTTATTTATTTATTTAACATTTGTTGACCGGGAATGTCCGACTAGGTTCCACAGAGCCTGTTTTCAGCGGAGGCCCGAGGAGAAATGCTCCAGATGCATGTCTTTGGAATGTGGGAGGAAACCTGAGTACCCGGAGGAAACCCACGCGAACACAGGGAGAACATGCAAACTCCACACAGAAGGCACCCCAGCCGAGAATCGAACCGGAGAATCTCTTGCTGTGAGGCGACAACGTTAACCGCTGCACCACTGTGCAATGTAGAAAGATAATAGAATAGTAGTAAGTCTTGCATTAGTATGAATTTTCTGAAGGGTATGAAATCTGAAACTCAAATGCCTGTCATTATTTAGTGAATTCAATCCTCACTGATTTGCCAGAAAAATCCAGAAAATACCAAATTTTATGAGGAACAGACTGAAAATATGAAGTGAAAAGCTGGACCGTACCGCTCAACCTCTCAGCACAAAAAATCTGGATAAAGCCTGGGGACAAAGGCCCAAAAAATAGGGACATATTTTAAATATTGCTCCTATAAACTTACAACGTTGCTAGAAAAACAGGATTTGTCTTAGCATGTATTTTTCTGAAGGATATGAAGTCTGAAACACAAATGCATGTCATTATTTAATGACTTCAATCTTCAGATCATCCAAGTGACTTGCAAGGAAATCAAAAATTTAAGAGGAATATGCCAAAAATATGAATCAAA
This sequence comes from Protopterus annectens, assembly GCF_019279795.1. NCBI lineage: Eukaryota > Metazoa > Chordata > Ceratodontiformes > Protopteridae > Protopterus > Protopterus annectens. Next base: position 517,881,093 of record NC_056730.1, on the reverse strand, counting down.
TGTCTGGACAGTTGAGAGGTCTCTCTGTCTCTCTCACACACACATGTCCGTGTTGTTTAAAGCACACATACTAGTTTTGTTTCACTATATGTGGAACATTCTTTTCCATTCATCATCATAGCTCACTGTTCTTTGTCCTCAATTTTTCTCAATTCCCATCCTGTCCCTGATGTTAGTAATGGCAAACATTGTAGTTTTGTTCTTCAGAATAAATATGTTGATGCAAAACACATTCTTTTGTAGACTTTATAAGTGAATTTGATTAGTTTTGGGATCTTTCCTGATTTTGACCCTTCTTTATCATTATCTATAAAACTATAGCTAGAGCAGACTTTGACATGATAGAAGTTGCTCTAATAAATAAACTTCACAGTGAAACCCTCCTCTGAGCCTCTAAACATCCAGTAATCACTCTCCTAAGTCATATGAACATTATTGTATACCATTTAACTACTGTAAAGGAAAAAAAGTCGAATGAAAAATAAATTATATATTTAACACTACTACTACTACTTTATGTATACCACAACTTCAAATCCTAATTTTACATTCATTTTATGAGTCATGACTGATTGGGTCAAAATTGGCAGATTTATAATAACGTACAAAAACATGCAATAATAAGCTATACAGTTCAGATGGCTTTGCCAATCAATATTTTTTTAAATGTACTCTAAGGGCATATTTTCTTAAATGCTTTATGCATAAACATTTTTCACAATAATATTTTATGGTAACATCAGAATAATCATTTGTTACTTATTCATTCTAAACACTGAATCTGTTCTAGGCTTCCATGTGTTGACACTGGTTTCCTTAAATCTCATTCGATTAAAACTTGGTGAAGATTTAACCACAAAAAAAGTGATTGAACCTTCCACCCTATGAATCATTTTTAAAAAGTGTGTCTTGCAGGTGGGACAAGCCCTCCTGTACTGCACTTGTGGGGGCAAGCTCTCAACATACATTCTAATCTCCGTGGTCGCACAAAACAAAGAATGGAGATATCTCAGAAGAAAGGAATGCTGACACAGACACACACACACACTCTTACAAATAACAGCAGTGATCTCCGGAGTTTACCTTCATCAGTTTGAACTCTACCAGATGTAACTTCATCCAGTTTAAACAATGAGGTATACGGAAGCCATTAATGTGCCCCAACTCCTAAATAAGTCAGTCATTTGTTCAAAATGTTGTTCATTGGCACATTGCTCAAAACACTTTGCAGTAATATCAGCAACAAAGAAAAGCAAAAAAATTAATCAGGGAATAAAGTTGTGCCCCTGATTCTGAGCAAGGTTTGAGAACCTTATTTACCTAGAAAAGCAGTTTCAATTAGTTGCCATTACCGCAACCGCGATCACAACCGTGAGTATTATGTGGTCAAGTCCGTTAACACACTTCTGACTTCTCTTTGTAGCATTAACTGCTGATTGCTGAATAAATCTCATTTTAATTCCCCCCTTTAAGCATGATTGGCACAAGGAAATTACACGGTTCTTCTACGTCTAAACAATTTAGTAGATTCATGTAATTTAGTCTCCTAGATTCTTTGTTAAAGAAACTAGGAGACTAAATGACGTGAATGTACTAAGTTTGAGTTTGCCTTTTCTCAGAATGCTTCCTTTTCTCCAATGTACATAAATTTCAAGAGTTCATATTTATAAGTTTAGGGGTGTGGGGGACTTGGCAAAGATAAGTTTAAAGGAGAAAAGCAATATCCGCTCTTCTATAGTATGAAGCCAAGATATTTTTTAATTTTTTGGGGGGGGGGGGGGTTTGGTTCAATGGACTACTTGCAGTCGAGTGAAAAGCTAGGAGAAAACCTGGATGATCGTCGCTTGTTAGTCCATGGATGCAGCACACATATCTAACGAAGTAGCTCGAGGAACATCCCACCTATCATTGTCCATAACTTCTTAGCAAGATTACTCTGGCTTCTGGAACACGATTGGACTGTGGGAATCAGCTGACACAAAACTAATCCTCACAGTTTAATTGTGTTTCATGAGACATTCTTGTAAGGCACAAGCAAAAATATAAAATGGGAAACAGCAACCTTTCTCAAATAAATAACAGCAGTCGAGCACCTTTCACTGCTACCTAAAACAAAACGAAGCACACTAATTCCAGATGGAAAAATGGCCACATGAAGTCCAAAGAGAAGATAACTCACTTGATTAAAAATCAAGTGGGTTATCTTTGGACTTCATTGTGTGGCAGTTTTTCATTTCGGAATTGGTATTAGTGTGCTTCGTTTTGTTTTAGGTTACTGTTTATTTACAGCAGGTGTATGAGTTGCAGCAAATAAAAAAAACAAAAATAAACTCAAGGATACAGGGCCGATTCCAGCACCTACCTTAGTTTATGTATCTTGTCTTCTTCTTCTTTTCTCTGCTCTCTCTGACTTCAGTGCAAGCCCTTAGCCAAGACAAAAAAAATAAACGCCGGTTTGATCCACCGAATCCAGCGGTCCCAACCTCTAAACAAGACAAGTACAATACTACTGTGCTAGTGCTACTGATTGTTTCTCGCTCTCTTTTTTGAGAGGGGAGCAAGAACCAATCAGTAGCAATCCAGCCATCCATGTCATGTACATGCCAGCGGATGTGGCAGTCTGAACCCCCTTCTAATTTACGGTGCAGTTAAACCGCATAGACTTCTGGGCATCCCACTGATGCTTTTTCTTTAATCTGGACTGCCTTTTGCAGCAGACAGATAGTACTAGATACCTTCGTTGTTAAAAAATAAAAAAAAACCTGAACTCAATGAGCATGCGCAGTTCGAGTTCCGGGACTTTGTTGACTTATCATACTGTTTTGTGCTCTTCTGTAGGTAACTTAAAACACAAAATAATGGAAATATATATATGTAAATATATATGTATATATATATATATATATATATATATATATATATATATATATATATATATATATATATATATATATATATATATATATATATATATATATATATATATATATATATATATATACATATATATATATATATATATATATATATATATATATATATATATATATATATGTTTTTTTTATGGCAAATGTCAACTTTTTCCTGTTAGGGCTGCACTCCGATAGCACGAGCCGCCCCTGTATATATATATATATATATATATATATATATATATATATATATATATATAAATATATATATATATATATATATATATATATATTTTTTTTTTTTTCAAATCTAGGTGCTTAGGACTTCCCTCTCTCTCCCCCCCTTGGCTGACCTGGTGTGACTCAGTTTGAACTCTACAGTTCCCCACAAAACGGTGTCTACAGGACTGCAATCAGTTTCTCTCAGCATTTAAGCAGATTGAACTCTACAGTTCCCCACAAAATGGAGTCTACAGGACTGCAATCACTTTCTCTCAGCATTTAAGCAGATTAAACTCTACAGTTCCCCACAAAACGGAGTCTACAGGACTGCAGTCAGTTTCTCTCAGCATTTAAGCAGATTGAACTTTACAGTTCCCCACAAAACGGAATCTACAGGACTGCAATCAGTTTCTCTCAGCATTTAAGCAGATTGAACTCTACAGTTCCCCACAAAACGGAGTCTACAGGACTGCAATCAGTTTCTCTCAGCATTTAAGCAGAGTAGGTTGCACACAAAAAGCATTTGTTAAGCTTTCACTTACAGTGCTGTGTAATTAAGCAGGTCACCATTTTGGTCAGCCATTAAGCTCTTTTTCTACTTGAGTGTTTGCCTCCATCCCCTGTAACTTAAGTAAACTGACTCTTACATTAAGAACTATAATACTTACCTTATAGCTTTAGGACACCTTAGGAAACTTTGTAAACTGCAATAGCCCCGCTACGTTCGCCCTCGCTGCCCTCAGGCTCTCTTCGCTCCCCTCCCTGACCCCAATTCCCTCCCGCCTCGAGTACCTCTAAATTTATAGTACTCCCCCACTTTTTAGATCCTATCTGCTTTCATCAGGGATAATTCCTCCCACCCCCTTTCTTCTCTCTACATTTCAGTTGCACCTATTAGCTTTCATCTGGCATTCTCCCATCCCCCTTCCAGTACCTTTACCTCACCACTCTATCTTCTGGTGTTGCATCACCAGGTAAAATAGTTCCTTAACTCACTAGCTGAATTACAGATAATGATATACTCATCTTTACTACCCCCCCCCTGTTCGCACCATACCTCCTTACCTTGTATGAAAACCAGTTTCACACGGGATTTCAGGTCCCAAAAGGCCATACTATCACCCCAGCTGTAAATCCTCCCACCTTCAACCATACGTACAGTACCAGGTCCTATCCAACATCTTGTTTAGTCTATCAACATGTCAACCCCAGGCACATTAGCTCTAGATCCAAACACTACCACAAACTAATAAACAAATTCCTGAAGTTCATCACCAAGTATAGACTTAACCTAATACTTGGTGGTGATATTCACCCCAACCCTGGCCCACCCACTTCAGATACACATACCCCCTCTACTTGCAATCTAAGCTACAAACCTACAATTAATAGGCCACCTAACTCTCTCCTAGCCTGTCATCTCAATATTGGAAGCATTAATAACAAGGTACATGAATTGCATGCACTTCTGGATGTCCACTCCCCTGAGATTCTTTGTTTATCTGAAACCTGGTTAAAACCTAACACTACAGACAATGAAGTGTTACCACCTGGGTACAACATACGCAGGCTGAATCATGCTTTGAGGAAGGGTGGGGTGGGGTAGCTGTACTCTATAAATCTGAGTTGAAGGTCACCATAGATGTAATACAACCACCTCAGATTAATAACTCGGAGATTCTTGCCACCAGATTGCAACTTAATAAAAATAAATGCATTAATATCATCTGTATGTATAATACCCCCAGGTAACAATATATTTACACTTGAAGATATCTTGCACTGGCTATCATGTCACTATCCCCAAGAAATCTTACTACTTGGAGACTTTAACATAGACTGGGGCACCTGTTCCTCAGAATCCCCAACCACCCATATTAACCTGCATGCATTTACACAAATCATATCCACCCCTACCAGGATAGGTAAACCCAACCAAAAAGAAAGCATACTTGACTGGGTACTCATAAATAGTCACCCCCAACTGTACACCTCTGGTACCCTCCCTGATGGCGTAAGCAATCACCTTCTCACATATGTAACTAAGCACAAAGCCATTAATTCCCAACAAAAAAACCCTTACTCAGAAAGGTTAGAAACAATATAAACTTTGACCCTGCCAAATTCCAACAAGAACTAAACTCATGTAATTGGTCTATTCTAAAACACCTCCCCTTAGAGGAAGCAGTAGCATACTTTTAACAACAAATTCCTTGAGATCCTTGAATTGCATGCACCTGTTCGTTCAAAGAGAACAAAGGCAAAAACTGCGCCATGGCTTTCTAAAGAGTCTAAACTCAAAGTTACCCTTAGAAACAAAGCATGGGCTTTGTGGTGTTCTTCTAAAGACCCCTAAGATCACATTAAATACAGGCAATCCAGGAATGAAACTAAATAAATCCATTTTACAAGACAAAAAACAATACTATTGTAATTTACAGACAGTAAATCAAAATAACCTTCAGAAGTTTTGGGCAGGTTTAAATAATCTACTACATCCTGGACAAACTTCAACCCCAATCCCTGCTGCTGTTATTGATAAAACCCCTGAAGATGTTTCTGACAGTTTTAACTGATTCTTTACTGAGAAAATTCACGCCCTAGCTAGCCAACTACCTCCTAGCTCCCCTGGTCCTGAAAGTAGCACCCCTAGAAACCTACTCGCATTCAGCTTCCAGCCAGTCACCACTTCACTTATCAGTACCTTGATCAAAAAATTAAAACCCAATACACATTCTGCTGAACAACTCCCTGCCGAGTACCTACAAAAATCAGCTGATGCTATTGCTTACCCCGTCTCAATACTAATCAATCGAACCATAGTAGAAGCTAAAATTCCCACCATCTGGAAAATATCCTATGTAATCCCACTTCACAAAGGAGGCAGCTCTACTGAATTCTCCAATTATAAGCCAATAGCTATACTCTCTCCACTTGCAAAGATTATGGAAAAATGTATTCATAGACAACTCATGCACCACCTAATCCTGAATCACCTTATGGCAGACATTCAGCATGGCTTCCCGTCCTCATCACAGCACTACGTCAGCCCTCCTAACCTTTATCAACACCATAAACCATAATAGCAACAATAATTATATATCCTCAGCCCTCTCTTTGGATCTTTCCAAGGCATTCGATATGGTTGATCACCAACTTTTAATCCACACCCTGCAAACATTCTGTCTAGATACTAGAACCCTTCAGTGGTTTCAATCCTACCTGAATGGTCGACAGCAGGCTGTCCTCTGGCAGAACAAACTCTCTAACTTTCTACCTAACACCCTTGGAGTACCACAAGGCTCTATACTAGGGCCCTTGCTGTTCTCCATCTTCATTAACGACCATTATACTGTCATCCCAAAAGTCAGCTGTATCCAATATGCTGATGACTCTACTCTGATTTGCTCGGCCACATCTCCAATAGAGTTATGGTCAGCTACCCAGACCACCTTTAATACAATAGAAAACTGTCTTTCTGAATGTCATCTGATCCTAAATCCCCAAAAAACTAAAATGCTGTTATTTTCACCAACACGTAGGTCTACCGCTTTCACCTTTACCATAAATTCAAATGACGGCACAATAATCTCCCCTGACCCCTCTACAAAACTATTAGGTGTCATCATAGATAATAATTTAAAATTCGACCTACATGTTAACCAAACTATCAAAACCATCAATAAAAAACTAGGGTCACTTTACAGAATAAAAGCCTTCCTAACCCCTCCAGCTAAAATTACCATAGCTCGCTCTCCCCTTCTTTCAACCCTTCTGTAAGCATCCCCTCTACTCTCGAACTTAAACAAGACTGCCCTTAACAAACTCTCAATTTGCTACAACCACATTGCCAGGTTTGCCACTGGTCTGCCATTTAGGACACATCATTGCATCAATCTAAACCAGCTTGGATGGCTTGAACTACCCAGCCCAATCCAGTATAACCAACTGATTATGGCCTATAAAATCCTCTATAATCCGGACAATACTCCTGCACTTAAAAATATTATCACCCCCTATAACAATCCTAGATCGCTTCGATCCTCTAACAAACTACTAATTCAGACTAGCAAAATTAATAACACAGCCGGTGACTCTCTTTGCAAACTCTGTAAGTAGATCCTGGAACTTTCTTCCAGCTGATATTACCTTGCTGTCCACCTTAAGTCAATTTAAAACTGGACTCAAACAACATTTGTCACTTAACTGGCTATGCCACTGTATCAAGCCTGGCTAACTCTCTCTAGAATGTGTAAAAATCTGTTAACCATCTTACTGTGTAATTTAATTTCATCCCGATTTACACTCGGGATTAACTCTAACCTGTGGAACTTGTTTAACTTGCTTATGTAATCTCTGTAAATAGTGTGTTTGTAATATGTAATGCTGTATCTGCTTACCCTTGGAGCTTTTCTCCCCGGGCCTCCGCTGAAAATGGACATGCATCCAGTCGGACTATCCCGGTCAACAAATGTAAAATAAAAATTCAAAAAAAAAAAAAATATATATATATATATATATATGTGCATATATTTGTGTGTGTGTGTGTGTGTATACACACACACATATATATATATATATATATATATATATATATATATATATATATATGCATATATACACACACATATTTATATTGTCAAAATAAAATAAGGCACTGCCTGCATAGATAATGTCACTTTATTCAGGCACATAGTCATAAAACGCAGTCTGCTTTCTTTATGATAGTGAGTCTAAATACAGTGGCTGTATCTAAGCTGTATACCTACACACATTATTTATCCCTGCCGTTATAGTGGTAAGGGGTCTAAGCTTACTTATGCAGTCAATCTATTGATATGAAAGCATTGTACACAGAGCACTGATACCATATTGTCTGCATGATAGCTGTGGAACCTGTACTGTATCTGACACTGCCTCTGTCCATGTTTCAAGTAAACAGACACAGCCTTCCTGTTACTCCCAGCCCTCCTCCTGCATGGCAGCATGCTTAGCAGTCTTTCTCAACAAGTCTTCTGCCACATGCTACACAATTGCTAAGCTCGGCACTAGTGAACACAAGTTTAGTGTGTACGCTACTTTTCTCATGCAAGAAGTGTGATTTGTAACCGTTCAGATCTGTACTTACAACAGTGCATGTCGTGGTGTTACTGTGCTCTTTCTCCAGAGTTAGTCAGTATGTAAGGAGGAGGTCTTTTTTGTTTTTCTACTCAGAGAACAAAGCCTTCATGAGTGTTTGGGTGTGTGTTTGTGTACTTGTGTTTTAAAAATAATGCACAAGTGCCATAGTTTTGAAAGTTAGTGCCAAAACTGACAGGCTGTATTAGTTTTCAGCAGAACTGTTTTGTCAATAAAGTACAGTTTTCTTGTCCAGAACATTTGTCATTCATGTAGCTAAGATGCATCTGAGGTCTCAATTTACTTATGTGCTCTTGAAGTTTATGGGTGTAGTCCCTAAGCTTATCATTTTACTTCTCTGAACGAATCATAGTGGCTGACCTTTAACAGCAATCAAGTTACTGTTAAGCATTTATTTGATGGCTAGTTAAGTCTGCCTACTTTGATGAATATGTATATGAAAACTGTACATTTATAGAAGTTGATAGTGTTTCACTGTTGCAGTCATAATTCCTTGACATTTCTGCTGTGGAAGCCCTTGGCCAGCTCGCTTTGTGTGATAACATCAACTGGTAAATGCCCCAGTCTGTGTTTTAGCCAGTACCCAATGCCTAGTGTTTTTACTTTATTCATCTATCTTACTCCTGACATTACTTCTGGCAAAACCTTCTTCATCCATCACTCACTGTTATACAACACTTGCTGTGTACAACGCTTGCAGCTAGCCTTCTAATTTGTCCAGTGGTATGGCTTGGTTTTGCCGTGTACTTACTGCACGCTGAGTATTGTGATATAAAACTGGTTGTGGATGCTGCCATGCAAGCTGTAGTATATCTGTTATATCAAGCCTGGTCCATGTTTACTGAATTATTGGTTATGCCTTGTTATCCTCTGTGTTTCTATAATCGTTAGTCTTGCCTTGTTATTTGCTGTGTGAAACAAGATGATGCATAAACTGGAAGTTGTTTAGCAGATTCCTGGGCAACTGCAGTGGTAGGGAGTTAAATGGAGATTTTACATAAATTTATAGACCATGTTTAAAAGAAAATACACACACACAATTCAGCAGTGAAGCTGTAAACAGTCTGCAGAATGTGTTCCTTAAAACAATTATTAAAAGCCTTTAACACATATATAGTAAGACACAAAGTATAGGAATGGCAGCACTTCATATCCATAGTTCCCTAGCTTGCTGAGTGCTAAGTTATTAAAGTGAGAGAGAATGTTTGTTTACTTGAGGGTCTGTTATTAAAAGCAACAAAAATAAATTGGTGATGTGCAATCCATTTAGAACACTAAAAACGAGAACTCTGAAAGTGAAACCTAACCAAACTGCTTTCACTTTTTAGTTGCATACACACCTTTGTCTCTGTGGTAGAAGATTTTTTATAATATCTTAAAGTATAATGTTTTCTTGAAATGTATGCGCTTTTGTTTGAACTCTTTTATTGTTTCCATCTTCTTCCATCAAGCAGCACAATATTAGTGTCTTGTATATTGACAGAGAAGATAGAATTGTGTGTTTCTGCATTAACGTTTTATAATTTTATGTAAATTAGCTTCAGTAAGTGGCAGAGGATTTGTAAGAAAACAAAAAGTTGGTAGCATATGGCATTACACCTGGATACAGCTAGCCTGCATGCAGTTTTTCATGGTGCTCTGAGGCCTTCTTCACCACCTTTAGCTGACTGTGTACACTACAATCCAGTCACCATGGTTAGATGTTCTACATTTTTATAAAATAGTTCATCCTTTGACTGATAAGCTTTTCCCCACAATCGACTAGTTTTGACCTTTTCTTGTTGTCTCTCTCTCTCTCTCTCCCTCTCAATCTCTGCCTTTCTTCTCTCTTAATTTCTTGTCTATCATAATTCTGTAGATATGCATTGTAGCTCTTGTATTCTTTCTCTACATATCTACAGCTGTTAAGCTGGTTTCTTATTTTTAAGTGTTTCAACCTTATCTTTGTCAAAGTTTTATGTTCCTTGTCCACTCCTGTTATATCATTTACAAGTAAATCCTTCAGAGTTGCACACAGTAATTTGCGAGTCCTCTACAGTGGATGGAACTACTTTGACATTCGTGTAGTAAATGCACTGGCTGTACAGTGACACACCATACTTGTGACAGATGCTCTCCCATCCTGAGCCTAGTGGTTCTTACTCGATGTGATAAATGCTCTCAGATTTCAAGTTTAGATTTGGTAAGAAATTGAAGGGGTGGCTGATGGTTCACAGGCAGTGATGTTTTCCATCAAACTTGTGATCACTGATGTGTCTGGGAAGCTTGTTTTGTTCATTAATTTTATTACGTACCTCTTCTTTTAGATTTAAAGCAAGTTTAGTTTATTTACATAGAGCATCAGGGTGGGAGATGAGTCACTGAGATGGGTGAACCTTTGAGAAGATTTAGTTTGATAAGATTGGTTAGTTTGATACGATTGGTACAAGTAGCAGTAGCTGAGGTTAAATGCAAAGTAGTGTATAGTTATAGCTATGCATACTGACATAAAGTCAACAAATGAGGAACATGTAACATAATTAACTACTTTACAGGAAAATGTGTATTCAGTCAGAAGAGATCTATTCTCCATAACCAGAAAAGCATTGGAACTACCTAGCTATTGAAACTTTTCCATGAAGTTAGGAACACTCTCACTTCCCATCATTCATCACATGTGCGTGTCTCTTCAAATTGTTGTTCGCGTACAGTAACAGAAGACTGGTCCATGATGCATTTACCAGTTCTTGCTGAAATTAATCATTTAATAGTTAGGATAAGTAGAATTCTTTGCATCTTAAGCACTTTCTTCCTCTTAATTTTTATTACATGTTTCTTTCTTTTTGACAAACTTTCTAGTCAGTTTCTCCCCTTTCTTTCATCAGTACTTGGTGGTTAGAGACTAAGCCCCCCCTTGCTTGCAATATCTCAGGCTTTCCACCAGTATGCATTGAGTAAAGCTATTCCATCCTCCAGTAGGCATGCAGTGTGTTGTCTTTTGTTTGGGCAAGTTCCATATCCCCTACAGATGTAAATTTATTCATGATTTGAATTAAGTGACCAAACGAAGGCACAAAGAAAAACTCTGGATGCATTGGTTGCAAAAGCCTATACCAAATGAGGAACTGCTACAAAATAGAGATCTGATAAGAAGATCTGTCCTCCCTAACCAGGTGGACATTAGAAGCACCTGGAATTTAAAATTTTCCAGGCTGTCAGGAACCCTCCCACTTCTCATCATGCGTCACCTGACCAGTGACGTCAGTGAATCCTTTGGTTCTTCCTCACAAATACCCCCTAAAAATAAGGTACTAATATTAGTACAGAGAGTCCCTTCCTTCCTAAAACAAAACAAAGAATAGTTCTTTGAAAACTGTCTCTGTTTACTTGTCTCCTCCTTTTCTGGTTGCTCTTTGATGTTTTCCTTAGAGAGTCGGGTAAATTTGATAGCCATTTCAGCTAAAGCTGTTAACAGTCCCACTATATCAATAGTTTGCACTGTGCCTGTGCTGAGATTCCCTTTGCCTCTGTTTAGCCATCAGATTGCAGACTGTTGTGTGTTTAGCCCTGCTCCAGATTATGATAAAAAGGCAAACATCTTATTTAATTCACATGGTAGGCACTCCAGTGTACCCTCTCTTGCCCTTTCAGTATCTGGGTATTGAGAGTCTTTTGACATGGCTTTTTTCCCTGGGGCCAACATCCCCCCTGCTGATAACTTTTATATCAGCATCAGTAGTCAGATTGCTATCGCTGATTAATAAGGAGTCTGCTCTGGTGCCAGGCCTTCAGAGGTGCTACTTTATCTGACATCAGTTCTTTCAACTTCTGTCATATCACAGGTCTGCATCCTGCTTACATCAGCATATCTAACTGTAATTTCTATGGCATCAGACCCTCATCATTGATGATGGTGCCAGGGTTTCCAGTGTTGATACTTGTACTAGCATTGGGTCTGATGTCAGTGCCCATGTCTGTTTCAGGATTTGTGACACTGAGTTGGTGGCCTGGATTTCAAGCATATTTGTTCATACAGAGTGTTCCACCAATGACACTGCCAGTGTCAGTAGTTATTGTCCGCTGTCTCTGACACTAGGCAAGACAGAAGTTCCTTTGATCTGCAGTCTGCCCCACCCAGGTTCTCTGTAAAGTGGACTTTATCCTCAGCTGACACTGAACTCTCCCACAACAAAGCCATGTAAAGTATTAGCTTATGGACCCACCTCTAGAGGATTTGAATGAGGAGGAGAGGGCTAATTACCTGCCCTGAAAGACCGCATTTCTGTGGAATAGCTACATTTTTTGGTGCATTCCCTGTCTAACCCTCAAGCCTCTTTCTTAGCCTCTTATTGGTCTACTGTTCCCTCAGGGGTGAGAGCCCTTTGGCCCATTCATTACCCTTGGAGTCAGGGTTGATCACACTAGGAGAAGTGTTGTCATCTGTGCAGGGATCAAAATTCTTAAGCCCTAATAATTCCGTGCACATGCTCACTTTGCACTCCCAGACATGTATGTAATTGGGTTAGCGCAGCGCTATCACTCACTATCTTGAGGTAAGTGAGACCTCTGACATCTCCATCCTGTAGGATCAAATACTGCAGAACATTCCCCAGCCACCACTGAGGAACCCATGATGAATATGCATGCATTCCCAGACACAAGCCCCACAAACTCTCAAAGTAGAGGTGAGTGAGCTAAGCCCTTCATCTCTCTCCAATCCTTAATTGGTTCCATCAATGCTGGGATAATTGTCAAGCTCTGCTCATGTGGGACACTGTCAAAGAATTTTCCTGTGTGCCACAGTGCCAGTCATGTCTTGAATTATTGTAGCGACATATGGGCTGGCCTGCTCACTCCATTCCCTTTTGTCAGTGCAGACTCCAGAAAGGATGCAGGTTTTCTCTTCTGTCATTCTGATTAGTCCTAACAAGTAGATAGCCTTAGAGATGCCATCAGAGTTGCTCGGAGTAGCCCGGATATATTTGTCCCGGTCCTCAAGAAGTGTGCTGTCTGGGAGTAGATTCCTAAGCCAGATAGAGCAATCTGTACAGAGACCTTGGAGAAGGCTGCAATGTCTCAGAGTTCAGTTGTCCATTCTTCCAGAAACAGAGTCAGGATTTGGAAATATTGTTTTGTGTCCGACATGTTATCTTTGCAGCCACAGTTCTATGTTCTTTACATGGTTTACTAACAGTGGGACCTAGATGAAGAAATCCACAAAACGGTAGAGGCTTTTTTGAATGAGCCCTTGAAGGACAAGTTGCTGATTCAGTCTTTAACCTCCTCAAACATGTGGCCCATGTGATGTACAGGTTGGCTTAGGAAGCCAGTTGAGCTGCTGAATCAAGCCTTCCAATTCATCAGCATGTCTGGCTTCACTTTACTAATCTCATTGAAGACCAAACTATGGCCATTTTAGACTCCTTTTCTGGTACTAACCTCATTGGTAAAGAAATCTAGAAGAACCTAAAGAACACGGAGAAGCAGGAGAGATCCCTGATTTCTGTGAAAGTGAATTTGTACCCTCCACAGCGTTATTTTTCTTGAACACAGTGGAGCCAGCACTGGATGTGGATCCACAGTGGCACACAGCAGTCTCAAAAACTACGAAGCTGCTGAGAAGTAACAAGGCAACCAACCTAATTTCCATCAGGGTCACAGTCTCAAAGTTAAATGTCTGTAATGCTCCAAGATGCTATAATCTACCTACAAGTGGGAATTAACAATCCTGAGGACTTGACCAAAAGACCTGCTGTTGCAGTTGATAAAGAAAATGATACTAAAGGATTGTCAACTCTCTTCCTACAAATAATGGCGGTATTAAGCCTCCTACCAAAAAAAAAAAAATCAGCCCAGGAGGTCCAACCTAAATTCAAAGTATTACAAAATATTCCACATTATTTTGATAGATTACCAATGTCCTCCCTGCGGTTGGGAGGGTGTTCGAAAGACATGCATAAATGGGCATGCATTCGTTGAAGGTTGAACGTCGAGCTGGCACCTTGGCGTTCGTGAAAATCTACTGCCAATCATTAGTGGACCGGAGTTCCACTGTGGCGACCCCTAACCAGGAAATGCCGAAAGACAACAACAACCAAGTCTATGTCTATTGTAACAGACTGGAGGAAGCCAAGATATTCAACATAGACAGTTTCCTCTACAGAGGCTGTGGTTTATCACAGTCTTTTATTAAGCTGTTTCATTTGCTGGGTATAATGTACTAAATATGGGCAAAAGATTTCTAAGTTCACCCCTTCTAGTTGGTTAGTTAGCTGCATGTGATATTGTCATATAAAATATGGTAAGGCCTTACCAGCAGCTCCAAAGTTCCATTTTACTACAGTTGTAACTATATCTGCTTATTCTTCTGTACTGCAAATACCCTGAGACGATGATTATGCAGTTGTAGCCTGTCTTCCCTTAATATCATTGCAAGGCAGTACAAACTAGACATGATCTGCAGGTCCAGGTTTTCACTTGGATTCAGCATTTGCTGTGGTATGTATCTATGAAGATGACCACCTGCAGGGTAATGTAGGATGAACCTCTTCTTTTCGGATAAGAAAGTTATGTATTTACACCAGTGCTAGACTTTAAGAAAAAAGAAGATCCAGCCTATAGAAATAGTCCTTTTCTGTTCCTCAGCTTCAGTGTATCTGGTCTGTAGTATCTTCTCCTTTTCACCCCCCAGGATTCTCCTCATTGCTGTCCAATACTGGAACAGAAATTACAGAGAGTAAGATACATGGTACATGATGGAAAGTGGGAAGGGTTTGTGGCAGCCTGGGAAAGTTTTGCCTGCAGAGTGGTCCTAATGCCTGCAGCAGTAGTTGGGCTATTAACAGAATAGACCACCTTCTTACAGGTCTGTCACCATTGTGTGTAACAATGTAACACTGTATTTTTCTACAGCAGTGTAGTAGAGTTAAATGCTTTCTTCTTCTATTTGTATCAAAGAAGAATACATTCAGCAGGTGCCTGATTAATAAATAAATAGACTTTAGTGACAGATACCCCAGCTAACTCAGTTTTGTTATGAATGGCCTTATCCTGAGCATTGTTAAAATCAGTCACTGTTTTAGCAGCACTAGTTATTCTATAATAGAGTATATACATATATAATGTGTGTATAGTATAGTACAGAGGAGAAAATCAACCAGTTTTATGAGCATCTGAATCACCTTCTGGAAGTAACATATACAAATATATTACATTCATCAGAGGCAATTAGAATGCTAAAGTTGGTAGTCAAAGTACAACTGAAATAACAGGAAAGTTTGGCCTTGGAGTATGAAATGTAGTAGGACATGGGCTAATAGAATTCTGCCAAGATAATTCCCTAGTACAGGCAAACACACTTTTTCAGCAGTTTGAGGTATGTCTTCACACATTGATATCACTAGACGTTCAACAATGAAATCAGATTGATAATATATTATGTTTTGTATTCAGAGGGAGTAGAGTTATTTAATTTCAGCAAAAAAAAAAAAAAAAAAAAAAAAGGAGAGACCTGTAATGGATTGTGTCTTAGGCTACGTTTGGAATTATAGAAAACAACTAATGCCTTCAGACTAGTTGGCTACAAGTCCAACAATTTTCCAAATATACAGAGAAGGTGAAGAACAAATTTAGGGAATTAGAAGTGGTGAAGAAAGCATCTGAAGAACTGCAGACAGGAGTTTTTGATGTTGTCCATGAGGTGAAATATATTCCAAATAGAAGGATGATTAAAAAGGCAAGAGTGACTTTTTGTTGAGGCTTTAAAAGGGACAGAAAAAAGGAAGGACAGCAATAAGCAAATATAATAGGCATGTTTAAATGATCCATCAAAAAACTGTGATTAGGTAATAGAATGGGAAAATTAGCTCCCTTGAAGAAGGGAAACTACTAGGAATAGCTAACATTATAAAAGGCAATGGAGGACAGGACCTAGCAAGTGGAGAAGTTAAGAAGAGGTGGCAGTAATTTACCGAACTAAGTAAGAATGACCCTAACATCATTGATGCATACAGTGGTTTATGTTCCTTGATCTAGCGCAAGACATCCTGGGGAGTGAAGTTAAATGTGTCCTAGAAAGGCTTGCAAATAAACCTTCAGGAAGTGATGCAATTCTAGCTGCATTGTTTAAAAACTAGCATATTTAGAAAACACAGTAACAGCCATTGGATTGCAAAAGCTCTACTTACATTCCATTTCTAAAGTGGGCAATGATAAAAGAGGTTTAATTAATGAACAAATGAATACTTTTCACATGATAGCAATGTAGGTAATGTTCAAGATCCTGTAAGCTAGACTCCAGCAATATATGAGCAAGGACATGCCAAATGTATTAGCTAGTTTTAGACATAGAGGCACCCGAGATCAAATTGTCAGCATCTAATAGACAACTGAGAAAGCAAGGGGGTTCCAGAAAATATTTACTTCTGCTTTATTAACTTCTCTGAATTCTGTGGTGATGTAGACCATGTAAACTGCGGCAAGCTGTTGGACAATGGGGATACTGCTTCACATTATTTCCCTGCGGAGGAATCTGTATCAGAACAAGAAGCAGCAGTTTGAACCAAATATGGAATAACTGTCTACTTCAAGATTGGGAAATGATTGTGTCAAGGCTATATGTTGTCACCCTACTTATTTAATTTGTATTGTGAATATATTGTGCAAAATTCTGGGTTTGATGAAGCAGATACTGGAGTCAGAATTGTTGAGAAAAATAACTTCAGATAACGCAGATGACATGCTCTGTTGGCTGATGAGGAAGAGTTGAAGAGGCTGTTGTTGAAGGTAAAAGCAGAAATCACAAAAGCTGAATTGTTCAACATAATAATGTCTTCTCTTATGATGTCTTTGCAAATAGATTAGGAATTAGTGGAGGCAGTGACAGTTTTTTTTGGCACAAAGTTTCCTGCATATGGTGTTTACATCCATCAGGTTAAGCCTCAACTTATTGGAAGGAAGGATAAGAGAAATTTGGATAAGATTATAAAGATAAAAAATATCACATTGTCAGTAATAGTCGGTGTAGGTTGTAGTGTATCATCAAAGTTATAGCTTTTCCTGTAATAACATATGGCTGTGAGAGTTGTGCACCAGAACGTTGATGCTTTTGAGCTGTGCATTCTGAGACTGGTATTTCAAATGCCATGCAAAAGAACAAGCTGCAAGGAAATATGAATAACAACCAGAACTGAGAAAAACACACTTTATAATAGCAAAGCTTTCGGATAAAATCCTTCCTCAATACTAATACAAACAAATCTAAAAACCAAATGGTTTAAATACTGGTCACTGAAGTCACATGACCAGCAGTCCAAAAATCATGTGACCACAAGTATATAAAACAAATCATTAAAATTAGAAAAATTAGAAAAAACATAACATTATCGCAACCTAGTATGTTGCAATTTAACAAGAACAGGTTTCCAGGTAATCATATTATTTAAACCTGGAAAATGGTCAGAGTTCAACCTAAGAATCCATTCATACTCTTTTAATTCAAGTAAATTACCACTATCACCACCTCTGGCAGGAGGCCGTATTACATCAATAACTCTAAAAGAGAATCTATGTTCAATACCTGAATCAACTATGTGCGTATACAAGGCATTACTGTCAATGGCCCTTCTAATCTCTGATTTGTGTTCAGTGATGCGTTCTTTTAGCTTTCTAGTGGTCTTACCCACATAGAATGCAGTACATTTCACGCAATTAGCTAAGTACACCACATTAGATGTAACACAACTGGTAGAAAAATTAAACTGATAAACTTTACCACTAATAGGATGTTTGAACTTATCACTGCAACCAACCACAATATCACAACAGCAGGAACAATTCAAACAGCCATATGTGCCGGGCTTAGTGGTAAAAGTCCTCTCTACAGGCCTGAAAAAATCTTTGTAACATAACATATTCTTCAAGGACTTCATATTTCTATATGAGAAAAAAGGCCTGT
The DNA here is from genome assembly GCF_019279795.1 of Protopterus annectens. Taxonomy (NCBI): domain Eukaryota; kingdom Metazoa; phylum Chordata; order Ceratodontiformes; family Protopteridae; genus Protopterus; species Protopterus annectens. The sequence goes on along the minus strand of NC_056730.1, from coordinate 517,862,886 downwards.
CACCAAGAATGTCTTTAATCTCACTAGAGGCCATTAGTACAACCCATTTCCTCTGTATTATTTGTTTTACAAAACAAGTCAAGGTATTATAACTAGTAAGATACATAGTGCATACTTTTGAACATTCTAGGTTAACAGAACCAACATCATCCCCAAGAAAAATCGGCTTCAATATTGTCTTCCTATTAACTAAAACTTTATTTTTTAAATCTAAAACTAGTTTAGAATCATAACCACTATCCAGAAACTCTTTGGACATCTCATCCAACTGTAAATTAAATGTAGCATCATCAGTATTTAATCTACTAACTCTATTAAACTGTGAAGTAACAATCCCCTTAAAGACATGTGGGGCATGCATGCTGGAATAATTAATGTATCTATCAGAGTTTATCTCCTTTTTGTGAATACTGGTATGGATAGAACCCTCACATAGTTGTATCTTAACATCCAAGAAATTAATCTCACTATCAGAGGCATCCATCTTAAATTTCAAGAAACTGGTGGTTGCATTTAAATAATGAACAAATTCATTTAACTGTGAAAGGGAACCTTTCCAAACCATAAAACAATCCTCAACGAAACGTTGATAAAAACATATATTACTTACAAAAGAATTATCCAAATTATAAATATAAGCTTTCTCCCATTGGTATAACACCAAGTTGGCATAAGTGTTAGCCACAGAAGTACCCATGGCTACACCAGTGAGTTGCAAATATAAGCATTCTTCAAACAGAAAAATACTGTTCCTCAAAACTACATCTAGAAGAGAACAAATATTCTCAACAGATCTATTCACAAGAGAAGACTGGGAGATCAAAAATTGTCTGATAGACTCAATACCAAAATCATGCGGTATTACAGTAAAAAGGGATGCTATATCAAGCGTTATAAACAAATACTCACTTTGTCGATAGGAACCACCAATACTATTAAACCAAACATGCAATTTACAAAGAAAATCAGATGTATCTCTTAGCACAGAAGTGCATTTAGGTAAATATAGTTGCAATTGTGTTTGCAAATATATAGATATAGGTTTGGTGATCCACCCCCTTCCCGATACAGTTGGTCTCATGGGGGGGTTGGTCACCGACTTGTGTATCTTAGGCAGCCCATAGAGACAAGGAATAATTGGACAAGAGACAGTAAAAAAATGAAATAAATCCAGAGTAATATCACCACTAATTTGCAAATCATAGATCACCATATTGACATAACTAATACATCTTTTAACATCTATTGATGTAATACGTTTAAAAGCCTCAACATCATTCAGTAGAACAGAAACTAAAGATATATACTTAGGCCGATGCATAAGGACTACAGCCCCACCTTTATCGGCTTGTTTAATCACTAAATCTTTGCTCGCCTGTAAACTTTTGAGCGCTTGATACTCATCAAATGTTAAATTAAAGTGAGAAAATCTCAGAATATTGCAGTCAGAATACAACATTCTTAATTCCCTCTCACATAAATCATGAAATGCTGTAACCACAGGCATACTAGAAGGTATAAAGGTACTACGCCGTTTACATGAAACTCCATTAATGACAGAGTTACCAAACAAAACCTTTAAATTTACATTTCTAATGAAAATCTTAAGGTCTGTGAGCGCAGTCACTAGATCACCCTTCGCTGTAGGAATAAAATTAAGCCCTTTATGTAGTACTGAACAATGAGCAGAGTTCAAGTTAAAGGTTGAAAGGTTGAGAATACCTTTAGTCATTTGCGACTTACTTTGCCCTGCCCTAAAGGGCTCTCATTCTTACGTTTGCCTGGGATAACTGTTTGTCCCATAAACGGTTTCCTTCTTGGAGAGGAACGCTCAGTTACAGCCTCCGGCTGTTCTAGATGAAAGCGTTTGCCAGAGAAATTAAATGTAAGTTGCTGTGCCTTCTTAACCACAGTGGAACGCGAGTTAGCCTGTCCATCTTGCTTGTCGCTAAGTTCTGACTGAGAGCAAGCATTCGTGGAGTCTAGCGTAGATGTCGCCAAAGTAGGCGTATTCACTTGTAAGTGATTCGATGAAGCTGCCAAAGCCGGTTCATGTTGTTGTGCAATATCAGCTGTAGTTTCAGAAAAGCCATCAAGAACATCTAAACATCTCTTATTACTACGTACTGCAGCATTAGGTTTAAAAGTTTGATAATTTTTCGGCCATGAGAAAATATGACCCCTTTGGAAGTCGTTGATATCACGCGTGAGCTTACGCTTCTTCGTTACTTCCAAACGGTCATCCAATGCTTGTGTTCTGTCAAGTAGCTGCTGATATACTTCACCCATAGATGCAAATACAGGCATATCCATTAATTCATTTTCCATATTTAGTATCTCATCTTTAAGTTCCTTCTCGATAGTTGAAAAGAATTCATTCATTAAACTCATGTAATCCAAACTTAACTTGATGTTAAGTTGCTGCCACCGCTTCAGGAGCTCAGGATAAGCGTTCCCATATGAAGGCATTTTGAGAACTCTCAAGCCACGTGGGATGATGCCTTTATCTAGATATGTAGAAAAGCTAAAATGCTGCCATTGCAAGCGTTTATAAGTACCCACTTTTTTTTCAAAAAGATTCAGCTTTTTATGAAAATCTGAAACATTCTCAGATTTCCAATGTTCATCACTTTTCGATGTAGAACAAACCGAAGAGGCAAACTGCAGTAAAGGATTAGTCTCATTCATAAACAGAGACTTGACAGAGTTAATAGTCTTCACCACTTCCATGTTGAATAAATGGATAAAGGACTGCAGCACGACCCTTAAACTGATGATGCTACATTTAATTTACAGTTGGATGAGATGTCCAAAGAGTTTCTGGATAGTGGTTATGATTCTAAACTAGTTTTAGATTTAAAAAATAAAGTTTTAGTTAATGGGAAGACAATATTGAAGCCAATTTTTCTTGGGGATGATGTTGGTTCTGTTAACCTAGAATGTTCAAAAGTATGCACTAGGTATCTTACTAGTTATAATACCGCGACTTGTTTTGTAAAACAAATAATACAGAGGAATTGGGTTGTACTAATGGCCTCTAGTGAGATTAAAGACATTCTTGGTGACAGGCCTTTTTTCTCACATAGAAATATGAAGTCCTTGAAGAATATGTTATGTTACAAAGATTTTTTCAGGCCTGTAGAGAGGACTTTTACCACTAAGCCCGGCACGTATGGCTGTTTGAATTGTTCCTGCTGTTCTGATATTGTGGTTGGTTGCAGTGATAAGTTCAAACATCCTATTAGTGGTAAAGTTTATCAGTTTAATTTTTCTACCACTTGTGTTACATCTAATGTGGTGTACTTAGCTAATTGCGTGAAATATACTGCATTCTATGTGGGTAAGACCACTAGAAAGCTAAAAGAATGCATCATTGAACACAAATCGGAGATTAGAAGGGCCATTGACAGTAATGCCTTGTATAAGCAAGCACATAGTTGATTCAGGTATTGAACATAGATTCTCCTTTAGAGTTATTGATGTAATACGGCCTCCTGCCAGAGGTGGTGATAGTGGTAATTTACTTGAATTAAAAGAGTATGAATGAATTCTTAGGTTGAACTCTGACCATTTTCCAGGTTTAAATAATATGATTACCTTGAAACCTGTTCTTGTTAAATTGCAACATACTAGGTTGCAATAATGTTATGTTTTTTCTAATTTTTCTAATTTTTCTAATTTTAATGATTTGTTTTATATACTTGTGGTCACATGATTTTTGGACTGCTGGTCATGTGACTTCAGTGACCAGTATTTAAACCATTTGGTTTTTAGATTTGTTTGTATTAGTATTGAGGAAGGATTTTATCCGAAAGCTTTGCTATTATAAAGTGTGTTTTTCTCAGTTCTGGTTGTTATTCATATTTCCTTGCAGCTTGTTCTTTTGCTAATTTGTTTGCTGCATTTCTGAGAACAAGTTTAAGGGTCATGCTGCAGTCCTTTATCCATTTATTCAACATGGAAGTGGTGAAGACTGTTAACTCTGTCAAGTCTCTGTTTATGAATGAGACTAATCCTTTACTACAGTTTGCCTCTTTGGTTTGTTCTACATCGAAAAGTGATGAACATTGGAAATCTGAGAATGTTTCAGATTTTCATAAAAAGCTGAATCTTTTTGAAAGAAAAGTGGGTACTTATAAACGCTTGCAATGGCAGCGTTTTAGCTTTTCTGCATATCTAGATAAAGGCATCGTCCCACGTGGCTTGAGCGTTCTCAAAATGCCTTCATATGGGAATGCTTATCTTGAGCTCCTGAAGCGGTGGCAGCAACTTAACATCAAGTTAAGTTTGGATTACATGAGTTTAATGAATGAATTCTTTTCAACTATCGAGAAGGAACTTAAAGATGAGATGCTAAATATGGAAAATGAATTAATGGATATGCCTGTATTTGCGTCTATGGGTGAGTTATATCAGCAGCTACTTGACAGAACTCAAGCATTGGATGACCGTTTGGAAGTAACGAAGAAGCGTAAGCTCACGTGTGATATCAACAACTTCCAAAGGGGTCATATTTTCTCATGGCCGAAAAATGATCAGACTTTTAAACCTAATGCTGCAGTACGTAGTAATAAGAAAAGTTTAGATGTTCTTGATGGCTTTTCTGAAACTACAGTTGATATTGCACAACAACATGAACCGGCTTTGGCAGCTTCGTCGAATCACTTACAAGTGAATACGCCTACTTTGGCGACATCTACGCTAGACTCCACGAATGCTTGCTCTCAGTCAGAACTTAGCGACAAGCAAGACGGAGAGGCTAACCTGCGTTCCACTGTGGTTAAGAAGGCACAGCAACTTACATTTAATTTCTCTGGCAAACGCTTTCATCTAGAACAGCCGAAGGCTGTAACTGAGCGTTCTTTTCCAAGAAGGAAACCGTTTATGGGACAAACAGTTATCCCAGGCAAACGTAAGAATGAGAGCCCTTTAGGGCAGGGCAAAGTAAGTCGCAAATGACTAAAGGCATTCTCAACCTTTCAACCTTTAACTTGAACTCTGCTCATTGTTCAGTACTACATAAAGGGCTTAATTTTATTCCTACAGCAAAGGGTGATCTAGTGACTGCGCTCACAGACTTTAAGATTTTCATTAGAAATGTAAATTTAAAGGTTTTGTTTGGTAACTCTGTCGTTAATGGAGTTTCATGTAAACGGCGTAGTACCTTTATACCTTCTAGTATGCCTGTGGTTACAGCATTTCATGATTTGTGTGAGAGGGAATTAAGAATGTTGTATTCTGACTGCAATATTCTGAGATTTTCTCGCTTTAATTTAACATTTGATGAGTATCAAGCGCTCAAAAGTTTACAGGCGAGCAAAGATTTAGTGATTAAACAAGCTGATAAAGGTGGGGCTGTAGTCCTTATGGATCGGCCTAAGTATATATCTTTAGTTTCTGTTCTACTGAATGATGTTGAGGCTTTTAAACGTATTACATCAATAGATGTTAAAAGATGTATTAGTTATGTCAATATGGTGATCTATGATTTGCAAATTAGTGGTGATATTACTCTGGATTTATTTCATTTTTTTACTGTTTCTTGTCCAATTATTCCTTGTCTCTATGGGCTGCCTAAGATACACAAGTTGGTGACCAACCCCCCCATGAGACCAATTGTATCGGGAAGGGGGTGGATCACCGAACCTATATCTATATATTTGCAAACACAATTGCAACTATATTTACCTAAATGCACTTCTGTGCTAAGAGATACATCTGATTTTCTTTGTAAATTGCATGTTTGGTTTAATAGTATTGGTGGTTCCTGTCGACAAAGTGAGTATTTGTTTGTAACGCTTGATATAGCATCCCTTTTTACTGTAATACCTCATGATTTTGGTATTGAGTCTGTCAGACAATTTTTGATCTCCCAGTCTTCTCTTGTGAATAGATCTGTTGAGAATATTTGTTCTCTTCTAGATGTAGTTTTGAGGAACAATATTTTTCTGTTTGAATGCTTATATTTGCAACTCACTGGTGTAGCCATGGGTACTTCTGTGGCTAACACTTATGCCAACTTGGTGTTATACCAATGGGAGAAAGCTTATATTTATAATTTGGATAATTCTTTTGTAAGTAATATATGTTTTTATCAACGTTTCGTTGATGATTGTTTTATGGTTTGGAAAGGTTCCCTTTCACAGTTGAATGAATGTGTTCATTATTTAAATGCAACCACCAGTTTCTTGAAATTTAAGATGGATGCCTCTGATAGTGAGATTAATTTCATGGATGTTAAGATACAACTACGTGAGGGTTCTATCCATACCAGTATTCACAAAAAGGAGATAAACTCTGATAGATACATTAATTATTCCAGCATGCATGCCCCACATGTCTTTAAGGGGATTGTTACTTCACAGTTTAATAGAGTTAGTAGATTAAATACTGATGATGCTACATTTAATTTACAGTTGGATGAGATGTCCAAAGAGTTTCTGGATAGTGGTTATGATTCTAAACTAGTTTTAGATTTAAAAAATAAAGTTTTAGTTAAAAGGAAGACAATATTGAAGCCGATTTTTCTTGGGGATGATGTTGGTTCTGTTAACCTAGAATGTTCAAAAGTATGCACTATGTATCTTACTAGTTATAATACCTTGACTTGTTTTGTAAAACAAATAATACAGAGGAATTGGGTTGTACTAATGGCCTCTAGTGAGATTAAAGACATTCTTGGTGACAGGCCTTTTTTCTCATATAGAAATATGAAGTCCTTGAAGAATATGTTATGTTACAAAGATTTTTTCAGGCCTGTAGAGAGGACTTTTACCACTAAGCCCGGCACGTATGGCTGTTTGAATTGTTCCTGCTGTTCTGATATTGTGGTTGGTTGCAGTGATAAGTTCAAACATCCTATTAGTGGTAAAGTTTATCAGTTTAATTTTTCTACCACTTGTGTTACATCTAATGTGGTGTACTTAGCTAATTGCGTGAAATGTACTGCATTCTATGTGGGTAAGACCACTAGAAAGCTAAAAGAACGCATCATTGAACACAAATCGGAGATTAGAAGGGCCATTAACAGTAATGCCTTGTATAAGCACATAGTTGATTCAGATATTGAACATAGATTCTCCTTTAGAGTTATTGATGTAATACGGCCTCTTGCCAGAGGTGGTGATAGTGGTAATTTACTTGAATTAAAAGAGTATGAATGGATTCTTAGGTTGAACTCTGACCATTTTCCAGGTTTAAATAATATGATTACCTTGAAACCTGTTCTTGTTAAATTGCAACATACTAGGTTGCGATAATGTTACGTTTTTTCTAATTTTTCTAATTTTAATGATTTGTTTTATATACTTGTGGTCACATGATTTTTGGACTGTTGGTCATGTGACTTCAGTGACCTGTATTTAAACCATTTGTTTTTTAGATTTGTTTGTATTAGTATTGAGGAAGGATTTTATCCGAAAGCTTTGCTATTATAAAGTGTGTTTTTCTCATTTCAAATGCCATGGACAGCATAAAGATCAGATCAGTTAATACTGAAAGAAATAAACACAGACTGTTCTGGAAGATCTGATGGTAAAACTAAAACTGAAATAGTGTGGCTACTTAACACTAAGACAAGATTCATTAGAAAAGGCACTCTGAATAGGAAAATCAAAGGCAAAAGAAGAAGGGGGCAGCAGAGGCAAAGACTGGTAAACACTCAGTGAAGTAATGAATATGAATTTGAAGTTGTCGCTAGACAGGCTTGGTATGCTGAAGTCCTTGTGGTCATAAAGAGTTGCTTTGACTAAATACAGTAGAAACAACTGGCTGTTCTACTCATCTTCTCCCCTTTATGAGAAAATGAATACTTCCTGTTTTTTGCAGTATGATACCCACCTGTGCTCCTTACATTCATGTTTCCCCATGCTTCCTTTTCTTAAAACTATACGTGTTAAGTTTCCTTAGTCTTGCATTATAAGGCTTTTAGTGTGGCTGTTTCCTCTGCATCCCAACACTCCATATGCCTTCCTTCTCACATTGTTTGTGTACATTCACTTACTGACATAGGCCTATTTTTTGTGTTGTCCCTGCCTCACCAAATTGTGTATCGTTTTCTTAGATTTTTGCTTCTTAGATGCATTATATTGCATGTTTTGTACTGATTAATATGGCATATTTTAAACCATTCATGAAGTCTAGCAATGTCGATTTTCATTCTTTCTACACCATCTTGTTGTTAATTAACTTTGTGTGTCATTAGCCGGAAGTCTGGGAGTTTCTTTCCAGGCCATATGCAGGACTGTTTGTAAATGCATTTACTTATTTATTTTTATTTGATCTATAATTTGTTTACCAAGGTTAGAGTACTAATTCATACGGATCAGTTTTGGTCTTAGCCCGACGGTGGAAGGGACCATATTTGGTAGTGAACACTGCTGTACACAGCAAGTTACTATAATTTCATCTGAGCAAACTCTGTTTACTGTAATCATGTGTAGTATCTGTTTTAACTATTCTGTAACACTGGGATACACAGCAAGCCTTATTTTTTCTTTTTTGTGGTGGCACTTTTGACAGATGTTAAGGAGGCTTTCTCCACTTCTCTTTTTTTGCTTTACACCTTGATTTACTTAGTCTGTAAATGCAGTTAAATGTTACCATTATTTTATTATTATTTTTTGGATAATGACTATTCATCTTGTCTGCTGCTATGTCAAGATTTTAATATTACCCAGAGTGTGTCAAGGTTTTAATAGTACCTAGTATGTGTCACCATTAGCTTTCATATTCACAGACATTCCCTGTTAGCGACATTGTGTTTTGGGTTTTGTCAGGACTCGGACTTTAGGTTAAATGGAATGGTAAAAAGAGTTTCTTTTACTCAGATCTGTACAATGCAGATGTCTGTGGCACATATGGCTCAACTTTATGCATCTACTGATTTAGAAGAAACTTGCTCTCCTCTGAAGATTACTTGGTGTCCCTTGTTGAGCTGTAATTATTTGAGGTGCTTTTACTTCAGGGTGCCTGGTGATGTTTGTCCATGGAAACTTACCACATTCCTCTTGAAATTGGTGGGTTTTCAAGAGCTGTTTGATGCCATTCTTGATACATTTTCAGACTATCACAGAGGAGATTATGCACAAAACCAATGCATGTAGGATTCCTTGAATGTTTCTTGAATGCAAACGTGCATACCTGGGGGTGGCTGTATTGATAAGCCTTTGACAGAGTACACGGCCATATATGATGCACTAAAATATGGGAGATCACAAGAATAAAGATTTTGTGCTGCCTCAAGCTGAGGGCATGACTTTCATGTACTGGACATGAGCAGTTTAAGACATGGTACTCATTCTTAAGGCTTAGTAGAACTCTTAGAACCTTCATTCACTGAAACTAGCCAAGTTGGCGGAGATTGATAGGCTGCCATAACAAGTGCATAAGGTCATACCACATCACTAGAAATCCTTCCAGAAAAGGTCAGTTTTCATTTGTAGACACTTTTGTATTTGCCCTCTCCTTCTTGTTGATTAGTGTCTACTTATGTCCTTTCCTGAGAGTATATTTCCCTCTCTATAGAATACCACCTCACATTTCCTTATATTAAAAAGTATGACATAACAGTTTATTCTCCACTGCGGCATTTCTAGCCTAGTAAAATTCATCATTGCACACTGGGTTGGAGCTGAATGAAATCTTATGATACTTTCTTTTTGAATTTGTCTCCCTTTCTCTTGCATCATTTCAGTTAGGCTGTCCATCCCCTCATTATGCACACTTTGCTTATGGAGCCATTTGCTTGAAAAGTAAGAAAGCTCTAAGAGTCAGAAAAACACACACTGAGGTATTTGCAGGGCTTTTTTGTTATTTCACTCCCACTGAGTTATTCAGGTTCAAAATTCACAACTCTTTGACATTGCACTTTCATATAAACTGCATTCACCACCCCCCCCCTTTCCTGGGGCCATACATCTGTAGCAACTTCACTGATTAGCTGAGTTTTGCACAACAGGAAGTAGGACACCGTGACTCACTCAAGGAAGGAGAGCAGGACTTGAAAGTCACAGAATATCCCTTCGGAAAAATAAATGTAATCTCCATTATTTTTTGTCTTTTTTGTTTTTTTGTAAAAAAAAAAAAAAAAAAAGTACAGATAATATAAGGGTTCCCATTACCAGATCGCAGACGCAGTTTGTCAAATGCGTCTTGATTGAACTGACAAGAGTGAAAAGGCAAAATAATGAAGCAGCTTTTAGCAAATTCTTTCCCTGGGAAAGAATTTGCTTGGCTGCTTTCGTTGCTTTGCCGTTTTCAGCACTGTAGTGTGATCTCGAAGTTGGTATATTTAAGTATGGGGGTGTGGGGGGCACAGCCCCCCACATTATGTAATGTTTTAAAGTTTTTTGTTTTTTTTTTAATTTCGGAACAGTGATTTTTTTTCCCTTGGAAAAAAAAAATCTCTGTCCTGAGGTTTCGACGTTGTAAGCTTTCACTTACATGGGGTCGATTATTTATTGTTAGCTTTTCTAAGCATGCAATAATATAATATAGACCCTAATGTAATACATACATAGAAAACAGATATGTAACATTTGCTTTAAAAAAAGATGATGATGATGGAGTATTTTTTTATTCCCATTCGAAGTAAGTCCGACTGGGGCATTGTAATCTCATCAGTTGAGCCATCACAGTGCATTACGTACAAGTAGCAGCTTTTCCAAAAAGCAACATAGCATCAGCACATCTGTTCCCATCAGAGCATTCAGGATTAGAAAAAGAAAACTGAAAATAGTAATAAGTAGTTATTGTTCTGGATTGTCTGTAACAGATGGCAAGATTACAGTGCATCTTTTTTCAGTTTCTTTCTATGGTGGTCATTTAAGTGAACCTAAAGTCTACTATCATCCCATATAATTAGGGAAACTGCACCTTATTTCTCTCCTGAATGTAAAGTATAAACTGTGTTTGTCAGTTTGGGTGAAAATGGTCCAGGAAGTGGCTTGTATTGTTATCCATCCTGATCAAACTGGATTTGTACCTGTAGGGTAGGTGATGGCATCATATGGGTGATGTTTTTCTTTTGGCCTTTCCTGGTTAGGGGTCACCACAGCAGTACTCCGGTCTGCTAATGATTGGCAGTCAATTTTTTTTTGTGATGCCGAGGTGCCAGTCCGACGCCCAACCTTCAACGAAGGCACGCCCATTCACGCATGTCTTTTGAATGCCACTGGACTGTGGGGAGGACATGCAGACTCCACACAGAAGGCACTCCAGCAGAGAGTCAAATGGGAGAACCTCTTGCTGTCAGGCGACAACGCTACCGCTGCACCACCGCTGCTTCAAGATGGTGATACATATTTGTGTTAGAAACCTCTGAATCTTTCTGATTGTGCTATGCATAGACACAGGGGAAGCCCTTGATAAGTTATCTTGGAATTATCTATTTGCAGTCTTGCAGAAGTTTAGGTTTCTTCTGCTGTTAAGTGATATCGTGAAACTATTGGTACAAGTTCTTTGAGATGTACAGGGTTAGGACCTCATATCTGAGTTACTGTAATATTCACTGTGATATGCAGACAGGATATCCATCCTCACATAGTATATACTTTGCTTATGGAGCAAATAATGCCATTTGTTTGTATAATAAGAACACTCTAAGAATCAGGGGATTACTATCTAGCTTAGCTGTTGTGCAAATGCAATATAGTTTACATTACCGTACACTGAAGGCATGCTACCTCACTGATCTGAGAGCTGTTCAGCTAGTACTAGCAGGTATCTAATTTTACAGTTTTATAGACAAATTGCAGTCCCTTTAGGGGAAGTGCACCCATCCTTTAGCTGCTGCAGGGGTATTTACTTTGGGAGAGACAGATTCTTGTCTGTGATAGCTAGAGATTGAGGTTTCCTCTGATAAGAAACAGATAATACAAAAAATGATGAGCATTAAGTGGGGGTGCATAGAGACTTGTGTAGACTACTGGTTTGGTAGATGGATGATTATGAATAAAAATATGTAGTGCCCAAGTCGGTGTTCACTGTTAATGTACTGAACCCATTGTTCATGTCTATGATTTGCTTCTCAAGGGAGACATTTGATAGGGGCAAGCTCCTAGACGAGCAGTATAACTAAATTTAAAGCAGGAGGTGGCAGTCAAGTCCCAGGTTTGTCAGTGTAACCTTTGTTGGCACATGTCCATATTTTATTCCCTGTGGTTATATCCATTGTAATAAGGCTAGCTGGAAAGATTTTGGTCTACAAACTTTCTGGGGCAAATGTGGAAATCTACAAGATTGGGCAGAGGTTTGGACATCAAATGTCCTGAAATGTCCCTGTAGGCCTGTTAATAATGTTAAAGAAACTTTGGATGACTTCCCACTATTATTACATGCCATGCTTGCAGACAGATCTTATATAGAAATATTGATAGCAAAAAAGACTATAGTAAAATGCTGTTTTCCTCATTACATGATGTATTGGGTTTTGGTCAGTGGTAAACTGTGTAGGTTGGAGTCCATTGATTTTGTTTTAATGGGGTGTAGCTCATTAGGCACCCTACTTTTATGCACTTTCAAGGGACAAGAAGATTGTTTAGTCTTAGCCATGAAGACTTACTGGATTGTTACAAGTTGACCATTGTTATGACATAGATAATACAAATGTATAGTTGACAAGGACTTGAAGCATGTTCTATATAGAGTCCAGTGGTTGACCTCCAGGCAGAAATATTGGGAGGTGCAGGTGTTAAAATTTACTCTCTACCTAACCTATATCTGTGGTGTAGAAGAAAAAAGCCCCAACCATGACCTAGATAATCTGAGCTCACTTTGCAGAGTGACCGCTGCAAGAGCTAGATTGGGGGGGGGGGTTCTTGAATGGTAGGTGTCTACTTATTCATCTGGGTGGAGGGCAGTGGTTTCATTTAGTTTACTACCACAATGGAAGCAGAACCTTGCATGACATTGATATGGCCTGAACCAGGGACATAAGTGTATGATCCTATGCCAGTGACAACAGTTCTCCTAGCTTGTGAATGTAAGTACACGCAAACCAACGGAAGGGAATTGCACACTCTGTGGTAAGGAAGAAACTCATTTTAGCCATCAGGGCAAAACTAGGACCCTAATAGAAATGCTGTCATTGTTGGGATGCCAGCAAGAGCCAAAACCACCTCCATTGCTGCTGCCTTAATGATAGCCCCACCAGTTGGCTGTAACTCCTTTAGGTGGTACAAAGTACAGGAGAATGTAGGTTTATAGAAGGTTACTAGGCTAATGGCCTTGGAGCCTTTACAAGCCTAGCCATATTTTTCTTCAGGTTTCCCAGTTGTCGGTGGTTAGGTGAGTGAAGTTTGCAGAGGTAAGGGTCTATTGTAGTTAATACCGACTTCCTCTGTCCAGGAGGGACATGGGCGCCAACCCAGGAGTGAATTTGTCACCCATCCATTGATCTAGGTTGTGTTTGAAGAGGGCTCAAAACACAATGGTAGAGGCTTGATGGTAAGTAGGCACAGTGACAAAAAATGTAGGAAAAAAATTGGTTTGTAGCCAGAAACCTCCTCTTACCTGAATGTTGGAAGAAGGTCTTTTTTTGGAAGCACTGGAAGACCCCACTTCTGTGTTTTCTTATGCTGTTGATGGACAGTTGATGCCTACAGCCTCCTCACAGATGACATTGTTAGAAGAATGTTTACATAAAAACACAAGATGGTGAAACAAAAAAAAAAATAGAGTAAGAATTTATTTAGCGCTTTCATCCACCAATTCACAGGACTTCTTCAGAATAAAATACCACATCCCTCCACAATTGTTTATAAATGTATAAGAATGTTGGCATCTTTCTTCAGCATTCAAGCTCAAATTTCAGATTTCTAGTTGGTTATCTGAGGTCTCTGCTTGATTGCTGTTGGAGATGTGAACAAAACAGTATGGGTTTACTGGAATCACATTTTTCTGGATTATTCAAACTGAACTGGAGCTGTTTTAGACAGAAGTTCTGAAGATGTTATTATTGTAACTGGGCCAAAGTTATCTGATGGTGTGAATTTATTTAAGGTAGCCATTTTATGCCATGTTCTGGATACGTGAGCAGAATTTTTATGGGGGTACTTACAGCTGTGTAGTCCAGACTTGGATATAGGGTAATCTTGCTGCTTGACACTTTAGAGGAATGTGTGTATATACCAATTTTACTTGTTTGCAGTTACTGGTAAATCTAAAGCTGGGAAAATGCTTAAGAAAAGTATAATGTGGTCTACATTTATAGACCGCAAATTGTTTTTGTTTGTGTAATCAAATGTATCATGGTAGGAAAGATTAATTTGGGGTGCTTTCAAATGTTTGACAATGGTATGGATTAAACTGGGGTGTTACAGGTGTATGATGGTGCATGCTTGTGCTAATAAGAAGTTGTATCTTGAAATGTTGGACTATCATTATACAAATAATTTTACCAGACTGATGAACTTTTTCTGTCTCAGCTTTCAGGTTGCACTTTCTTCACTCTCTTCTTTCTTGTTATTGCTTCCCCTGTCTTTCAGCTTTTCACGGTTAGGGGTCGCCACAGTGGAACTCTGGTCTGCTCATGATTGGCAGTGAATTTTTACGGTGCCGAGTCGCCAACCCGACGCCCAACCTTCAAAGAAGGCACGGCCATTCATGCTCGCACCTACCTGCATGTCTTTAACATCAATCGACCGCGGGCAGGACATGCAGACTCCACACAGAAGGTGCTCCAGCTGAGAATCAAATGGGAGAACCTCTTGCTGTGAGGCGATAATGCTAACCGCGGCTTATGTTATTGCTTCCCCTGTAAAGTTTGTTAAAAAATGTAGAATAAAAAATCCACCAAGCTGCTAAAGCTCTACAACACACTCCTTTATTATTAAGTGCTTTTCGTCCAACTGAATCGTTAGACTTCCTCAGATAAAATTAATTTAAAAAGCTGCAGTTTAAATAAACCCCTAAAAGGTCACATGACCTACTCATTACATATTCAAAGTAAACAGGTAATTTAGTTATTATCCATTAAACATGTATTGTTATATATAATATGTATATTATTATTAAAACACGTCTAGGAATGGAATTGTGGATTCGGACCAATCCATGGTAAAACATAGAAATGTATTTCACAGCCAGCCACAACATCTTACCAAGGTATTTTCCATAAAAACTTGCTCTTTTTAAACAGAACATATACATATACAAATATATATATATATATATGTATGTATGTATGCCTCTAAAATTCTAGACATGTACAAAATTAAATGTTAAACATTTAGAACATTAAAAACATGGTCCGATGACAGTATATGCCCATTCCTATCACCACTTATTATTCATGTGTTTATAAGTTTAAAAATAAAACCATGGAATGTAGAAAAGAATGAAATGCGTACCTACATGTGTAGTTGTGTTGAAATGTCAAAATCATCTATCTAAACTTTTAGTTTCAATAAACACATAATAGAGCATTTATCATTATGCCCAGGATATGTGTAGGCGTTAAGTCTTACATGCCAAATAAGTTTTAATTTATCTAATAATAGAGAATAAGGGCCACTCCTAGGATCATATTTAACCTGGTCTATGACCTTAAACTTAAACTTATGCTCAGGGAAAGTAGATATGTGCCTTGCTAAAGCATTTTCTTCTTTATGCTTATTTATGCTATACAAGTGTTCATACACTCCATCCCTTAATCTATGATCTGTCTTCCCAGTATAAAATGATGAACAGACTTGACATTTTGCCACATAGACCACTGCCTTAGAATTGCAGTTAAATTTACATTTGCTAGTTATTTTCAGACCGTTGATGGCTATACTACTTCCTTGCTCAATTATGTTGCAATAAGGGCAGTTGCCACACTGAGTCATACCTTTGTGGTAGAGATCTTTTTCTCCCTCTCTAACAAATTCTTAAAATTCAATCCCTTTCTCAGAATGAAGTTAGGGGCATCAGCTATTTTAGATGTCAAAACCAAGTAATTTTTCGGAGAATCAGGAGGGGGATAATTTAAGGAGAAGTGATCGAATCAGGGTCTGTAACGAAAATTCTAACAATAAGCAAGTAAATAACCAGCAGCAAGCGACAGTGCAGTCTTCCAGGCAGGATTTTACCAGGGGCAGGCCTCGCAATTACTACAACAAGCGGAGGAAGAACAACAACAGAAGATAACCACTGCCTGTTTGTTTGAAAAAGAACCGTTATTGAAAACAAAGAGAAGGACTTTTTATTTATAACTATTTTCTTCATTTGAAGTTTCTGGTCAACATTTTAGTGAAAGGTTTGTCATTTATTCCTAATAACAGAATGAATATAGCATAATCAATTTGTGACCTTAAAATGTTTTTTAGAAAGTTAAACCTACATCAGCTATTAGATGCACAGGATAGCAATGTTAATGAATTTAAAGTACCTAGTTGTTTTAACCCACCACTACACAACTTATCTATTTTTGAAAAAAATGTGTGAGTTGGATCTTATAAAATTGAGTAAATCAAGAGCTAGACGTGTTCAATTTAAATAAGGAAGAATGGTTTATTTAATTTATGTTCTGCGAAAGTCCATGTAATGAAACCAGATAAAGGAGGTGGACTAGTATTTATGGATATTAACCATTATGATAGGAAAATTCAAGCTATTTTGGAGTCTGCTGCATATTCAGAAGCCTCCTTAAATTAATTGAACATAGCGAACCAGCATATTAGAATTTACTTAAATGATTTATTTATAGAAGGTAGAATAGATAGCATATATATAATTACTTACAAATACTTTCACCAAGGACTCCATGTATGTTTGGAGTCCGTAAACTTCACAAAGATATAAAAGAATCCCCACTTAGACTGATAGTGGATGGGAGGGCTTCATCCACATATGCCTGTGCTAAATTTATAGATTCTATCACGAAAAAGTATGTTACAACAGAGGAAGTCATATCTAAGGATTCCTGGTCGTTTTTTGACAAACTAAACACCTTAGAATACAGAAGTGAATACAGTTTTCTCACGATAGACTTCAGGGATCTTTACACCAGTATTCCCCATGAACAAGGCATTGAGTGGGCTAGTATGAGAATGCAACAGAAGGGTGCCCCTGGGCAAGAAAATTCTTTAGTAGCAGAACTACTGGACATCATACTGACTCATAACTTTATATTTTTCAACAACAAGCACTTTGTTCAAACTAAGAGAGTAGCAATGGGTTCCCCATGTGGTTCCAGTTATGTGAACCTAGTGATGTCATTCTGGGAACACACATATATTCTAGGTAACCAGGAATTTCAGAATACTATCACATTTTACACAAGATATTTGGATAACATCTTTATATTTATAGAGGGAAGTAAGAATACAGCAAATACTTTAGTCCAATGGTTAAACGCTACATCTGAATTTTTGTATTTTACACGTTTTTGAAAATCAGTCTATATCTTATTTAGATGCTGAATTAAATAAAAACAGGGAATATAACAGCTTGGAAGCTAGGATCTTTAGAAAATCTACATATTCCAACACCTTCTTGCACTATACAAGTGCACATCCTTTTCACCAGAAGCATTCAGTAGTAAAGGGTCAATTAGTGCGAGCTGCAAGAATGACCACTACTAAACAGGACTTCTTTGATGAATGCCTTAATTTAAAAAGGATGTTTTTAAGAAGGGCGTACCCTGTAAAACTGTTAGACAAATTAATAGAGGAAGTAAAATTCAAAAGAAGTACTACTTGGAACTGATATATGTGCCTACTGCTGCATATTTCTCTTTGAGATGCTAAGTTTTTTTCTATCATCTTGAACCGGCTGTGAATAATAAAAACACATTTCTGTAGTGTATCAGTAATAGCATCTGTTTCAGTCCTGGTTTTCACATGATTTGATACATTTTAGAGAATCTTCACATTAAGAATGGCTCTGTAGAAGGTACACTTCATTTAGTTCTTACAAGGCTTTATTATAGGCTCATAAGTTCATAGGTGTGCACTAGGCTAATGACCACTAGGGCCTTTTTAAACCTAGACATGCATCCCAAATCTCTGACAAGTTCTGGTACCCTTGATAAGTGTGATCAGGGGTTTGGGGGGTGATACATTTACAAGGAGGGGCAGGGAGAGTAATCATTTTCAGGCTGCCTGTGTCTGTTAGAGAGGGAGGTGCCAAGCCAGGGATGAATTTCCTTTTCTCCATCCAGTTGCCAAGTTGCACTTGAATTGGGTTAGTGAGGATCTCTGCTTCAAATGGCCTAGAAGCTGTTCCAGGGAAGAAGTCTGTAGGATACATATCTGTCTCTCTGACACGTCCTATTTATTCACTGGTAAGGTTTAAGTCTTTAGAACTAGTAATTCTGGTGCTGTTTGTTTTGTGGATATGCAGGAGGTCCATCAGCGTGATGTCTGAGAATGCCTTGAATGCCAGGTATAGATCTCCCCTCAACAAACCTGTAGGGGACAGAATACAGGGATAGCATCTTGAGATGGTCTGCATAGGACTTGTTACTTGTGCCCTGTATTCTTTTAGTGAGGAGCCTCTGTAGATGGTCAAGTTGTTGGACGCTCCTGGTTAGGTACATACTAAAAGGGGGCATTGAACTCCATCATAGATCTGATGAATGTTGAACACAGTGGAACAATGACCACCTTGGACCTGCTGCTCAGAGGCCAGTACCTTACCACTACTCTGTGGGTACACACTTGAAAGGTCATCATTATAAGCCTAGCACATTTCCCTTGAAAACTGAGAATCAAACGTGTCTGGGAGATGTATGACTTAAACTGTACATTGACCTGTCATACCTTTGTTTAGAAGTTGCACAACATAGAATGATTTCCTCACTACTGTAGATACATGATAGTCAAAGGCTAGATTACTTTCTCTGTGTGTCCCCAACTCCCTGACTACTAGGTCGACTGGGATGTATTGTCAATTTGATAGTTACCAGGGATGGACAATTTTCCCAAAGGATACTGTTATGCATTTTCTGGCATTTAGTTTTAGTCCTTGGCTCTGATACAGGTTATTTGTCTGTGTCAACTTCTTTGAGAAAATTAGTGCCAGTGGGAGATTCTAGGAGTGTTCCTAATTTGCAGTCGCAAATTTAGCCAGCCAGAAGCTCTTGACATGGGTCTAGACTTTAGAAAAAAAATGCCAGAAAGGAGTCATCCCAAGACCGATCACTGTGTGTCTCTGCTAGTGACTGGCCTCTTTGTAGAGGTAGACAATTCTTATTTCCCTTGGTCCTGTCTGTGTGCAAGCTGGCTGTCCGTTGGGTTTATAACTAACCTCTTGAGTTTGTCAGTAAAGCCCAAGTGGAGTATTGTAGCAAATGCCTTGGCCAGGTCAAGGTAGGCAGTGTAAACCATTGTTGCAGATTTGAGGACATTTTTCTGGAAGATCAGATATTTTAATTATGTGCTTCT